>NC_079971.1:6810196-7172696 GCF_029852145.1 Microplitis mediator | reverse complement strand
TTGGTCTTTTTGAAGCGTCCTCAAGAAGTCGTATAATGACTTCTTAAAGGTATCATTTTTAAGAACTTAATTAAGAGTTCTTGAAGGCTTCATAAATAAGACGTCAGTTTTGTGACGTCTAAATGTATTCTTTTTTTTAACTTCTTTATGAAGTCAAAATTAGGAGCTCCTTAAGACGTCATGGTAAATTCATATTGAAGTTAGAAATAAGAACTCTTTGAAAACTCTTTTTAAAGACGTCTTACTGAGTTCGCTAGGTGGCTCATTCGACATCTTGAGAACTTCTTAAAGACTTCTTTAAGATGTTGAATGAGACGTCCAAATCATAAATAGGAACTCATTCAGAACTCATCAAGACGTCATTTTGCTATCTGGGGTGTTGTTATTTCTAGTCTAAGTGTGTTATCATTGTAGTATAAGTGATATTAATTTATAAGTTACCAGATACTACAATATCTACTATTGCTAGTACAATTTAATAATATATAGATTAGCCAGCAATTATAATTTAAATCCGGTTTGAAAAACTGGCCCTGAAAGTCATTGAAAATATTTAAAAAGTGGAGGAGAGTGCACTGTCTGAGAATGGCCTTAAATTGACAAGTAATTATGAATTTATATTAAAGCAATAATTACTCGAGCTGCTGCTTGTCTTAAGGCTCTATCAGCTGCTCGACATTGCTCTCGAAATAAAAGGGCTGATTCAGCTCTTGTTACACAGCGATCGCATAACTTTTCTGGTAATCCATCCCCTTGCCATACCTAAATCAATACATATTTTGTTAACAGATTTTCTATTTAAAAATTTAAAAAGCTGATTGATTATTCTAATACAGAATAGTTATTAATTGCATATATTACCTCTAAACAGGATAAAGAACGTAATTTAGCAGCAAGTGAAGTCTCAGCAGGACCAACAAAAAGACAAATCATTTTTTTTCCATCTTCTCTTAAACAAGTTCGACATAGTTTACTAATATTCTCACTGTCTATTTGTTTCGTGACAATAAACATTGTTTTAATTTCACATAAAAATATTGTTTAAAAAAATTTACTGCTAGGAAAAGTGTATCAATAACATAAACATAATAAATATTTTTTATTATTTCATTATCTCGCTGTCTACTGGTTTATTTGTTCAGAATTAACTATTATTTACAATTTCATATGATATACAAAAATAATTTCATTATAGTCCATGTGTTCAAGGATATTTTTAAATTAAACAATCAAGGTGTCAATTATTAAATCTTTAATTATTGTATTTATTTTTAAAGCTTCACTTTGGCTTAATAAATAAGTAAAAAGACAATTGGTTCAGAGAATATGATTTATAATTTCAAATAATATGTAATTAGAAGCGAATTATTTTTTAGGTTAAAGGAAATGTCAAAGAAATCACGAAAATTTGAAAAAAAGTTTGGGAATTCCCGATATCACTTCGAGTACGAATTTTGTATTAAAAATATAAATTAAAATTCTATAAGAATGTTTTGAATTAAAAATTTTTAAATTTTCATTAAGTTTAAATAAAAACACAACTTTTTGGAATTTCTCAATCAATATGTTAGAAAAAAAAGATTTCTGTCTTATCGACAACTAGAAAAATTTTCAATCTTTTTTACCACTGGGAACAGTGCCGGGAAAAAATATTTTTCAAAAATTTGAAAACAGGAAATGCAGAAGAAAGTAATTTTCGCAAAAATCTAAAGTTAGGCTGTGTTCTACAGAGAACGAGGATATGTAACTTCCAGAAGAACTTTTTTTACAAACCAAATTATATAATTTATGTAATTTTATGAAGTTTTATAAATTTTTGGAAAATTCTACAAAACTTCACTGACCCGGAAATAGGTCATTCTATAAAACTTCTGAAACTATTTAATTTCATTGAATTTTGAAGCATTTGATAAAATTTCACACAACAATTTCAGCGTATTTATAAATCTTATAAAGTACACAAAATTGTTTAAATTTCTGAAAGTGTCAGCCATAATATATGTTATATATATCATTTAGGGGAGAGGGGGGCAAAGTGGGCTCCTTAAGGAAAATAATTATGATATCATTAAGTTTTTTTACGCGCTTACTTCTTTTTTAGACCCTTGATACTTATTTTTACTGCATTATGCTGCGTCCAGTAAAATTGAAAAACCTAAAATTAGGGGCAAAGTGGGCCCTCCAAAAAATTTCGGATTTGATATTTTTTATTCTTTACACGTGTTATACTTGCAAATAACTGCAAAACAATTGTATTATAATAATTAAAAAAATCATTTTAATAGTCTGCTGCGATATAACTTTAAAATGTAATTTTATTATCTTTAACTTTCTTAACAAATTATATTTAATGAACATTTTTGGTGGTCTATTTTAGCCCTCATTATATAAGAAATTTCGATAAGCTTATTATCCGTTCGAATTTTCTTGGCGGATAGAAAATTTTGAGGGGCCCACTTTGCCCCCATATTTTTTGAAGTTTTGAAAATTTTAAGAGGCTCACTTTGCCCCCTTCTCCCCTACTAGTCAAGTTTTATCATTCTCCCTAGTACATTATTAGTAAAAAAAAAAATAATAAGAAAATTGAAAAAAGTTTATTTTCTTCTTCGACGACGTCGTTTAGTTCTCTCACTGAGTAAATCACATCCTGGATAAAGCATCGAACAATCAGCACCGCCTAATCCAAGAACTGATGCTTTAATAGAATCGAACATAGCCAGCCATGTTTTTTGTTTCAACATTTGCCCTGATAACCAGCTCGTTCCTAAACTACAAGGTAATTATGATTTCATTATTAAGATTCAAAAATTAAAAAATAATCAACTATGGAGAGAGTAAAATTATTATAAATAATTAAACTTTACCTCCAGATTGGTAACCACAATCGTTGGGCACTTGAAGTTTGTATCGAATGTTTATTGTCTCTGCATAAAGTCCATCGAAGGCAACGACCTGAATCATTATTTGCTACCATAATTGCTTCTATAGATTGAAGCACTCGATGAGAGAGTTCGTTTAATTCTGCATTGCTACTATACGGTGACGCGTTGCGTTTAAATCTCGGCGAATCGTCAGTCGAAACTGTTGTGGTTCCGGAATTCTAAGCAAAATATTCCAATTAATCTAATTAGGACATAAGGATACACACATTGTGAGACTGCTCTTGACAATTATTTGAAATATTTTTTACTTCCCGCTACGAAATTTTGAAATTCAATAGAAAAGGGAAGTTATTGATTTCAATTTGATTTTTGGAAATCATTCTCAGCGAATACCAAAATTTAAATTGTTTGATTCTTTCGAGAGTTAATTTGGACGATAACTCAAAAAAGTTATTAGTTCTCATATATTTTTATATGTTATTGTTTTAACACGAAAAAAAAGTTTTTTTTTAGTTCAATGTCAGTAGAAATTATCAGATCAAGCTCGCAAGCCCAACTATTTTCTTATATTTTTTATTTTTAAATTTGAAACCGATAAAATCCTCAGCTGAACTTTTTTAAATATCCCGCGAAAAACTATTCTTATCTCCTTAATCTTTTTGAATTATCAATTACGGTTATTAAATGTCTTAATTATTAAAATAAAGTACCGCAATTGCCATGAGAAGTTGAATAATGAATAATCCGAAGGCCAGAAATGCTAAAGCAGTCAATGCTATTTCAAAAAAGTCTTTTATTGATAATTCTCCTTTTGATTTATGGTAAGATGGTTTGTGCCAATATTCCTCTTCATCGTAATGACTGGGTGAGTGATAATGATGCTCTTCATGAATTACTGGAACCACATCATCATGAGAGGATTGATGTTGTGGAGGACCATAACTTTGTGGGGGACCATAATGTTGTGGGGGACCATAATGTTGTGGAGGACTATGATGTTGTGGGGGGCCATGATGCTGTGGAGGACCATGGTGTTGAGGAGGACCGTGATGATTGTACGTATGTCCAGTTGGAGAAGATGATATGTCATCTAATCATAAAATTTATACGATTTAATATTAAATACACTTATCCAAAAAATGAAAGGAACAAAAAAATTTTATAAATTTTTTAGTGATTTTTGGAAGGCTGTATTTTCGTGAAAAATGATCGTATCGAAAAAACAAAAAAAGCAAATTGAAGCTCGAAATCTCTAGTTTGAAGATCTTCCAGCAAAATAATTTTTTGAGCCACGGGTTTTGCGGAATCATAAGAAAAAGGTCAAGATAAAATTTTTCCAAATTTTTAGTTTTGTTTTTTAGGTCTACGGGGCCGGGAAAATTTTTTTCGAAAAAACCAATTCATGACTCGTTCAGCAAATTTTAGCTGATTAAATTTCCTAAACGAGTCATGAATTGGTTTTTTCGAAAAAAATTTTCCCGGCCCCGTAGACCTAAAAAACAAAACTAAAAATTTGGAAAAATTTTGTCTCGACGTTTTTCTTATGATTCCGCAAAAACCGTGGCTCAAAAAATTATTTTGCTGGAAGATCTTCAAACTAGAGATTTCAAGTTTCAATTTGCTTTTTTTTGTTTTTTCGATACGATCATTTTTCACGAAAATACAGCCTTCGAAAAATCACTAAAAAATTGATAAAATTTTTTTGTTCCTTTAATTTTTTGGATAAGTGTATATTCTTTTTTTTCTGATTGAGAAAATTTATTTTCGAGAAGTACCATAATCAGAAGAATCGTATTGTGAACTGATCTTATCTGGAAATATTGGCGCAGGCATAGCATAGCCTGTTACTTCACCATCAAACTCTTCAATCCCATGGATATAATTTTGCCCGAATTTTTTAGTAATTTTCTGTTTTGGAGCGTAGTGTTGATAAACGTCATTCAGGGTCGTTGTTCTATGATTTTTATTTGAAATACATTTAAAGTTATAAATTAATGTTAAACACAAGTTATATTGTGCAATACACTGTAAAAAATTGAGAGTGAATTCTGAGTGATTACAGATTTTATTTAAATTCGAATTCTCTCCCTTAGAGTTCCGGAATTTAAAAAAAAAACTACTCTGCATACGGAGTAAATATCGAGTTTGTTTTTTCAGTGGAGTAATTTCGGAGTAATCCGGATTTTATTCCACTCCGATTCAGAGTTTTAATATTAAAATAAACTCTTTTTAAGAGTGAAGGGATTAAATAAATAAACAGCTATGCGCTCCGCATTTACTCCGCTAATTTTTTACAGTGTATAGTTTTTTGAGTAAAAAAATATTACCTCTGAAGCCATTCTTTATATTTACTACTACCCTCGTCAGATAATAGCTTGTCATGCACTGTGATGTTATCATCTCCTAAAAAGTCTGGCATAGAGTTTGAAGATACTGAATCTTGACGTCGTTTAACCCGTATCGATCTCATGTCTTGAAATATTCCTTCAGCCATAAATCCGTGACATAAATACTCATTCATCCTTTTTCTACAACATTTCCAAAAATTTTTAAAGTGGTTATTTTTTAAATTAAAAAATAATCTCAAAATCAAAACTACTAGAGAAATCCGTGAGTGGATGTCACACGATATTCGAAGCAGTATTTTATTATTTTTCTTTCTCGATCTTTAATGACTTAATTTTTTTACAAGACGATATAATAAAAAATATATATAAATTCGACGTTATAAAAGTAATAATTAATCACCTATGATAATTCATCTCTTTTAATGCTGCTTCATATGTTCCGTTGATTTTTATTTCTTTTTGGCTTTTACCACTTTCATTTTTGTATAAACTTGATAGTAGAAAAGTTCCAGGTAGCAGATCTACTGAAAGTATATCTTCTTGATTGACACAAAAATCGTCACCGTCGTAATAACACTCTTCTGCGACCAAACTATCAATAATCACTATAAATATCAATAGAAACATTTTACAAAGAATTTTAGTGTTTTTTGAGCATCCTTCTTTATTAAGAGTACGGTTAAAAATGACTTGCTCCAAAAACCTTGGTGACACGCTCGTGCTTATAATAATTGCTTTGTACGCTGGATAATCATGTTAACTGTAACTGCGCTGGTGCATAAATGCTGACATTTAAGTCTTTTTTAACTAGAGTTTGTATATAAACACTGTCTACAGTCGTGTAAAAAAGTATCTCATAAATTCTTGCTAAAACTAAATCATTTTAAATTCTAGTTTTAGTCCAGTCGATGTGCACAAAAAAACGGTGCAAGATCATAATTTCCGTCAGTATGAACCGATTTTGAAATTTTTTTATTGAAAATACGAAACAAAAAGTCGATCGAAATCCGGTAGACGTATAATTTTTTTTTTTATACAAAAAATAGATGTACTCTCTAAACATGAATTAGTAAAAATAAGTGAATATTCACTAATTCCAAGTGCATCAGACCGAACCACTAATTTCAAAAAGTGGTTCGGTTGGCACTCAGAATTAGTGAATATTCACTTATTTTACTTATTCATATTTATAAAGAGTAAAATGAAATATCTCGGAAACTATTGAGAAGTTATCGAGACAATTTAGTATCATTATTGTGTTTAAGATTTAATAACGAAAAAAATGAACTTTGATGACGAACAGTTGCTGAGATAAAAATTACTGAAGCTCGAAAAACTTATTTGTCCGTCGCAACATCGCACCACCAGTATCTTAAAATGAATCGAGGAAAAGTGCTGCAAATCAGTGAATATTCACAGATTTGCAGCATTTTTCACTGATTCATTTTAAGAGAGTACTCCAATGAGTGAATATTCACTGCATAAATAGTCCCAAGAATGTCGTTGATTCAATCAGTGATATACTTAGGACTGATTTGCAGTCAATTTTCACTGCAGCACTTTTCACTAATTTATTTTAAGAGAGCACCGTAACACAGCTGCACATAGGGTAGAGGTACCGTTTTTGCCCACTTTAGGGCCAGTGTTGGACACTTGAAAAATTTATGTAAAATAATTTGTAAAATACACAATGATATAATTTATTTTTAAAAATGTGTTCTAAGATACTTTTATCCGACTATTAAAATGGAAATTTTATTTTACACTCATTAATTAATTAAAATAAAATATTAAATGTCCAAAAATGGAGCAGTGGCCACAAATGGTACTTTTACCCTATTTATTTAAAACATTGTACTGCCGCCGCAAAAAGGCAGTGCGTGTATATAAATTTGATTATTGTATCGTAATTCAAAAAGTCGTATTTATATATCTATATATTTGTGCTACAATCTGAAAATTGATCAGTTTTAATTAAAATATTTTTAGTTATTTTTATTATCATTAAAGTCCAGGTTGGGTCTCATTGGGGTGTCATTATACACCCCCCCCCCCCCCCCGCAGACCCCGGTCACCAATTATTCGAATTATATTATTTTTCACGATTTAATTATTCCTATTACCGATTCAGAATTTATTTATAATAAATTATTATTAAATTAATTATATTTATTTAATTAATAAATATTACGAAAACGTCACGTGTGTTTTTTTTTCAATTGAAATCACACTATTCCACTTTCGTAACGTAATTTAATTACTTATAATGTTGCTATATCAAATAAAAAAAATTGATTTTTAAAATAAATAAAAAAAAAAACTTGTTCTCAAATATTGGTCGTAATGAATCTCAAGTAATATAAGTAGATAGTAAAGGATAGCCCACGTGCAAACAAATTTTACATAATCCCCTCATATCTGTTTTTAGGTTCTAAGACTGATAAATTTACATTTTGAAATCCGACACCAATGATTAAATATAAGTTTATTAAAAACCACTTAGATAGCTCTTATAACTGTTTTAGATAGTAGCAAATCGTAATAGTATAAGCGTTGTAGGGGATGCCAAACAGAGTAGATGATAGGACCTTTTGTTACCTTGGGAACGTGCTCACCTGTCTAATATCTCGGGAGAGTGGGCTATATTCCTTCACGGCATGTTCGTGCTGTTTCATAGCTTTCCACTTGAAAGCTTATAACATTAATCGCCCACTTTCCACATTGAGGTTTTTTACTTGATATATTTTTCCATAAATTCACTTAAAATGAAACTAAATAAATTGTTCAAAGCACAAGGTATTTAATGGACGTATTTAGGGTCCATTGAAACTGTAAATCTATTTTTTTATTGATTTATTTTTTATGTTAGACATTATTTTCGGGGGAAAAATGGGAAAAATATTATGAGGTGAGATATATAATAAGCTCACCCTCGATTTCTTTGATGCTTGATTAATCACTTATATACTCAATTGGAATGTCACGATTTCGATGAGTGTAAATATGATAAATATTTACCTATTGTGTAAAAAATTATTTTGGTTGGAATAAAAATGTCTGATTCATAGTATTAAGTTATTTCTATTGATTTAGATGAGTAAAACAAAAACAAATTAATAAGACTGGAAATAAGTTACGGAATTAAAAGGTAAATTTTCCAGCTAATTAACGATTAAATTAATTTATAAAATATATACCCTAGCAGAATAGTATATGTGTGACTTATATCCTCAGTATTGTCGTATGTATATATTGCTGGCATATATTCCCGAATATATGTTTTTTTCGTAGGGTTATTGTGATCTATATATAGATAAATATATTTATAGATTTTTCATGCATTGAAATTTGAAATCGAATCTCATTTTTACATTTTTCAAAAATATCTCAAAACTTTTCTTCTTAAACAAACGATTATTTTGTTTATTCGTCATGAAATAAGAAAAAGTCGAATGAATTCGATTGATCAAAACAAAATTTTTATTCATATGAATTTTTCTTTCTAGGACTTAAATTTTTTTGATAATTAACCTGTCAGCACTTACATGTTTATTTATTAGAAAGTATATTATTTTACTTACTTTTAAGGAACAAATTCTGGATGCTGAATATTTTTCATTTTTGCAACAAAAAATTTAATTTTCAAAAATTTGTCTCTGACTATGGGTTTTAATATTGGAGCCGTAGAATTCTCCAAGGAAAAATCTCTTAGCGCAAATGCTTTAGAATTATATTCTGTTTAAAGCCATTAGCTCATCTATACAAAAGTGCATATTTTTTTTGCGATCTTTTGTACATGCCAACGACCAGTTATGCTTGTGGGCGTTTACATTTTAACAGGCATGCGCAGGTATTAACCAATCGTACACTTTAACAAAATTAGGTAAGTATTTCTTTTATTTATTTATTTAGTTTTTTTATATGCTTCAATTATTATTATTTTTTTGCCTCATCCATTATTGTTTAAAATTTTATATTTACTTTTCATGCGGAAATTTATTTTTTATAGGATACACTACCAGACAGGATTACTAAAATAATAACAGTAACAAATTCAACTACAAATAAGTTCATCCTTTATTACAAAACTGTTGTATTTTTGATTATTCTTCCAAAAGAAGCTAAATTATCTTATGATTTATAAAATTTCCTACGAAATCATATATATGTATATTATCTATGCCTCTGTATTTAGTTAGTATAAAATATTGTTTTTTGTTTGAAAAGTAGCTGCACAAAATGCATACATAATTTAATGAACATAATTGGAAATATTAATAAGAAATTTCTATACTTATTAGTAAATTGTTCACTTCAGCCTACATACTGAAAAAAATAATCGCTAGCTGCTAAAGAAAAAATCGCTAGCTGCTAAAGAAAAAAATCGCTAGCAGCTAGCGATTATTTTTTCTAGTGTAGACATTTTCATAATTGTTAGTGTTAAATTTCATCTAATTTAAAAACAATAAATTCTTTAAACACACAACCAAATAGTTACTGTATGTAGATCATGTTAATAATAAAAAAAAAAAATGCGAATGCTCTATTATTATATTATTGAGTAAATAACTATCTCTAATACTCTACCGAATAACAGTGTAAACTGTAAACATTTGAGAGAGGAATAAAAAAATGATGATACTAGGGTATAAGTATGAGAAAAATGGTCAGGTATAAGTGGGGATGCGGGTGTGCGTTTGCTGGGATTTCGAGGGCGAAGATTCGACCAGCCTCTTTTGTGATGAAGTAGAAGTGGGAAAAGAACAATATAGGGTAGTTTGTAAGCTGTACCACGAACACGTGTTACCTGTCAGAGGTTTGGTACAAGATTTTCAGTTAGGCATTGGGGAATTAGTAATAGATTAGCTGGTGACGAGACCACAAACGAGATTAGCATCTATTTGATGAAAATCACAGTATTTAGTGATTTTGCTTTTGTGTATGACTTTGATAGTCACTTATTGTGCATAATTTGATCTAGATTATTTAAAATTATTGATTTAATAGTTTAATGAATGAATTGAAATATGAATTGTGATAAATGCCCTCGTGAAGTGGTTTATAGTTCACATGATATACCTTATAAAATAGATAAAAATATGAAAGAAGATCCTGAAATGTCGAATCAATCTTCAGAGCATCCGGGTTACTGTGATTCAAGTGATAATAGTGTCATTAATGACCAAAGAACTAATTCGCGATTAATCTCTTCTTGCACATCAAGTGTTTTTTCTATTGACAGTATATTGGGTAAAAAAGATGATCGAAAACGTGAGTCTGAAGTAGAAATTAATGAAAATTGTGATGCAAAAATCCTTAAAAGTGATCAAGAGTTTAAGGATCAAGGTAATTTAGTACGACCTTTGAGCATACCTACGAACTCTACGACTTTATTTTATGATCACAGTAAGTGATCTATTTTTTATTTTGTTTTCATCTTTTTAAGAAGTACTATTGAATAACGATATTTAATAGGTGGTGGAAATTATCCAAATGGAATAACGTTCGAAGGAATCGGAGACCCTGGATATTCTGCAGCCTCATTAGCATCAGCATCTCTTATTTATAGCAGCTGGTTTAGCCAAACAAAAACTAATCAATTATTTGGGCTCCAAGGTAATCATTTTTAGCGAACGATATATGTATAGTTTACACGATTAAATATTAGTTATAGTTACTTAATTAAATGTGATTGAAGTTTGAAACTGAGCGGTTTTTAAATAAAATACGTGGATTAGAATTCGTTGAATTTTTTATAATAATTTTTATTTTTTCATTCTATTTTGTATAATATCAGTGATAGAAAAGATTATGACATATAGCACTATTTGGTTATTGGCTGTCAAAATTTTTAAACCAGTGGTTATTGTAATGCTTTAATTTTGAAAATCTTTTATTTTGAAAAATGTTCTGAATTTGGTTCAATAGATTTACAGATACGAATTAGAAGGACGTCATAATAAATGTAGTAATTAAAAGATCACGAATTTTTTTGAAAGTAAATCTATCGGAAGTAGAAAAAAAATGTTTGCTGTATTGAACAGTTTAATCAGTCGATTAGATTTTGCCATAAGAAATAGTGAATAACATCATTATAGCTCGTAATTATTGAAATCAAATGAATGCAATTTATTATATATTATTTGCGCAAAAACATAAGTATTAAATATGATGTTAGAATCTACTTAGAGTCATAAATTGAAAGTTATAAGTGAACCTTTTTTCAAAATAAATTTCTACTAATTCAACCAGTGGGATACTTATATAGCTGGTCCTCAGTGCATTACTAATTCGCAATGAATTTCCACTAATTCATTTTTAGAGAAAAAACAAGGAAAGTGGTATAATTTTCACTAGCAACAAGTGAATATTCACTACCAAGTAATGATTTTCACGAATTCGTTTTCGGAGAAATGACATTCTTATTTTCTGAAAATTTTGAATTTTCTCTGCTTGAGAGTCAAAAAACTATTACATTCAATTTCTTTCATGGTTAGAGGCTTTGGAAAATTTGAAATATATTTATATAGTAAATGTAAGTTACTGCTGACTAGTTTTATGTTTTACGAACAATAGAAATAGGAGTTACGGGTAAAATCAAAAGGAAATTGGATATTACAAGCAACATATTTAGTTGTTAATGGTCAGCACGCACGCAAAGGTAGCATCAATGTCTGTGGAGAATTACTTTTCTATCTTTCTGTGGCGTGTTTATTGGAAAACTTTATGTGAATTACCAGATTTTCAGGCTTTATTACTCTTAAAAATTTATTAAATAGTTTCATAATTTTCTTATTATTTACAATTTAATAATAACTTGTTTGCTAAATTTATGGATTGGTACCTCGTCATCGCGAATTTCAAAGCCTTTTCTTCTTTGACTAATTTTTTCCAAAATGTAATTTAGTTTTTTGAGCTTCAAGCGACAGTGAAAAGATCAAAAGCGCGCCTTTAAAGCCAACCCGTTTATTTATTTATTTTTTAAAATTTATAGCACTAACTGTTATCTCGACTCTTTTTTTAATAATATTGACCACTGACGTATTCACTCCTTCCTAAAATATCCTACATCGTATTAAAATCCCATTTATCAACGTCATTGCTCTAACCATCTTCCATAGAAGTGCTAAATGTTTTTGCACACTCGTAAATCTTTTAGCTCTCGTCTTTCATGGAAATACTCATAGAATATATCACTTTTGAGAAATTGTATGACTAAGTCATAGATTAATCTTACACATCAATACTCCTTTTTACATACTCTAATAATATATATATATATTTCTCGTAAAAGTATCAACCGATGATTTTATCGACGAGTTCTGTGTTAAATCAACAGTTTTTTTGTTGTTATGAAAAATATAAATTTTTTACCGGACGTCCACTTAAAATCCGTTGTATAAAAACGCTTAAGGTCTTGACTAAATACGCGACATTTTATTGTTTACTGATTGTTTGAACACTTGCCAGTTAATTATCGGAGTAAACTATACAGAGACAGCGATTCATGTACTATGAGTGGCCATTTTTATGTTAATAATATAATGTCGTTAAAAGAGACGTTAAAAATCCTAAATAAATATTGAATTCAAGATTGGTTATTTTTTTATTACATTGAAAATATCTTTAAATATCAACTTATGTACATTTCATATAAGTATATAGGGGAGGGTGGGGCAGAGCGGCCCCCCTAAGCCAATTATTATTTTTTGTGGCTTTCAACCATATGATCACTTTACTTTTGTCCTATTTCAAACAAATTTATGGACATTTTGCCAAAATTCTGAAAAATTTTTTTTTTTTTTTGTGGGGCAGAGCGGCCCCCTTCAAAAAGTGATAAAAAAAATTTTTTTTTTCGTTTTTTTTTTTTTTAAATTGTTTTCATCATTAAGAATGGATTTCTTTCTCTTGACAACTATTTTTGGTTTTATATTACTCAAAAAAAATTTTTTAAAGCGTAAAAAATCATTCACTCTCGATTACCTTAATTACTAATTGTTATTTAATAAAAAAAAAAATCAATTCTATAATTTGACTTTATTTCAAAAATTTATCAACTAAAAAAAAAATTTAATTTTTATAAATTTTTAGTGACCAAATTTGCCTCTTACACAAAGAAACGGCCGAAAAATATGAAAAAATAATTTTTTCGGAAGTTTCGGCTGGTCCATTTTGCCCCAGGTGTTATGCGTAGGGCTAGAAATGTGGAATTATAATAATTTTTTTTTAATTTGACGATAAAAATACGAAAAAATCACTTTTTCAAAATTTTGGGCTTGTCCATTTTGCCCCAAATGTCATGCGTAGGGGTAAAAATGCGCAAACATATCGGATTTATAGTAATTAGTCGAAAAAAAAAAAATTTTTTTTTTGGTCAAAATTTCAGGGGGGCCGCTCTGCCCCATGGGGGCCGCTCTGCCCCACCCTCCCCTATCATGTATTTTAAAGTATATTATCAATTCCTTTATATGACAACTTTTATCACGATGTTTACTACTATATATTATAAGTAACTAATACGGAAATAATATATTTTCACACTTAAATGATAATCGTCAAATATGTATTTTTTTTCATAAATTATTTATAAATATGAGCGAAGTAATTATTAAAAAAATGTGTATACATATTAATAATAATTTTTTGACAACTAACTGTTTAAATGACAGGAAGTCTCTGAAATGATAGCAATTTAAACTACGACGGATCAGTATGGAAAAGAAGTTCCGTGAACTAATTTGAATAGCTACTGGCACTGAAGAACTTGATTTTTTGAATTTTCGTAGACTAAAGTGAAACACAATTTTCGAACTCGTTAAAACTTACACGTGGAAGAGAATTTTCGAGCTCGAAGAGCTCAAAAGTTTACCAATTCTAACGTTTTCGAGTTTTCTGAGCTCAAAAACAGTGGGAAGTATTGGGGTTGATCAATAGGATCAATCGTTTTTCGGATTTTTTTTTAAATAGTACAATATGTCTTGTAATTTTAGCACCAAAATCAAATGGAAGAAGGTCAAGAAAACCTGGAATAGACCGAAAACCAAGGCAAGCTTATAGTGCTAAACAACTAGAACGACTTGAAGCTGAATTTAAGGTAATTTTTTAATGATAATTTATTGTATGGACATTTTTGTATCTATAACATGGCGATTTCCGACGAGGATGAAGTTGGCTACCGGAGCTGAAAGCGACGGCTGACATCATCCCAAGTCTGAAATCGTGTTTTATCCTACACTGTAAAAAGAGTGGTGTTAAAAATGGACTCATTTTAACTCCGCCCGGTGTTAAAATAAAATTACACCGGTGTTAAAAATACCGGTGTTAAATCGGGGTAACCGGTGTAAAAGCGGAGTAAAATCGGTGTAAAGGCGGGGTAACCGGTGTAAAAGCGGAGTAAAATCGGTGTAAAGGCGGGGTAACCGGTGTAAAAACGGAGTAACATCGGTGTAAAAGCGGGATAACCGGTGTAAAGGCAGGGTAAATTGCGTCCGCTTGGATTATTAACTTTAAAGATTATAAAACACAAAAAATGTCAGTTTTTTATGAAAATTAATAAAGAATATCATTTATTAACAAGTATAGTGATCGAGTAAGTAAAAATATTTAAACACTGGTAAAGAATATCTACACCGGCGGCGGCGTTATTTTAACATCGGTCTAGAATATTTACACCGGTCTCGGCATTATTTTAACACCGGTTTAGAATATTTACACCGGTGGCGGCGTTATTTTAACACCGGTCTAGAATATTTACACCGGTGGCGGCGTTATTTTCACACCGCTTTCGGGGGTAAATTTAACACCGATAATTTTAACACCTATACCGTTTGGACTTACCCCGGTGATTTTTTACAGTGTAGATGCCGCATCAGAAACTGTAAATTCCTTGTCGTTAAATCGCATTGGTCTGAAATCGGCTACGCGAGTTTGAGAATAAATAAAAATTGAGTTTTTTTATTTTCTAGGTTGATAAGTATTTGAGTGTAAGCAAGCGTATGGAACTATCGAAAACTTTAAGTTTAACTGAAGTTCAGATAAAAACATGGTTCCAAAATAGACGAACAAAATGGAAAAAACAACTGACATCTCGACTGAAAATCGCCCAAAGGCAAGGTCTATTTCCACCTGCTTATCTAACACCTACACAATACCCTTTGTTACCTTATTATGCTTCGCCTTTAATATTCAATCCTTCATCATCCGACAATATAATGCCATCGTCAATTTCTACTAATCATCCTATATCTGCTGAAGAAATGGTTCAGATTAATTTAAGAGATATGTCTTTGTCTAGTGATAATAATAATTAAATCATTGAACTGCATTTTATGTAAGTTAATATCTTATCAAAAAACTGATCAGTATGAAGTCCAGATCGGTAATACTATTTGATATTAACGTATAAACATGAGTATTGACTAATGTTAACATGATGCTGATGATGCCAGCAAAGTTGTATAAATTATAGCAAAATTTGTTTATTCTGTAATTGAATATTGTTTTAATTTGTGTTTTTACGTTCTTAAAATAAGCTCCATTGATAAATGTTTGTATAAAATAATGATATATGTAGTTATTGTCATTGATTTGATCTAGATTATGATAATTATAATGAAAAATTCATATCTGTACAATTTAGTAACTATTGAAGATGTATAAGCTTTTCATATTAAATTAATATATTAAAATCTAATGATATTTTAATTTATATTTGTTGTCACACCTATTTCTAATTGATAAGAGAAATTAACTGATCATTTTTATGCTCTATAACCAATTAAGTTTTTCAAAAAGTTTCCAGTGGTAATTTGCTTTGTTCAAAATAGCGAAACAAACATTAACGAAAATTTTGTAAGTTTCACAGTATATTAAAGAAAAATATTAATATCACACATACATTATTGAAACGTTGCATTTTATTAAAATATAAATATACTCTTTAACCTCTCTCGTATTTAAACTTATTAATAATAATTAAATCTAAATTATAACTGGTATTTACCTATTTGATTATTAATTTACCATCATTCTCTACCAATTCCATGAGAAATCTTTGAGCTTAATATTTCATTTTTCATTTTTGAATTTCTAAATATTCGTTTGCGCCATTTTGGATAATTTAAGTAAATTTAATAAATCTCGAATTTCCGATGAATTGTATAAGTTTTCATCAATACATATTTTGTTACTTATATGTAAATTTTCGTTTCTTATACTCCCCATACGAAAAAAATATATATCCGGATATATCCCGGCCAATCTGCATATAAACGACATATATAAAAATGTATGTCTCATATATGCAGATTGGCCCGGATATATCCGGCGATATATTTTTTTCGTATGGGTCTCTAAATATGAATTAGTGAAAATAAGTGAATATTCACTAATTCCAAGTGCAAATCGAACCACCAATTCCAAAAAGTGGTTTGATTGGCACTCTGAATCAGTGAATATTCATTTATTTCACTTATTTATGTTTAGAGAATACCTTCTTTACTTAAACCTGCTCTCTAAACATGAATAAGTGAAAATAAGTGAATATTCACTAATGTCAAGTGCAAACTGAACCACTAATTTCAAAAAGTTGATTTGATTTTTCTGAATCCGACTCAATACTAAAATAGTTCCATATTGGAAGGTATTGAAATGATGAATAAAGATTGAATTCTTTTCAATACTTTTGAATTCC
Organism: Microplitis mediator; assembly: GCF_029852145.1. Lineage (NCBI taxonomy): Eukaryota > Metazoa > Arthropoda > Insecta > Hymenoptera > Braconidae > Microplitis > Microplitis mediator. The sequence continues at coordinate 7,155,774 of NC_079971.1, read as the reverse complement.
ATTATAAGAATTAGAAAGTATTGAAATGATCGAAATTTCAACTCCATTTAATATTTTTCAAAATCTCCGTGTGGATTGAAAAAAATTGAAATAATTTTCAATACTTTTCAATGAGTATTTTTAATCAAGGTATACAATTCTCTCAGCACAGCTTTTATTACCGTATATAGAATTCGAAACTTATATAGCGGGGAGATGATTATACTTACATCTCGTATATCGCATTAACATTCAGAACATTACTCTATCACGTTCTGACATGAATTATTACAAAATTCATATGTGACTATTTTTGACACTAGAAATACACTGGTCACAAAAATTAAGGGATATCAAAAAAATTATAAATTTCTGGGTGATTTTCAACATGCTGTAACTCGGTGAAAAATTGTCGTAGAGTAGAAATAAAAAAAGAAAATTGTAGCCTCAAGTTTCTAATTTTCAGATCTAGACTTCAAATTTTGTATCATGCACGGTTCCGGAGTGATCCTAAGAAAACGGAAGAAAAAAAAATTTTCCAATTTTTTTCTCCTCTTCGAACAAGTCTATGGACTTCAATAAATTTTTGTTCATAATCTGACCTTAAGACTATTTTAGGAAATTTTATGCCCTTTAATTTGCCGACCTCAAAAAGTCTCTACGATGATTTGGCGCCGAGTTATCATTGATCAAAGCAAAAAAGTCCATTTTGGCTTTGATAATCAATAACTCCGGACATGTTGGTCGTACAGAGAATAGAAGTAGGGTTTTGAAAACTGCTAAACATTTCTATGAGGCAAAATTAGTGGTTTTTGATGGAAAAATTTTATTTGAAGCGATAATGTTTATTAAAAAACAGGAAAAAATTCGCATATTCAAGGATATTCAGAAATCTTGTTATAACTTTAGATATACAACGGATAAATAAAAGATACCGTCGGTTTTTTTTCAACCTCAAAGTGTCCTGAAAAAACCCTGAGAATTTCAAAGCGCTGCGATTTTTCTTTCTTAGTGTTCCAAAGCTTTAAATTTTCGTTTTTTCGAAAAATCGCATAGGGGAGGGGGGGGGGGGGGGGCAGAGCGGGCCCCTGGGGGCAAAGCGGGCCCCTTAAAATTTTCAAAACTTGAAAAAATATGGGGGCACAGCGGGCCCCGCTGAAATATTGATAATGAAAAAAAATTTTTTTTTTTCGCCTATTTACTATAAATCCAATATATTGGCGCATTTTTAGCCCTACGCATGACATCTGAGGCAAAATGGACCAGCCGAAAATTTTGAAAAAATGATTTTTTTATGTTTTTATCAAATTAAAAAAAAAAATTCATATATTTCTACATTTTTAGCCCTACGAATAACACCTGGGGCAAAATGGACCAGCCGAAAATTCTGAAAAAACGATTTTTTCATATTTTCTGGCTGATTCTCTTTGTCTGGGGCCAATTTGGTCATTAAAAATATTAAAAAATTAAAAATTTTTGTTTTAGTTGCTAAATTTTTGAAATAAAGTAAAATTATCAATAGTCTAAAAAATTAAAAAGCACGTTTTTTGGTTTAAAACTAATGGCAAAAAAAGAAATATAGAACTTTTTTTTAATTATAATTATTAATTAATCTATTCTGATGGTTGAAAGCCACAAAAAGTAATAACCGGCTTAGGGGGGCCTCCTTGCCCCGGTCTCCCCTAATGAGGCCTAAAATAGACCACCATAACTGTTTATCAAATATTTATTATTACTATATAAATATAAACATAAAAATTTATTAAGAAAGTTAAAGATAATAAAATTACATTTTAAAGTTATATCACAGTAAACTATTAAAATGATTCTTTATACTATTAAAATACAATCGTTTTATAGTTCTTTGAAAATATCACACGTGTAGCTTCGCACAATTTTGTTGTGAACACCGACACATGAATCATGGGTCCAATTTTTACATTCCCTGTGGAAAAGGTCTTATAAAATCTCATAAAAAAAATTGGCTATGAGAAAACGATCAGTATTTGTCCACGAAAAATCTCAAAAATTCTTATACAATTATTTTCTCATAGATGGTGCATCAAAAAAAAATTTTTCTTAAAATTCTCATATAAATCATCAGAATCTATAAGAAACAGAAGCTGTAATATTGTGATTATAAGTATTTATAAGTTTTCGAAAAATGTAAAGTTTACAATTGAGTAGATTTTGGAAATTAATAAGATTGTATGAGACGATTTCTGAAGTAATCATACAAGATTTTTTAGCATGAATTCAAAAAGTTTGTATTATGTATACTCAAGAATATTTGTATGAGTATTTATGCCGAAAATCCTTAGCAATCTATTCGCGAAAAATCAATGAAATTGAGTCAGTTTATTTATTCATCAAAAATTACTCAAGTAAACATTAATATTAAATATTAAAGTCATGATGTATTATGGGATATACTATAGTACAACCCAAACAGGTACTTGTTGGTCTGTCAAATGACAGAGGAGTACTCGAATAAAATCGTATTGAAATTTGGAATATAACACTTCTGAAATAAATGTCTTACCAGGGACACTACATGTCGTAGGCGCGATCTCGTGGTGAGCACCGAACTACTCCCGCTGCTGCTGGCTAGCACCGGTGACTTTCCCCTTCTCCATATCGATCTTTTCTCCCAAAAAATTTTTTCTCTTGGCTTAAGCAACTTTTGTTATTTTGGTCGGAGAATACAAAAATACATGCGTAAAAAGAATAGTACTTGTTCCGAGAAATTTTATTCTGTTTAACCAAAAAAATGCAATATTGCTACAAAAAAATAATGTATCTTGCACCAAAAAAAAAAATGGGGCAAGATACATTACTGGGTTTGTAAAAAATCACATAAAAACTTATATTTTCACTCATCTCCGAACAGTTAAAATATTCAAAGTACAAGAAAAAGTGATAATATTAGTATTTCTGGTGTAAATTCTTGTAAAAAAAAACTGAAGTTAAGCAATTATTCTTAAATGAATCTGATAAAATTAATATTTTATGTGAATGGAAATTATTTATAAAATCTCATAAGTACTCCATAATATTTTATAAGTAATAGCCTTCTAAATAAAACTTACAAAAACTCATAAATCACATAGCTTTTAAATTAAAATTAAATCTTTCAAGTTTTTACAAGTTAATTCGATTATAGATTTTCTTACTAATTCTCATAAAATTTTTATGAGAAAAAGGTCTGCATTTGTCCATGTGATTCCTGATTCAGTCTCATAAAATTTCGAAGAAATACATGTTAAATATTTTCTCATAAAATATGACAAACATTTTTTGATATTCAATAAGATATTATCTCCTAGGATAACTCTTACTAAAACTTATAAATTCTGAAAATTTCGTATAAAAAAATAATCTTATTGCGATTTTGTAAGTATTATAACATCGGAATTCGCCTGATCAATTCTTATTGAAAATACATCAGAATAAACTGTAACAATCTTATAGAAGTGAAAGTACTTATTGAATCTCATAATCGTTGGCGGAATTCGAGTCACAAAATCTCATAAATTAAAAAATCTTACTCATTCTTTTAAAAATCTAGTACGGAAATCATGATAGGAAAACATCAAAAGCTTTGACTCATAGATTCTCATAAAAATTCATATGAGAATTTTTTTAAATCTCATAGATATTTTCGAAGCTCATAGATTCTCATAAAAAATATTCAATATCTTATCAGAATTTATGAGAGCTTTTCCACAGGGTTGATCACATTGAATCCACGGCTCTAAAGATTCCGAGTATAATTTGGCACAAAAAATACAAGCCGTATCATCGACCGATTGTTTTGATTTGCTTTTTCCTTTACCCTCTCCTTTATAATTAATTGTTAAAATAAATTAAAGAATAAAAAATATCAAATCGGAAGTTTTTCAGGGGGGCCCGCTCTGCCCCTAATTTTTGATTTTTTCAATTTTAATGGACGCAGTATAATGAAGTGAAAATAAGTATCAAGGGTCTAAAAAGAAGTAAACGCGTTAAAAAAATTAATCATATTATAATTATTTCCCTTAAGGGGCCCGCTCTGCCCCCCCCCTTCCCCTAATGAGCGATTCTTCGGATTTCGATCATTCCTTCCATTTCAAAAGGTTCCTTCCAGCGACAAAGCTTATTTCTTTGATCAAAAACATTAATTAAAAGAAAAATTAAAAAAAAAAAAATTTTTTTTCATGAAAAATGATTTTTTCGGAATTTTTTGTTTTTCGATGTTTTTCATTCTTGTCATGTTCACAATTAAGTTTATAGTCGAAAAAATTACCCTGAATTAATATTCAGAGTGATGAATAGAAAAAAATTTCAGCAACCATGATAAAAAGTTTTTATTTTTTGCGGGCAAAATACAGTGGATTTTAAAAATAAAATTTTTTTTTGTTACAAAGACACAAAGTAACCAAAGAGTTGGTTCTAGTCGTGGATATGCCTGGAACGGAATGCGTGACAGGACTCAATGTTCCAGGCATGGGTCCGCATATGTCCAACTAAATAACACCCGCGCCGGAAAGGCATTCATGATTGAATTGTCAAATCTTAAGAGATGCCTTTCTAGTGAAAGTAGAGCGCTCGCGGAGTACAAATTACTGGATACTATTTGCAGTTATATGATAAATCGCTCGTTGGGACCCTGCCAAAGGTGCTTATGGTTCTATGTGCCAAAGCTCCGTTAACTTCCGGGAGGTTGACGATTTCCTTTCACAAGTGGCAGCCTCCAAAACCGGGCGTTATGAGAGGAGGTAGCAGTCCATAACACTTCGAGAGGTGAAACGACCAAGATCTGCCAGCCGAAATCCTAGCACATAACGGGAGGTAGAGCCGTTGCCTGGCCTTCAAACCCCTTGGAAGAGGGTCAGAGAGCAGCTCAAAGCAGACGGTGAATAATCAGCGCCGCCGTATCCAAGAGTTAGAAGCCGAAAATGCACGGCTTCGACAAAATCAGGCGGTTGCGCCCGATCTGCGAATGGCAGCACCCCCTCCTGTGATACGGATTATTTCACCCCCTCGCCCAGCAACACCAGCGCGTGATCAGCCCCGTTCACCACCGCCGCAACAGCGACAAACACCACCGCTTCAGCTGCCTGCCCCGGTGCAACCACAACCATATCCACCACAATCACCACAACCACTTGTGATCGTGGTATACTGTGACGTGGAACCAGCCATGTCGAGCGTGGTCCATGACTGGCTTCGCGATCTGCAAGTGGTTAACCGCCAAAGTCCCTTCATATGTTGCTTTCACACACGAGATGCGTGTAGGTAAGCCTTCCAGAAACATTTACACGTATTGATTGGCCAAACGTCAACCCTTATTTATTTAAGTTGTTCGTAAAAGGAGATGATCAAAACATTTAATATTTCTAATAAATACTTAATGGAAATAATAAAACTTATCTATATTTCCTATCACAAAAAGGAGATGTTGAAAATCTTCCGTAAAAAAAAAAAAGGAAATGATGACAATGATCTACATATCTCCTTGTTTAAAAGTAGGTCCTCAACATCACGCAGACCATGGAGAAAGACTGCAATGACTCGAAGTCTCACTGAACATGGATTGAAAAGCATTGCAGTTGCAAAATCTAGCTTCTCCCGCCTCAATCAAGAATTCTCATTGGCCAATTCTTAACATATCCATTATCATTTTCTTGTCATAACTAAAATTTAGTTGTCAGGAGAAAATTTTTCCTCAGTGTAACAATAATTTGTTTCAACTATTTTCGTTAATAAATCAATTATTCCATTTTGTCACCGTGCTAACCGTGTTAGATTTTTTGTGGCTCTTTACAGCTGGTTGAATTGTGTTTCACATATAGCTTTTTTTTATTTGAGTAAATTTAAAAATTACTTGCACTCATGTTTTTTAGTACTAGAAATTTTTTAATTAATTAAATATTCGTGAATTAATTATTTAAATTGGTTACTGTTCCACCTGTGTGAGATTTAACGCTACTTTTTTAATTTTTCGGATTGTTTATTATTTATGTGGTTTTTATTTATTTTAGAATAAAAATTTCCTCGTGGGAAGGTCGTTTAGGACTACCGATTATTAATTAAAATCAATATCTACAACAAAGTCAAGTGTTTACCCGAGTCGAAATTTAGCGCCTTCCTTAACTCTTCTATGGTCGGACTTATTTCGGACTTGAGGATTCAAAGTCGGAGCTAGTCCCATGTTAAATGAAGTCCGATTTTGAACCTCCAAGTGTTACAAATTTCCGTTTTCACCATTAAGGGGTCTAAAGTCGGAATTGCAGGAATAAAAATTAGTTCCAATTTTGAACCTCTGTATCCGACTTTATAATAATAATAATAATAATAATAATAATAATAATAATAATAATAATAATAATAATAATAATAATAATAATAATAACAATAATAATAATAATAATAATAATAATAATAATAATAATAACAATAATAATAATAATAATAATAATAATAACAATAATAATAATAATAATAATAATAATAATAATAATAATAATAATAATAATAATAATAATAATAATAATAATAATAATAATAATAATAATAATAATAATAATAATAATAATAATAATAATAATAATAATAATAATAATAAATATTATTATTATTATAACTGCACAATTAATATTATTAATAATAGAAACAATAGAAATTTATACTTTTAAAATATTATATTGTTATTGTTTAATACTAAAATTATTATGAGTACATAACTATTATTATATAATAATTATTGTTAAAATTATTGATATTAAAAAAAGTTTTTTTTATGCTCAGGACATTTGCCAAAATTCTGAAATTTTTTTTTTTTTTTTTGTGGGGCAGAGCGGCCCCCCTTCAAAAAGTGATAAAAAAAATTTTTTTTTTCGGTTTTTTTTTTTTTAAATTGTTTTCATTATTAAGAATGTATTTCTTTCTCTTGACAACTATTTTTGGTTTTTATTACTCGAAAAAAATTTTTTAAAGCGTAAAAAATCGTTCACTTTCGATTATCTTAATTACTAATTGTTATTTAATAAAAAAAAAAATCAATTCTATAATTTTACTTTATTTCAAAAATTTATCAACTAAAAAAAAAAATTTAATTTTTATAAATTTTTAGTGACCAAATTTGCCTCTTACATAGAGAAACGGCCGAAAAATATGAAAAAATAATTTTTTCGGAAGTTTCGGCTGATCCATTTTACCCCAGGTGTTATGCGTAGGGCTAGAAATGTGGAATTATGATAATTTTTTTTTAATTTGACGATAAAAATATGAAAAAATCACTTTTCAAAATTTTGGGCTTGTCCATTTTGCCCCAAATGTCATGCGTAGGGGTAAAAATGCGCAAACATATCGGATTTATAGTAATTAGTCGAAAAAAAAAAAATTTTTTTTTTGGTCAAAATTTCAGGGGGGCCGCTCTGCCCCATGGGGGCCGCTCTGCCCCACCCTCCCCTACTTCTTTTTTATTTTTTTATTACATATTTTATTGAATATGCAACTTTAGTATAGACAATAATACAGAAGATAATAAAATATAATTATTATGTAACTTTAATCAGAGGTTACTCTGCACAGAAAAAATAAATTTTTACAATTACCGCCATAAATTTTTAATGTTTAAGTTACGGTTTTTAAAATTCAAATATCAATTTTCCTTGCATAGACAATAAATTTCAATATTTATCGTTCAATTATTTCCATTTTAATTATAAATTAAAGAATTACTGTTTAGAATGATAGAATGTACTGACCACTATCATTATATTACTTGTCGTTTCTCAATTCATATAGTTCATTTTTTTTCATATACTGTTTATTATCTTTTTAATTATTTACAGTTTTCAAGATAATGCTCGCGAAGATTTTCATATTCTTTATTTATTTGATCAATACCATGAATTAATAAATAACAAAGATGTATTCTAGCGTTTTTAGAACTATCTATTCTTCCTCCAATAACATAACTTTCATTGCGTTCCAAGGAAACTTCACAACTTGTACCACTGCTAAAATCTAATAACATATTGGATTCCAAAGCCTTTCTAGCACCATCAGTAGCCTTAAAAAAAAAGTTATTTATACTTTGCATTAATTAATCTTTTTAATTAATAATAATAATTCTCTATTTACCTTAAAAATTTCTGTAATATTGATGTGATGTACTGTTGGTCCGAAAAATGAATACTGAACCCCTACTGTTCTTTCCAATCTCATTTTTATAACTATACAATAATTATACATTAGGTAAGATGTTCATAAATTTTTTCATATGTATTTATGTTCATGATATAACGAATAAGAATAAAAATTATAAAATACCAAAGTCAGCTTTGCAATATAATTCTTGATTTGTACTTGGTGGGTAACAGAAACATCCGTAAACAATATTGTTATTGTATATTAACAAGCCGAAAAAGAGCAATGAAAAAATATAACGTAAGCTTTGCATCTATTAAAAAATAAAAAATATTTATAGTTTTTATAATAAAAATTTTTGTATATTAAATAATTAATTTTTCTTACTTTTTTTTTTGCTGCGGACCGACTTTAACGATTACTTTTAGTAGATTATTTAATATTAAAAACATGAAATAAATGATGACAAAGTTATCTATAATAAAACCATTTAATGTTTTAGCCTGCGGTTCTAATGACGTCTATGAGAGAACAAAACAAAGACAAAGAAAAAATGAATTTTTTATCTTTTAGAAAACTAAAAATAGATAATACTGGTTTAAATTTTTTTCCTGTTCTTAATTAACTGAAAACTATGAATATAGAATGTTACTACACATTTTTATTTTACTTTATTTTTCCTGAGTCAGAATTTAAATCGTATTTGAACGTACTAGATGTTGAAAATGTACATTAAACCTTTGAAGACGTAAATATAGCCGTAAAAATGTATTTCAGATGTAGTTAACGTACGAAAACGTCATTAGAGGTTGCGTAATCGTAGACGAAACATGGCCAATTTCCCGTGCTCCGTTAGGTCTTACAGACTACCTAGAAGCTTGTATAACTCTAGACTCTATACTCTCTAAACTATCTCACGAGCCATCATTACAGTTATCTTCTGCAAGGCCAAAAATATTTTTTAAAGGCTGCTGAAAATTTTTAAATATTAAAAGTTTGGCGCTGTCTACTTAAATTTGAAACACTCAATAATTTTTGTGGATCTTCGGTCGGTAACTAAGAAAGTCAATCTGTATCATCGGGATCTGGGTGATTGATCATCTTACCCTGATAACCAGGGTTTCTCGTACAAAAGTTGGTATTCATTAGTTTGCGACCAACTTGACGCCAAGCTGTCAACAAATTTAGCATTTGCAACTTTTGGCTACAAGTTACCGCCACTTTCTGAGAAAGTTTACGCCAGTATGGAGCCGCAACTGGAATGTAGGTTTCTTGAGAAAATGGGAGGCAACTCACCGTCAACTTATTGAATTTCCAACTTTTGCCACCAACTTTCTCAGAAAGTTTCGATAAACTTTGGAAGTATCAACTTTTGCGGGCAACGTGGTGTCCAGTTGCGGCTGTCGTTTCACGTCAGTTTCTTTCCAACTTGGCTATCAGGGTTTATCATGGGGAATCTGTGTAACGGGAATCCATACCATCGGGATCTGTATTATTGATGATACAGAGCCTTAGCAGATGTCTATTACACCAGATTCCGATGACGCTGATGTATTGATGGTCCAGATCCTGGTAATTCAGATCCCAAATATCAAGATTTCCCTCTAACAGATTCCCGATTATGCAGATAATCTCTGATAGCCAAGTTGGCAGCAAGTTGGCGACAATCTACTGCCACAACCTGTTTCCAAGTTAGCTGCAAAAACTGGCATTTCCATAAGTTGATGGAAACTTTTTGAGAAAGTTGGTGGCAAAAAGTCAGCATTATACATTAGTAGGCGGAAAGTTGCCTTCAATTTTCTCAGAAAGTTGGTAACAACTTGTAGTCAACAGTTACAAGAACTGGAAGTTGTCATCAAGTTGGTCGCAACTTATTCACACCAACTTTCTGATCAGAAACTCTGGCTATCAGGGATGATACAGATAATCAATCACCAAAATTCTGATGACATAGATTGACTTTCTTATATACTGACAGTAGATCTTAAAGCAAAACGACAATGGTGAATTCAACTGCAGTTTCACAATTCAACATGTTGAATTCACAATTTTCTTGTTCGCTGTCAAGTCCTGACTTTTTATAGATTTTCAATGTATTTTTTCTCCGAGCTCGAAAACATCGGGAAGTTTTGGGATTGGCCCACAGAGTCAACCGTTTTTCAGATTTTATTTTTTAACGTCAAGGAATGACTGTAGGGGTTAATGCACAAAAAGCTGCTAAAAAAACAATAGACATCACAACTTTCACTAAATATTTATAAAAAAAATAAATAAAACTTTCTTTTTCCTTTTAAAGAATCAATAATTTATTGCATTCTCAATAACATTTCTACGAAACAAAGAAGCTCGGAGTACCATCATCTATCGTTACCATTCTCGGAGTATTTTCGTCTCTTTGTAACGAGATATATTGGGGTCATATCGGTCACACCGGGCATCCCAGTTGCAGGATCCGATCCTAACATCTGAAAGAAATTCTCCTCATCTCAAACTAATCTCGAAAAGTCATTAAGTATTAAATAGGATTAAATTATACTTAATTTACTTTAGCACTTATACCAAATACTATTTTTAATAAAATTTATTACTCCAAGGAAATGAAATACAATAAGTTTTAGATTTATTTTTAATTTTATTACAAGACAGATGTAAGATGTATAAAAATTTATTTTTTTCTATCGCAATTATAACTTATAACTGAAATTCACTCCGGATTTAATTCGCGTTCACTTCACAAAATTTTTCACTGCATTCATTGTTAAAATGACAAACTTCGATACACAGAAAAAAATTTGTAATTTTATTTTTCAGAGTACTTTCTTTATTAAAATTTTTGAAATTTTTGACATTATTAAGCATCATTTCAAGAATATTCCGCTAAATTTTTATAAAAAAATATTGAAAAATAAGCGAGTGGTAGAGGGGAGAGATTCACCTTAAAAAAAAAGTCTCTATGCGGTAGACAGAATAACTCATGACTGTTTCATTTGAAATTAAAAAACCAAAAAGATTTCTGTAGTACATAAGTTTATCTCGGATTTGAACGAAGGATTTTTTTGTTCAAACACTACTCATTTTGTAATTAAACAAAAGGAGCAATTTTTGGTAAGAATCAGAGTTTTGTGATTTCACCATTACCGAAAATTCAAAAATGAATATTTTGTTTATAAACAAAAAAATGAATTATAAAAATTAGTAATTGATAACTAAAAATTTAAAATGTGGTCACAATTTAATATCATTTCAAACAGTAATTTCGTGGTTTTATTGAATAAATTATAATAATCTTAATTTAAATATTGAAATTTAAAGTTTATATGTAAATAAATCGTGTTACAAGTAATAGAAATTACTGTTTGGTAGATAAAAAAACGAAATTATAATAATTTAACGTTTAAGCTTCAACATTCGATGTTTGGGACATTTAAGTTAATAGTAAAAAGTAAAAAAATATTCAGTATATAATAAATAAAATTTTCAATGTCGAACAATTGATTTTGTGTACAACGGTATATGATTATTACTTTCTTTAAATTATCAAAAAGTACATCTTAAGCGCATCAGTTTTTATAGTTTTAAACAATAAAATTTTACTTGTGTTTGTAAGCTTTTAATGAATGTGAAAGAATTAACCTAAAGTATTTCTGATGCGCAGCTATATCTATATGGCAAGATGACGTATTTTATCATTTCAAACAATTTAAAGACTAAGAGTGACTATTTTTTTTTCATATCAATATATTTTAGAGAATCATTCTTATACTTTTTCGCTTTCAATATTATATTATTTATGAATTACCTTTTTTGATGCGGGTTTATTGTTCAAACAATAAAAATCAATTGAAAATCCGAATAAAATTTATCATTTATTTTTTTGCGTGTATTCCTTCATTCAAATCCAAGATAAACTTATGTCCAAAGAAATCTTTTTGGTTTTTTAATTTCAGATGAAACAGTCATAAGTTATCCTTCCTACCGCATGGAGAATTTTTTTAAAGTGACTCGTCTCTCCCCACTACCACTGGCTTATTTTTCAATATTTTTTTATGAAAATTTAGCAGAATATTCTTAGAATGATGCTTAATAATGTCGCAAATTTTGAAAATTTTAATAAAGAAGGTCTGAAAAAAAATAAATCACAAAATTATGCTCTTTTTTTTATATCTCAGACCCTTTTTCCCCTTCAAATAACTAAAATACTCTAATTAAGCATTTTTTCTCCAAAATTTTCTTTTTTTTTTCAGTGTACACAAAAAAAAATTGTTTTCTTTTAAAAAAATATTGAATTTTTAATTACACAACTTTGATAAAATTATAATTTTTTACGACAGTAATCTGGTAAGTAGGGGTTCGAAAGATGAGTAAAAAAAAATGTGGTAAATAAAATATAATAGATAACAAGTTAAAATAAATAGAGGCCTTTAAGTACTGTTATGCTTGTTTTTGGAAGATGATATATTGTTTTTACATTCAATTTTATAGAAAGGCTCTTTTTTTATGTTTATTTAACTTAGTCTTTTTGATCCTTCTGTCAATCTTTATCTACAACAGATCCTTTAGTACTTCCGTTTTTAACCGGATGTCAATTATTACATTAAATAAAAATATGTATAGTAAAAAATATTATTTTAAATTCATATATAATAAATATATAGTTCGACTAGTCAACTTTCATGAAATTCATATAAAAGATTAATAAATAAGTTTTAAAATATATTAGTTATTAAAACAAAAAAAAACACACACACACGAGATAAATAATAAGTAATTATGTAATCAATAGTAAATTTGATGTGACTCATGATTATATCGATTAGACGAATTTTGGTAACGTTGTAGATCATTTGCTTCATGTTGCGACCGAAGACAATATTGATTGAAATGTGACGTTTCGGATGTCGATGATACTGTGCAATTTGTGTTGACGATAACTGAAGATGAATTATTATTTTGATAAGCAAAAGGCCATGACTGAAAAGAAGAAATTTTATAATTAAATTTTTTAATTGAATAATGAAATTATAAATATTTATAAATTTTTTTAATTTTAACACATCAAAGTATAATAAGAAACAGCAGAAATGGTTAATGAAATAAAACTACGAAACGAGTATGTACAGTGATTCGATCCACCTGGTAGAAAGTAAACATACATGACTTTTATTCAGGAATTTCTCACTGAGATTTAATCCACCTGCTGGCGTAGTTATTTTCTACAAATTTTTTTTAAATTTAATGTATACACTGCAAAAAAAGCGGTGTTAAAATGAACTCCTAACGGTGTAGCGGTGCTACTTAGCGGTGTTATCCAACCGGTGTTAAAATGGCGTATATAAGGAGTTAATTAACTTCGATTGAAATATGAGGGTGTAAATAGAAGTATTTTAAGTAGGGGAGGAGGGGGCAAAGTAGGCTCCTTAAAATTTTCAAAACTTCAAAAAAAATCGGGGCAAAGTGGACCCCTTAAAATTTTCTATACGCCAATAAATTCGGACGGACAATAAGCTTATCGAAATTTCTTATATGATAAGGGCTAAAATAGACCACCAAAACTGTTCATTAAATATAATTTATTAAGAAAGTTAAAGATAATAAAATTACGTTTTAAAGTTATATCGCAGCATACTATTAAAATGACTTTTATATTATTAAAATACAATTGTTTTATAGTTGTTTGCAAATATCACACGTGTAAAGAATAAAAAATATCAAATCCGAAATTTTTTGGAGGGCCCACTTTGCCCCTAATTTTCGGTTTTTCAATTTTACTGGACGCAGCATAATGAAGTGAAAATAAGTATCAAGGGTCTGAAAAGAAGTAAACGCGTAAAAAAAATTAATGATATTATAATTATTTTTCTTAAGGAGCCCACTCTTCCCCCCTTGCCCCTGCAAGACAGAAAAAAAATAATGATAATATTCTATTAAAATTACGAAATTATCGTTAATTGAGATAAAAAAATAACCTAGACTGTAAAAAAATGTTGGACTCGGTGTAAAAATTACACCAAATATTGTGTTAAATTTAGGCGGTGTGAATGAAAAATTTTTACACCGTCAAAAGTGTAATTTATGACAATTTTCCGTTAAGAAAAATATTTAAATGTTCAAAATACTGTTTAATATCTTAATAAAGTCGATATAGTTATTGAGTAAGTCGTTAAAAATTTTCAATGATCATTTGCTGCTTATTTATCAAAATTACAACGAGTAACACGGAATGGTGTAAAATAGTAGATTAACACCGTGTTAAAATTACACGGATGCATAATTTAAATTGTAATTTTACACTGCTCGGGAGTGTAAAAGTTATCGGGGCCTATTTTCACACCACAATTTTTTACAGTGTATAAAATAAAAAATGTCACTTTCATTGCACTAAACAAATTGCATTAATTTTTAATCTGATGTTTCTCATAAAATAATAACTGATTTACAAATGATAAATTAATCATTTTATTTTTCTCGCTGATTTAGTTTGCAGAGACTCGAATAATAGAAATCTACCCCCCATATTTTATACAATAACACCAACATACAATTATGGACAAATTCAATAATCATTGAATTTCAATAATCATTGAATTTCAATAATCATTGAATTTCTCTATAAATTGATAAATCTGTCGTAACATCAATTTTTGAAACCATGAAATTTTTTTCGTATTTGAAATACGATTCGTCTTCTGAATATTCGTAAAGTAAAACTACTTTTTTTAACACCGGGAAAAATTTTAACACCGCTACGGTGTTATTTGAACACCATTTTCGGAGTTAAATTTAACACAGGGATAACGTGGACTTAGACCTTTTTTTGTTACAATGAAGAATGAAATTAAAAACTATGATGGAAAATTAAAAACTACGATTGTTAAAGATTCTGTTAACTTACCAGAGTCAAAGATAAAGGTTTCGTTGAATCTAAATGACTATCATTGTCCTCACGAAGAACTGCACGTAAATGAGCGATATAAGTAGCAGCCAAACGAAGTGTATCTAATTTACTGAGTTTTGTATCGGCTGGTACCCAAGGTAGAGTTGTTTTAAGACGACAAAATGCTTTACTCAATACCCTCATTCTGGCTCTTTCACGTGCATTTGCGGCATTTCTCGGAGCACGGACTTCACCATCATCTTTGCTGTATTTATCATCCAGAGAATAATCTTCGTCGTCTAAATAACTTGTTGACATTCTCCTTTTTCGCGGCATTGTCACTCTTATTATTTCAAAATTTCAAATTATTTTTATATGTTAATTTTATCAATTCGATTTTTGGTATCAACAGAAACTGACACTTAAAAGAAATAAAAAAAAAGAAATCGAGTCAAAAAGACTGATGGGATTCACTAAACAAGCGTAACTAATTGCTCGAGGCGTTAAGTGGATGCTGGAGTGCTACGAGAAATGAGAACACAAAATGATGATGACGATGAATGAGAAAAAAATTTAAAAAAAAGGAAAAAAAAATTGAAAAGGCGGAAAATTAGTCATAGGGCGGGTTTTTGAGGCGGGACTAAATATTGAATCTTTCCACTACCAGAAACTAAGATGTTTTCTTAATAAGTCTCGAGCCAATCGTAAATCGTATGTGCTTTTAAACATATGTGTACACCTGGTCTCTTTGTTTTTAATTTTCGGTTTTGTGTTTGTTATTGTAAAAAATTTTTCATTTTTATCTTTTATTTTTAATATCTTTATGTTGTTAATGTGAGATGATATTTTTTTTTACATCGTCCCTTCAAGGGCCACGTGCCGAAATGTAAATTGATTAACAACTTCCTTATTTATCTTAACGACAAAAAATTATATTAGTTTGTTTTAATATAAAAGATAACTTTCATTTCTGATATAAAAAAAAACCCGACTTTTCCTAATTTTTTAGTTATGAAAGTATCAATTCAGATATTATTTTTTATTATGTTTTTTTATCGGTATGTAAATTTAAGTTTACATAACAAGTTTTTCACCTTTTTTTTTTTTTTTAGTATTTTATTTTATTTATTGGCGATAAAAATATGACTGTAAATTGTAATAAAAGTCGATTTCGGGTTCAATAATTTGATTTTAAATTGAGTATTAAATTAAATTTAATATTAATCGACAGATAAATACTATAAATTTTTAATTTTATTGAATTTTTACAATGATTGTTTAATGAAGCGAGAACTTTTAATGATAAAATAAAAAGTTGAAATTTTTTTGATGAATAAAATAGAAGTAGTTTGGTACAGAACAAAAAAAAATGAGTATAAATAATTCAAAAAAAAATTGTGAAAAACGGTCAACTTTGTTCAGTTTTTAAATTTCTATTGTTTTAAAAAAAAATTTTAAAGATTCAAAATATATATTTCTAATACTATAAAAGCTAAAAAATGAAAGTTACAATTTTTCGTAACAGATTGATTTTTTTTTTAAAATGTCTAAAATTGGAAACTACTTTTTTGTTCTCAAAATATTTATTCAAATTAGAGATTGATAAATTTTAAAATTTTTGTGAAAAAGAAAAGATAGCTTTTAAACGAATTAATTGATAAGAATGGTCTTGCTTAGATTCACGTATTTCCTTATTATTTTTTAAATAAATAAAAATGTTCTTAAATTATTTACTTCATAGTGATGGAATATCTATGCTAAATACAGACGCACTCATCATTCTAAAAATAGTCAGAAACACTTCCTACGATCCTGTAATGACATCTGTTGAGAAATTGATTTTTGAAAATCGATTTGATATTAAGTTTTCTTTTTTTACTTAAAATTTCGGTGTAAAAGACGGTGTAAAAGAAAACGCTCATGCCGTGTTAAAAATACATCGCTTGATATTACACACCGAAAAAATTTCACATGTGAAATTCTAATTCCTTTCCAAGAAAAATTGTTTTAAAATTATCATTAACTCTACGAGTGCACCAAAGATAGTCCCGTTCATTTTTCTGAGTGTGAGAAAGAGGTCCGGTAGCGTATCCCCTTAAGGGCATTCTTCGACAGAGCCCCCACTTTTTTAAATATTCAATGACCTTGAACTGTTATAACAGTATTAAAATTTTATTAATCAATTTAAAAAAAATTGAAGCATTAATTGAAAAAAGGGCAATGCAGTTACAATTTCGCCGAAATATAGATTTTAAAAAAAATTACTCACAGTTAAAATCAATAAGAATTCTTATTTAACTTAAGTTAAACGAAATTTATTAAATAAATTTTAGCGTAAAAAATTTGACATTCCAAATTATAATATTGACATGAAGATTTTACTGAAATTTATTTTCCAAATTTTGTTTAACCCCTAATTGATATCAACTGTAAATAATTTTTTTTAAAATCTACACACAGAGAATTTTTGAGTAAAAGTTACCCATAAAATTTGGTACTGTAAGAATATCTAACCAGTAACTAAATTTTTATTATGTTGTTAGTAGAAATTGCATTTCATTTACATGCTATCGAGTAGTATATTTTACAATGTGCATGGGAAAAATTTAGATATATTCTACATGTCCTCACAGTATCATATTTTTTGGGTAATTTTTACTAAAAATTTCCTTGTGTATATGTCTCGGCGAAATTGTAACTGCGTTGCCCTTTTTTTAATTAATGCTTAAACTTTTTTTTAATTAATTATCAAAATTTTAATACAGTCATTACAATTGAAAGTCATTGAATATTTTTAAAAAGTGGGGGGCCATTCTCACTATTCGAGAATGGCCCCCCATATTAAGTTACACGAGAAATCTCAGGTTTCAACAAATTTATTTTTTTTGTAGCTCCTCAAAAATTTACTTGAATCTTTTCCTTATCATTACCAACTATAATGTCAAGCCTCGTTAAATTCTGAAGTAATAAACCGACAATTTCTCAAGTAGAGTTACGACTTTCTCATCTTAACAGAAGAAAGGATAAAAAAATTTATTGCAAAAAAACAACTGCAGGTTTTGTCGATATTTTAATTCATAATCTAATAAATAAAATAAAAAAAAATTACTGTATCATTT
The DNA here is from genome assembly GCF_029852145.1 of Microplitis mediator. NCBI lineage: Eukaryota > Metazoa > Arthropoda > Insecta > Hymenoptera > Braconidae > Microplitis > Microplitis mediator. The sequence continues at coordinate 7,137,666 of NC_079971.1, read as the reverse complement.
GGTTCCATTTCACACGCGATTCGATTTTTTTCAAATTTAATGCCCCATAATTGAAGCTTTTATGGCATCCCGACAGTCACCAGACTGCCTCGATAAAAATAATATCCAAAAAAAAGAATTTTTTCGGGCCTTAATGTCATATAATATACAGACGGTTTAATATTTTTTTTTCTTATGAGGTTTTGATTATTATATTTTTTACAATCCCATACAATAAACTGCAAATACTTAAAATATCGAAGTGTTTGTGGTTTGTCGTAAAAAGAAAGTTGATAATCTGCTTTTTACAATTCATAAATGATAACAATATTTATATTTAATCTGTAAAGTCATTAATTTTATTTGGGGTTTGTAAATAATCCATAGCAAATTAGGTAATAAAATAAATAAAAAAATCTATTGATATATAAGTAGTAGGAAATTTTTTTTAATACATTATTAATGTAAATGTATTCACCATTTATATTTACAAAAAAATCAATATGATTTTAACACTAAAATAAACTATTTAAAATTATCTTCTTAATATTAAAAGTATAGAAGAAATAAAATGCTATATTTATATACAAAAGCTTATGAAAAGCAAATAATACAATTACATAATTATTTTTAATGATATGCAATAATCAATTAAATAATTTTTTTTTTATGTACAGTCGAAGTCCATTAAGTCGGATTCCATTAACTCGGAATTTTCCCTCAATCTTGACCCCCACACGCGCTACGCTGACTCCCACCCGATCCTATACAATTGTATGTGTCTGTGTACATATATATATGAAGAAAAAAAAGTTATCTTGAGTCAAGAAAATGTTTTGGACGACAAACGTTTTCGAGAGCAAAGTCAAGATTTCTTGAGCCAAGAAAATTTCTTTCGATTGAAGAAAATTCGTTTTGATCAGAAGAGATTTCTACTTTATCCGAGAAAATCGACTCTGATAGCGACACTTTAAAGATAATTGCTCAGCAAGTTCTGCTGTGAAACATCTACGGCTAACTTAACGACAAGTTTCTGGCAAGCCTCGGCTGGATCATACTTGCTTGCAAGTTGATACAAATCTACTGCCGTCATCTGAATGTAATTTGACAGAAGAACTTGCCGTCAATTTGAAGTGAAACTTTCAACCAACTTGACGTCATTCTCTGACAGTAACACTTGTAGCCAAATTTTGAATTCAAGTTACAGACAATTTACTGTCGACTTAAAGGTAACTGCTTGTTCTCCAATACTTTCCTTTAAATTGCCTTCAGAATACAGCAGTATCTTGAAATTAACTTGTGGTTAAGGTGGCTATCAGGTGAGGTTTTCAAAAAATTTTCTTGAATCAAAAATAAGTACTCAGTCGATAATTTTTTTCTGTGTGCGCATTAGACTGATTCAAAAAAATCGACCATTTTTTTTTCAAAACCTCCTATTCAAAAGTTGCAGGGATGTAAAATAAGATGCCTGAGACTAACTGTCCGAGTCAATGGAATTCGACTGTATTTATATTCAAATAGTAAACAATTAATTTGATCATTATTATTAATTTTAATAAAATATAATAATAAAATTAACAGTAATCAGGATAAAATACATTTGTCAGCTTCCTTTTGAGATTGTGACAGAGTTTGGCCGCGTCTCTTTGCACATGCAACTGCATCATTGGGTACGTAAGATATTCTAACACCCCCATAGGCTCTTCTAGGTGGCAATGCGTACGCCGTTGCTTCGTCAGAACTACTAGATGAGCTACATGTCGAACAACAACTTTCTTCATCATCATGTCTTGTAATTCGGCCAACATTTTCTGTAATAATTAAATTATCTATTATTAAATTATACATTTTTTAACTTCCCGCTATGAAAATTAAAAATTTAAAACAGGGCAAGTTATTGGTTTTGGTCCGATTTTCGAAAATTAAATTTCCATCAGATCTTATAACGTTTTGAGATACTAGGGAACTATTCTGACTATTTTCGGATAGACGTCCGTCCGTCCGCGTGTGTGTGTTTGTGTAAACTTTTATATCCTGAAGCTGGTAGACAATTAACAATTATTGGATTTTTTTTTTCAACAAGTCAACGACAAAAGAAAGTAAAACTAAAAGAATGCACATGTAGAGAATTAAAAAAACTATAGATGCAGTTTTTTCATCATTTAAATTATGTAAAAAAGTGTAAAAAAGTTGCGGTATGCTGCAGGTGATCCGCTGAATATCATGTGGAAGTCATATTTTGACACAAATATGAATTCCGGATGAATTCCTGATGAATATTCGAAGATAGTATAGAAATATAGTTCTAGTGATAGATTGTATGAAAAATTCTATTACAAAAAAAATTTTTTTTCTTGCGGGGAAATTGGGAGTTTTTTTTAGCGGAGTGATCTCGGAGTGACGTGGATTTTATTTCACTCCCAATTCACCCTTGTCCGGAGTTTTAACATTTTAATGAATTTATATTAATTTATATTAAACTGTTAAACACTTCGCGAATTTTTTTTAGTGTATTGACCTAAAAGAGCTTTAATTAATAAATTTTTCAAATTCATTTTAGTTTAGAAAAAAAAATTTTTTTCTGTAGAAAATTTTTTTCAGGTGGTCTATTATGCCCCAGATATCGCAGATCAGCTTAAAATATCTTTAAAATATCAGAGATATCATGATTTGACCAAAAATGAAAAAAAAAAAATTTTACTAAATTTTTTAGGGAGGCCTTCATGCCCCAGGCTCCCCTATTACTTCGTTACTGCTAATTTAAAAAAAAAAAAATATCTCTTATTTTACGTGTCAACTTATAATAAAATCATTACAATCTATTACTAACTTTCTTTCCATATTATCTTTTGATATTCATCCGAAAATCATCTGAAATTCATATTTGTGTCAAAATATGACTTCCACATGATATTCAGCTGATCACCTGCGGATTACAGGCGGAATTTCGCAACTTTATTGTTTTGAAAAAAATCGATAAATTGTAAAAGGTCGGCTAACTTCAGTATCATAAACTTTTTTTGTCCGCCGATATTTTTGGAACGAATCAACCGATTTGAACTTTTGTTGGCGGCAATCGAAAGGGCTTACCAAGACTTAGAACATTAGATTTTGTAGTCGATCGGTCAAGTAGTTTACAAGTTATATAAAAAATAAAGATAAAAAAAAATTTTTTGTTGCATAACTCGTAAATCACTCGACCGATTTATTTCCACACGGAAAGATTGGAACCCGATTGGTTACTGTTCTGCATCCGACTCAGTACGATGCTGAAAAAAAATGCTCGATTGTGGTGCAGCACCACACTGATTATGTGCGGGACCTGATTGAGTCATGTGCGCATATCACTCAGTCCGCACAGTAATCAGTGTGGCGCTGCACCACAATCGAGAATTTTTTTCCAGCACCGTACTGAGTCGGGTGCAAAACAGTAACCAGTCGGGTTCCAATCTTTCCGTGCAAGTTTGATCAAATCTAACTCTCAACAAACCTAAGTCTCGATTGCCGTAGAATCGATCGATTTGTTCCAAAGATATCATCGGACAAAAATGACTTTTTTTCAGCGAAATGTATATTTTTTCGGTCCAGTCATTTTTTGAGCTCAAAAAAAGCGTGAAATTTTGGGGTTGACCCACAGAGTCAATCGTTTTTAAAATTTTTTTTATGGATAATTTAAAAAAGTAACATGTCGCAAAAGAAAATGAAATATTCACCCCAAGATGTGCTGGCTACTTGTTCAGGCTGCAAACTCCGCGACCGCGGAACATTGGGTTTGGACGGCGAAGATGAGCAGGCACTCGCCAGTGGCATCGTAGATGAAGTTCCTTGCGCTTCGTCTCCTTCAAATCTAACTCGCCTGGATGTTGGCGTAGGTGGATCTGTTATTGGAGCTGGATTACCACAGAGGTCCGTCGTGTCAGTCGGTACGTTTGGTATTAAATGAGGGAGAGGCGGTGGCGACGGAGGCGGAGGCGTTTGCGGTGATACTGTCGTCGAATGTGGTAGTAAATGAGGGGGTGGAGGTAACTCTGGCATACTCGATGCATGAGTCGGCGTTGAGTTTTGTACACAGCGTAGAGGTTCACGATCTCTTGCCTGCATTAGCCTTTGAAAATTATAAATAAATAAATAAAATATTTAAACGATTTATTAAACAAAATAATTTATTAGCTACGAAGATTTAAAAATTTAAATATACCTTCCAAGTTCACTTGGGTTCGTTTCTTCCGTATGTGTATTGCGCTCCTGCAAAAGCCTCTCGAGATTGCGTTCTAAAATTACTCGATCCAAGCCGCCAGATCGTGATCCAGCATTTGGTAGGCTTTCACATGGGAAATCTAGGCAAGAAATTTGTGTAGGAGTTGTTGCAAGTGATGTAGAGCCTTGGTAGTGTTTTCTTGAAACTCTAGGAGAATTTCTAGCCGAACCGGAAGTATATGCAATAGTGTGATGCCTTGTAGTTGATAATGGCGGGCTAGAAGATCCTTCACTTGGTGTTGGAGGCGGCGGTTTCCTGTTTTGTCTGAAATAAAATACCGCATTAAGTAAAAAAAATAAATTTTAAACCTAAAATAATAAAAATGCATTGATGATGATGATGTGATAATTTATTTTTAGCTTACTTTGGAAATGAAGAGGGCGGCGGTGGCGCAAGTGGAGGCCCAGCAGACGAATCACTGGGTGTCGTCGGTGGCTCACCTTTGCTACAGGCAATACTGCAATAAATTGCGCCTCTTCGTGGTAAAAAAGGTCGACCGAGAAGCGAAGTTCGGCAAGTAGCGCAACAAAAGCAGGCTTCAGTAGCGTGCCAGTGTTGGCCTTCATGTGACATCTGACCCTGATCTACACCGATCGGCTCACCACAGCTGTCACAATACTCGGCAAAAGAGGCGTCAAAACAGTGAAGACAGTAGGGCCGACCTTCACGCATAACATAACGTTGACCGCCGAGCTGGACATGAAGAAAAAGAATATTAAACTACTGTAGTATCATTAATTTTTTGAAATTCCCGCTAAGAAAATTGAAAATTCAAAAAAAGAGAAGTTATTGGATTCAGTCCAATTTTTGAAAACTGAGTTTCCAACAGATCTCGACGTTTTAAGGTCCTAGGAAAATATTCTGACTATTTTCAAGATGATGTCCGAGTGTATGTACGTACGTATGTAAATATTGTAACTTTTGAACGAATGAACCGATTTGGCTTTTTGAGCTCGCGTTTGAAGCAGCTCATTATTTCCAACAATCTGTGAGAAATTTAGCGTAATCGGTACAGCATCTTCGGAGATATCCCAAAAATAAAATTTTTTCAAAAATGTTTTTTTTGTCATATCAACCGCGAAAGTTGGATTTTCAAGCAAGATGCAGAGGGCGCAAATTATACGATTTCTGGCAATCTATAGTTTGGTTAACTTTCCTCGAACTTGTATCGAAAAGTAACTTCTCTCTCTCTATCTGTCTCTACATTCCTACACGACTTCAAATATTTTTGACTGTTTCTCTCTCAAATTCAACTTCCGCCGTTGATATGACAAAAAATTTTGTTCAATACTTTATGCTCAAAGGTAGGAACCCTGACAGACTTGAAGTGCAGACACGCGTTTGAGACTATGGATACATTCTCATCAAGACCTCGTACTTTATCCGGTCTTGATAAGAAAGCGCCCATAGCCTCAAACTCGTGACGTCAGTTCAAGCCGTCAGAATCCCTACCATTCCGCATACGTATCGAAAATAACTATTTTTGATGACTTGTAATCTACTCGATGGATTGATTCCAAAAGCTATTGAGCTCTGAAGCTTTATAAGCCGCGCCGAATCCCACTTCAACCATCAAAGTCGGTTCATTAGTTCAAAAAAAATCGTTGTCAAAAGAATTTTGAAAAAGTGTTTTTTTCTAATAAGATCCAAACCATTAAACTAATTGATGACAGTTTTTTTAACGTCAGTAGTTAAAATACTGCGTCGAATGTCACCTTGAACGTCAAAATCGGTCATTATTTCAGATATTGGTGATCCAAAATAAAAAAAAAAAAAGGATTTACTTCATTTTTCCCGAATAAGTCATAATATTATATGTTTCAAAAATCTTTTTTGCTGTTAGAGGTCAAAACACTGCGTCAAATGCCTTTTTGAACCTCAAGAGCTCGAAAATAGTGGAAGTTTTAAGGCTGGTTAGGTGGGTTTCAGATTTTTTGTATTAATCCAAAGCAAAAATAGTAAAATTATACCTGTCGATCACATTCGAGACACGCAAAGTGCCTCATATGCCAAGCTCTGCCTTCAGCCTCAGTACATTCATCTGCTAGAATAATTTCATCACAAGCACAGCATCTTGGTTTTAAAGTTTCTGCGTGATGTCTTCCACAGTAAAGTCTGCCTTCACGCCAGAAGTAAATGAGATCAACCAAGAGCTGCTTGCAAATACAGCAAATAAAACATGCTGGGTGCCAAAGTGCCGTGGGTCCAGCTCTGCTGGCACCTATCGCCATTTCTCCTGCGGTTATTGGCCTGCCGCATTCACGACAATCGTTACCGTGAGGTCGTTCTACTTGACTCGCATGTCCTCGACCAAGAGCTTCACGTTTCCTTTGAGCAGCAAACACGCGAAGCTCTCGTTTTTCCTCTTCGCTAAGACCACTGCAGTACCTCGCCTCGTTGTCATGAGGCGGCAACTGTTGTAGCAGCTGCTTCACTCGTTCTCTTTCCCCCGCACTACCAACGTAAGGAATCTTTTCCTCAGGTAGTGAACTAAAGTATAGATGAACCTACAGGTAAAAACGGTTGAGTTTTGTCGGTTACTCAGGCAGTTTTTCAGGCGAAAAATACTTAAAAATAATGCTGATAATTACCTGGTCGGGTCTGAGGCCTGGTGGTACCCATGTGTATTCTTCGAGTGCGCAGCCGCTATCATCGTCGCTCTGAGAAAGTCTTTGATGGTGATGAATAAGAGGGTCTTGAAGTACAGGTGCTGCTTCAATCGGACTCTTAAACGGCTCTTGATGAGGAGGAATAGTACCGCCGCTGGGAGATGACGTACTGCTGCTTTGAAATGCCATTGCCATTGCCATCGATGAGTCCGCTGTCTTGACACTCGTTCGGTGATGGTCCTCTCGCGGACATCTGCAACTTCTGCACACCTTCCTGTTGAGCAAATAGTAATATTATAATTATATTGTAAACTAGTTTAAATCCGGTATTAATAAAAGATATATACGGCTGGATTATAGTCACGTATAGTTGGCTGTTTTTATTAAGATTATCTTGAAGGGCGTCGTGCCAATTAAGCTTACGGCGGGATAATTTTCTGGTCTAATCGCTGTGGGCGATTTGCGGCCAGTAAATCAACGGCTATTGCGCAATGAAGACGCGCGTGCGGATCCAATTTAATAAAATCGAATCTTACTTAATATACAGCCCTTCTGAAGAAGGCCAAGAAGCGATAAATGCGGGACGAGATAACGCAGAGTAGCAAAAAAAAGTTAGGGATGAATTAATGTAAATGAAAAAGGAAACCCAAAACATATAAGAGCTGTCATGAAATAAAATCATGAACCTCGAGATGAAGCCGCGGGTGCTCGTCCTAACGAGTACTACAGAGCGCAGGTTAACTCGTTAACTATTCGAGTTTTAGAGAATTAATATTCCTGTCGATCGTCTGCCGATGGTAGATTTTTCAAGTATAATAAAATAAATATCCCGGAGATATTAAAAATTACTATGGTTTATTGAACGACAATGACCTTGGAAAAGAAAACGTAAATTCCCACGAGGAGGGAAAAAGTAAAGGGGCGTCACGGTTCTGTTACTACAAATTTGTTTTACCCGTATATACATTTATTATAACTTCTTTTTTATTTCCTTTTTTCTTTCGTTCTTTTAAAAAAAGTCTGGTTCCATTCGCAAAAGGATGATGATAGCAAATGGACTTACTCATCCTGATAGCCGGAGTTAACAACGCCATCAATATTATATTCGTTGAATTCAGTACACCTTGAGAGTCTTGGATTCTGCCGTAGCTGATGATTGACCGAATCGCTTAAGTAATCGTGCGGAACGCAGACACGCGCACCGGTAAGAAATTGAACGCATTTTTCTGTGGGACTGGCTCGCGGGCTGGCCAGCAACGAAGCTCCAGCAACTTCCTCACTCGCACCAGCACAGTCTTCGCCTCCTGCCACTCCATTGCCTCTTATAATGTCTTCGAGGTAACATCCTGGCTTGTCATGATTATCAAAGGGTGGTCTTGAAGACGGGGACGAGCAGGTAATCCAACTTGCCGGTTCTTGGAGATCCAGGGCAGCATTGACATTCGCCTCGGTGTTCTTTCTGCCATAGAGCTTTCGCAAATAAGCTTCTTGATGGCCGCGTGTCGCCCAGCATCCTGTTGCCCACCAGCGTTTCGAGCCAAAGAGCAAACTTGTCTGCCTCCTTCTAGCCAAGCTCGACATCTCGATACACTCTTTTCCGGATAATCCAATGGCTGCATCCTTCCTTATCGTCTCTGACACCTTATCTTCTTTTTCTCCCCAATAACTTTTTTTCCCAGTCGATGCTTCCTTAAATCTGCTGATATCTTTACGATATTCTCTGCTGATTATCTAGTCTCCTTTGATAATAAAACAAAAAAAAAGAGAAGCAATAATCCTTTTTGCAGGCGCGAAATTGCACTTGGCAGATGTAATGTCTTCCATATATATAAATACACTACATTGAAAATGCAATAAAGATAAAGTTGTGGAAGAATATCAGGGCAGGGCCTGTGTCAAAAAATACTACACCTTTAGTTAGTACGAGATAAAACAAAACAAGTAGAAATATGTATATATAACCGGTAGTGGAGCAAAGATTAACGTTTTAATACGAGTCGCGTATCTCCGAACTCCAGACAAGCCACTTGGTCGGCAGTTGGCTCACTTCTCGGTTTATTTCTCCACTCGTATCCACTCACATCGTGAATCGCCAGCCGGCTATTGCTTTCTTACGTGATTGCCTCGCGTGTCGTTTTTCATCCCACTACTACTATTTACTCCTTTTTATTTTATGTTTCACATCGAAATTAGTCAATCTTTGTATCGAGAGATGCAACTCACTGTCTGCAATTACTATTTTTTTTGCACGCTATTCATTAGGTACCATAACTTATTTTTTTCTCAATATCATCATTTATCCTTAAAAAATATCCGTATCAATTATAATAAAACACTTGATTGCGCGTAAGTGAAAACAGTTAAAAGTAATGACTGATATGAACTGATGGAGACATTCCTTTGAAAAACAGTTCGATCATTGGTTTTTCACTGACGCGATGATCCACGAGACGATGGGCCGCGTAATACAATGGAGTTAACTCGGTAATAAACTCACTGTAAACTTGCACGATCGCTTACGGTTGCGCGGACACTGAGTAGAGTGTTCTTTGGTCGTTCAGCCCCAAGTCGTATAGTGGGGCCCCGCGGGCCTTAAGGAAGGGAGTCCGTGATGAAGAAAGAGGGAAAAAGTCTTTTAACTCGGCACCTTCTGAAAGAAAGAGATAACGAGAACGTTGGATACAAATATGTATGTGTGGAACTAAAAGCGTTTACGCCTACCCTCTCTTTTCCTCTTTTTCCCGCAACATCACTACCACTGTCTACTTCACCAATATATATGTATATATTTATATATTAGAAATGAATATATATATATATATATATATATATATATATTTATGGTGTATTGGAGTTCCGACGCCTTGGGCAAAATAAACGAGTAAGCTCCAAACGTGAGAGGCATGTTTGTGTCTTGCGAGTCAATCGATCTCCATAGATCCTGTCTAGTCTATATCGAGAAAACAAGTCATTTTTTATTGTGTTATTATGAAATCTTCAAAGTCTCCGTTCGGATAAAAAGCAATCACTTAATACTGAATTTGACAGGACTCGATTGTTTATATAAATAATGTGTTTTTATTTTTTTTTTTTTTTAATAGGCTGAGAAAAAAAAAGTTTAGTCATTGCATAGTTTTACTACAAGAAATTATGCTCTTAAAAATTCTTAATCTATTTTTGGTGAAAAAATTTGAAGATTTCAGACAAAATCATTTTCTTAATTGGAGAAACCGAAGATTATTTCAAGATATCGTGATATTTTGGCAGTAATGTAAATAAATTTAGATTTTTTTCTGCAGAATATGTCTTTACTATTCTTGATTACAGACACATATGAAGTTAGTAGCCGTTCATGTCAGAGGACTGAGTACTGTTCTGGAGGTTAATGAGATCTACGAGATCTAAGTAACCATTTCTGTCACTAAATAGTAAATTCTATACAGCAACAAGAGCTGTGCTGAGAGGTTTGAACTATGAACGATGTACTGAGTAGCGCAGCACTGGTTACTGTTTAAAAAGTTAAAGTACGTGTTAAGCACCCGGGTCGAAAAATTAGATCTGATTTTAGTATAACTGGGTCATATTTGGACTAATTGGTCTGTATTTGAACTAGTTGATCTATTTCTAAATTTTAATAAAAATTCTAAGCTATTTTTGATCTAAAGACAATCGAAAACAGTCCAAATAAGGAATAGTACGGGCAAAATTCGATTAAATTTCCCAGGTTAATTAAATAAAAATAAAAAGTAAAATTAAATAGAAATAACTTAAATATTCATTTTATTTAAAACCGATCAAATTTTTCGATCCGGACAATGACTTACACCTCTTCTAATATGAATCAGTCATATTAAAATGTATTTTTCCCTATACTTTTTGTCGATTCTGCACAGACCAGTAACCAGTACTATTTATTTTTTTCCATGTGCAGAGAAAAAAAGGATTTCTTGGCGTAAAAAATTTTTACTCGTTCCAAGAAATTTTTTACATTATAAAGTAAAAGAGCTAGCACCAGATCACTCATGTTTTGTATATCTATATTTACTAAATTTTAATAAATATATATACAAATGTATGGAGTGATCGGGTACTAGTTCCCTGATCGGGTATTAGGTCTTTTACCCCAAATTAAAAATAAAAATTTTCTTGGGACCAGAAAAAAGTTCTCTGGCCAATAAATTATTTCCACTCTTAAGAAAATTTTTGTTTTCAGTTTTTACTGCGAAATATTTCTTGCGCTAAGAAATTATTTTTTTCTGTGTGTCAAGAAAATGATTCATTGCGTTACACATGACATTAAATAATGTAATAATTTACATCAATTCATTACTCGAAAAAATATTGTTTTTACAAAAGTTTTTTTTTCTGTGTAATAATAAATGGTAGCGGTTAAAAAAAATGAAGTGAAATAAAATTTTCCATTGAAAAAGTTCATGCTAATTACAGACAATTAAATAGCCTTCAAGAAATATTTTCATAGTTATAGTATTTTTCAAGATCATTATATATGATAAAGAAAAGTCATTGCATTCCGGTGTTTGGTGCGTGTAGAATATAATAGTGGGGATAAGTGCGCGCGCTAGTCCACAACGAGAAAATCAACAAATTTAATGATATATTCAATTGTAATTATCGCGAAAATCAAATAACCTGTTTTCAAATTGTTTGCAACATAGTAATTGCAAAAAAATATATAATTTAGATGAGCTTATTATCAATGAGTTATTTTAATACCCCGTTCAATAATAGATTTTTATGCAGTGTTTTAAAAATTTAACATTACATCCTGTAAAAAAAAATGATTGGACTCTTTGATAGACATGAGTTTTATTAAAATCTGTCGGCTGTATCTTTTAGAAGCCTTTGAAGTGAGAGCAGCTTCACATTCTTCTTTTATGCGAGCGCGAGCAGGCAATTCAGAGTTACCGAGGATGAAATAAGATTCTAGATCTTATCACAAATCATCTTAGGTCAAAGATCGCGCCTCAAGAGGCTTGTGTCACATAGATGGAGATTAAAACAGGTGTACAAGAAGAAATATATACACACATATATTTATAAATAGATACAGTATTATAAAATGTGCACGCGTTTGCGATTCCACGGTTTACGTTAGTTGCGCAGTAGTCGGAAACCTTCTGGCCTCTTCCCACAGCTCCTGGCATTCATTACAACTTCCTGAGTACCGTGGAGCTAAACTGGTGTACGAGTCTATAAAATCACCAACACTTTATAATATTAAATTAAATACCCATATCATTAGATGATACTCGATAAGCAACAAATAAGTGAATTTAAAGTAATAAGGGTCATATTTCAATCTTATTGAATCACGGCGTTTAAAAATGTCTCGGATAAATTCTGCTGATACCCAGAGGAAAAGGGTCTGCAGATGAGAAAGTGACTCTTGTAAAAATCTTATCCTCCAATATTTACCATCCACCCTATTGTCACCACTTTCGTGGGTATTCTTAACGAGTCGGCAAATATGCTGGCTCGTAAGTTTGCTGTTGACATAACTGGGTTTTCGACATCGTGTTACCACTACCGTATACCAAACGACGCAGCAAAGTAGCCTTCAGATCCAAAAAAGCCGTTTGTTATTCTTTGACAGGAGGAAGGAATATATATCCAGAAGCTGGGATGAAATGAAAGGTAAAATTCCTGTGGAAGAGATGCCCTTGGGCATATGAGTCTATATACCATGTCCAGGAGTATGCAAGTAGTAATATACAAGCAGTTGCTCAAAAGGATAAGAGATTTAGAATGAAATTATGCAGATTGCAGACTCGACTCTGATGGGCCTTGATGAGGCTCGGACCTACGTGATCCTGTCGGGACGTGCCGCGACGCGCTGTATATATACATACATATACTGAACATATATTGGTATCCTTGACTCGAGTGAGGAACTAAATAATGCATCATACACACATCTGAAATGAAATCAGTGTAGAAACATTTATTTTCCCAAGTTATTTCTCATAATTGATACTTTATCATTTTGTAAATATATATATATGTATATATATATTACAGTTATATTTAATTTACTCGACGAAACTCCTTCTAGAATTACGTAGATTATTAATAAAACATCATCTTTTTTAATTTGAATTCCTCGGGGATGGCTTTCTCCTTTCCTCTCCTTTCATCAGACATACTCGTGTGTGATTCCGATCAGCTGCCAGAGATCCGGTTTACCTATGTTGTCCAATAAACATCCAACAGTTTCTCGGACAAAGTACTGCGTTCAAAAGTCACACAAAATTCATAAGACGTTTGCATATATACATGCGGCATATGTAGATTGAGTGAATATTAAATGCAAACTTTAATACACTTGACACACTTCAAGTCTGATATGGGAAAGTTTCGAACGATAAAAACAATAAAAAAAAAAAATAAATAAAGAATAATATATACGAAGAAAAGTATGAAATAACTGCATGAATATTGCGAGTGAGTGCAGTGGCCTTGATGAGTATCCGGAGGACATTGGCATCCTTGAAATCTCGTATCGTAAACCGGCGTTGATTATCCTGCACTCCAGGTGGTAGACCCAGTGATATCCGAGTCAACAAATAGAATTCGCTTTGACATGTCAGTACGATTTGTACTTTCGTCACTTATCAGCCTGATATTTATACGTTTGATGACAGGGATGAAAATTTCAAGTAATTAATCGTTTCAAAATTTATATGGAGCAAAATAAGATACTTATTAAAAATTTTATCTCTAGATCTATTCCTCTGTGTTCGTTCGTGTATGAAAACATTCTACAGGTTACGATTCTCAATGAATTGATGCTTACACTTTGAATTTATATGTTGCTTGTATCTTTACTTTTAATTACAACTCTTCGAAAGATAATAATTAGAACGTATAGTTAATTCCCACTGACTGTAATGGCGCAGTCTTAATTAGAATAGATTTGTTTCACTCAAAATCTTATTGTTCGTTTTGTTTTGTTTAGTTTTTTACTTATAAACAAAATGGCGAGAGAATTTACAAGACACATAAAATACATAGGAATGCACGATCTGGACATTGGTGCGCCGACCATTTCTTGCGGAGATGGGTAATTATATTTTACGATCTAGAAGTCGTGGGCGCCATTTTTAAGTGTCCAACCGACGTCTTAACGTCACTATATAATGCTGATGGTGTCGCAAAACCGTAGTATGGGATAACCATGAGAAGTCGCTAGACCCCTATAGTCACCATGAAAAATTACCATCATATATACATATATGTATACACGAATCTAAATGAAAATAATGTAGATATCATGAACTCGTTATGCATATGCACGCACACGAATCGTAATTCACGCAACACGAATAAATCAAATTGACATTCTATATCTGTTGAAGTAAACTGGTCAAGCCATCCACCGGAATACCAATTCAACTGTTGTATATATACCGTATCTCATTTATACAACGTCTATATATCTATATATATATTTGTTTCACATGTTTTACCTCTTTTTACTTTCACATCATCATGATCACAGTAGAATCAGGATATATCCCGATTAGATTCCTTAAGACCACAAGAATTCTTGCCATGTCCCTCTAATATACTATTCTGCGGTAACTCGTCCGTATGGAATAAAAATAATGTTCGAACAGAATATAAAGAGCGACGCGTGACGACGATCATGTTTGTATATATAGTCAGCTTGGTTTACCCTGTGGACGTAATTATCCGATGGAAGCAATATAAGGAGGTAAGTGCAGGACAAATTGAATAAATAGCTACGCATATTATAACCCCAAAGGCTCTTATTTGTAAACATTATTTTACGATAGCTAGTTTATTGAGTGGCATTGTATATGAATCTCTTGTTCTATCTCGGTTTTTATTGCGCAGCCAATTAGATGATGCAGACACGCAATAAAAAGAAATGGAATAAAATAAAATAAAGGATAATATTGTAAAACTGGGATTAACCAGAGGTGCAATCAAGTGTCGAACGGTTTTTTAGAGTAGATTTTTCGAGAACTATCTTTCTTCAGGCTTCAGGGCGTGCGCGCAGGAAACCGCAAGGTCTTATTTCCAGGTATAGAAATCGAGACTGTAATTTTGAGCTGGTGGAATATAAGGATCCGTGCTTAAGAGAAAGAGAATGAGCCCGAGGGGCCCTATCTTTCGTGCTACCCTCAGATTACGTAAACCGACATCGGCTTTTAAGTGTCGCTTCCACTGTTTTCTTTACTTCTCTCTTATGTGAATCATAAACGATACCAACCTATAGGATCGTAGCTCTCGGTCAGAGATTCTATCAGTCCTCTAATTGCTTTTTAAATTTTAAAAGTCACTGTTTCTTTAACCGAGATGTGTATGTATGTGTGTTATATGTTTATAGAACATGTAATAGTTTAAATGAAGCCCGGCATAATAAAAGTATAAGAGCAAGTGCTGATCAAGAAACCGGTGGAATTCCATGCTTCCCTTTTTTCCTTTAGTTCCCGCGGGCTCATGTTTAACGGTTGGCTAGTTTCGCTGATGCTCCTCATCGTACGCCGTACCGAATCGCGTTGTTCTGCTAAGGTGGTCCAGCGGATGTCCAACCAGATAAAAAAGTTGTAAGAAAGAAGATAAGAATAGATGACCAAAAGAAAAAAATTCGTCTAATCGTCTTATCCAGTGTTATTACCAATTTGTTCCGTGTTTCAGAAAAAAAAAAAAATTATTAAATCAAAATAACATTTGATGATTTATAAGTTTTTATTAAAGTAATTGCTCCTTTCACCTGTAGAAGAACATACTGTGTCTTGTATCATTTGTCACTTTTTTATGTATCGACAAAAATTTTTTCAACTGGGATTAGTAAAAAAAAAAATGGAAGATTACTCAAGAATTTTTTGAACCATACTGTGGTCTCGTGAGAATCGGTTTCTTTACATCTTAAATTCCATTATTTGTACATTAACTTTGTATACTAAAACAATAAAAACATGAAAACGGTTTTCACCTCAAGATATTAATGATTAAATTTTATTCGTGTCATTATTTAAATTGTGATGAAATTATTTTTAATGTTTTCAACCGAATTTAAGTTCGGAATTATGTACAGCGCAGTAGAGTGGACGCATCTTATAAAGCCCGAGGGTATCCGGATCCCATCTCGTTGAAGATAGTTAAGAACCTAATAACTATAAAAGACGAATAAACCATTCGATCGCTAAACATATTTTTAGGATCAAGGATATATCTATATACTTTACACATAAAAACGTTTTACAAGGATTTTAAAGAAATGTCATATAACTGCGTTTAAATGATTCAGTTTCTTAAAATAAACTCAAGTTTATACACAGTTTCGAAAAAGGTTTCTTTTATTAACTTCCATTTCAAATGCTTAGTAATCATTTTCCACAACAATAAACCAAAAAAGTTGGGAAACCGAACTGTGTATGATTCACTTTCTCATTCAAAAATTGATTAATAGACGGCGCTCTTATACAAGAAAGTAATAAAAAAAAACATGGCAGCTAAATTTTTTCATGAATTGTCAGTTTCAAGTTTTTATTGTTTATCATAAAACTAAAGGAATTTGGATAGTGATTTTCTATGGAATTTTTCTATTCAAGAATTCAAATGTAATAAAAAAAAAAATAGATCGATCGGTTGTGTATTTTTTAGGTTATTGTGTTTACTAATATCCGTACGAACTCACGGACATCAGAATTTTTCAACATTTTATTTTTTTCAATTACTATTTTTAAAAAAAGTGACTTGAAATTGTGTTCGTTTTATTCATTAATAAATTATCCTTCAAATGGTACAAATTTTGTTCTAGTTGAGCAGTTTTGAATAAGTGTAAATATGACTTTTACGTGAGTGAATCAGCTGGGGCATAGTAAGCGTTAGCAGAACACATCTCATTGCTTCGCAATTGAATATATAATTCACAATTATTTGAAAATATTTCTGGCATCATTATCTAGAAGTTTATCAATTCTTTGCAATGGTAATATCAGGAATAATAAGACAATATAAAATTCAATCTTAGATCTTATTCATAGGAAATTCAATTCATAGGGAACGTAAACTATTTCTATAAAAAGCGATATTCATATCTTTTATACAAATTTCTGATGAATTCCAATATCCATGAATGTAAAACTATTATTTTGATTATTGTGCCTATAAGAAATGATTATAGAGAAAATTGAATTTTCTATTACAAATATATATACATTGTATATACATTGTAATATAAACTGCAAAAAATTTACGAAGTGAACGCGAATTAAATCTAGAATGAATATACAGCGGATGATTTTTTATTTATTTGATTCTTTTCAGAGTAAAATTAACTCCAGAAAGAAGTTTATTTCCCGGGTCGAAAAATTAGATCTGATTTTAGTGTAACTGGGCCGTATTTGAACTAGTTGATGTATCTTTAAATTTTAGTGAAAATTCTAAGCGATTTTTGATCTAAAGACAATCGAAAACAGACTAAAAAAAAATAATACACAGAAAAAGTCTAATTTTGGTCTGAATAAAAGCAAAAGAAGGCAAAATATTTTGAGAAAAAAGTCTGATTTTGATCTACAGGCGACCTAAACTAGACTAAAAATTATTGAAAACAAGTCTGAAAACAGTCTAAATAAGGAATAGTACGGCCAGAATTCGATTAAATTTCCCAGGTTAGTTCAATAAAGATTAAATAGAAATAACTTAAATTTTCATTTGATTTAGAAACCGATCAAATTTTCGACCCGGGTTTACCATCAAAATAATTCCGAAATCTTTTTTGACATTAAAACAGATAAGTCTAAGATTGATCAGAGTACACTAGCCAATTAAAAAATTTTTTTTAATGAAAAAGATGTTATTCCATTAAATAAATTGAATTTACTTTTTTTTCATTATCTGGATTAGATGAATTACGCCTCATGTCAACCATATAGGGAACGCTACAAAGACAAGCTCAAGATTCAATCAAGAAAGTCTCATCAAGACTGCGTCAAGTATTTCTGCAGGCTCATGATCAGGCCCAGAATATCCATCTCGGTTACATACTTCACCCGCTTAAATCGGATATGCCCGGCCCAAATCAGGATTAAATAACAAAAACCTCGAGCCGTTTATTCTTCAATATCAACAATATTAAAGCCGAATTAATAAAAGATTTTTTAAAAATAATTTTACAAAATTTTATGAATAATGCATGCGTTAAAAAAAGTGCATAGCGGGTGATATAACTAAAATGATAAGTAATTTATTCATATTTACATAAATTATCTGCATAGCAATAAAATGAAAAAAATATATGCACATATTATATGGGCCAATTTGCTTATAGATCGAGAAATTCATTTCCTCATGTTTATGTAATAGTTCTTGTCTGCGAATATTAAATATTATCCTCAAGAATTAATGCTACCGTACGATGACTGCTGATTGCGCTGAAAAGAACCAGCCAGCACACAAGAGTACAAGAGAAGAGTTAAGCTACCAAGAGAATCACTCATGGCAACACTTGCAAACACTTGGCTTATAACACCGTGCATCATGCAAGTTAGCACCAGTGTACAGTAACAAAAGTGCACAGCATTCCGTATGGCGTCAGCGTGAATTATCGCCTGGAGGGTTAGATGAAGGAGCAAATATAGGATACAGGATGTGTACACACGTTACTTTGTTACCACGTGTTTGAATACTTTACAGTTTCATCATTAATATTATTTAAAATTAAAATAATATCAAGCTGTGAAAAATTCAGTTCTAATCCATGGGTCATAAAAACCAAATTAAATACAACATTACGGGTTGTAGAAAAACCTACACATGGATTGTATTCTACTATAAATAGATTTCCGCACTGAAAAAAAAAACGCATTAATCTGAACTACGACGACTCAAACATGGAAAAGTAGTAATTTATTGTTTCGTTACGCAATACATTTATTTTGAACAAAATATCATTTTGGAATTGACCAAATTAGTATATTCTGTAGCCCAAAGCTTTTTAGTGAAGCTTAGAAGACGATTTCAGATGAAGGAAAAGTTGACTTGAGCCAAAAGCGAGGGCTGACATCGCACCCAAAGTATGAAATCGAGTTTCATCTTGTGCTACACACTACACTATTTATCATATTACTTGCATTGATTCTGAAAGTTTCAATGCCGGGAGCGTCAAAACAGGCTAATTTCTGACATAGTGCAGCAGAAAAAAATGCCGGGTCCGAAATATGTAAATTTAAGCAATTGAACCAGAAAATAGTAACGTTTTTTAATTTTCTAAATTTTTAACTTCCCGCTAAGAAAATTGACGATTTTCGAAAAATTCGGTAAGTTATTGTTTTCACCCCGATTTTCGAAAATCGAGTTTTCATCAGATGTCGACGTTTTGAGGTCCTAGGAAGCTATTCTGACTATTTTCAGATTGATGTCCGAGTGTCTGTATGTATGTGTGTGAATGGTCTATAACTTTTTAACTAATGAACCGATTTGGATGGTTGAGGTGGCAATCGAAAGAGCTTGTTGACCATCAACTTCCCCGAAAGTTTCAGATCATTCGATTGAGTAACCTCGAAAATATTGGCGAATTACGAAAAAAAAAATTTTTTTTTTTTTAGTTTTTTATTGATTTCTCAGAAACGACTTATACGATCAACTTCAAGATCTAATGAGCTCTAGAACTCAAGAAAACACGTCAATTGCCGCCTCAACCATCTCAATCGGTTAATTTGTTCCAGAGATATCGTTGAAGAAATGAATGGTAAAAAACGGTTTTTTTTCGAAAACAATGGCATACAAACGTATTTTCAAGCTCCTTGAGCTTGAAAATATATTTATAACAATGTTTTCGAGCTCCTTGAGCTTGAAAATAGCGGAAAGTTGTAGGGCTGGCCCGCAGGGTCAACCGATAGGCAGATTTTTTTATTGGAACTCATGCTATCTTTTTGATTGTTTATACAACAGTCAGTTCGGTTGGTTACTAAGATGACATAAATGTTTAGAGTTTTACGACAAACCAATGCAATCCTGACAGGAAGATATCGAGTCAGAAATTAATTTAACTGACAGAAACTATTGACTTTTTTCCATAGGGAAGAAACTGATCAAAAAGTTCTACTCGCTAAATTGCATTGATCTGAAATTAGCTTATTTCCACTGGCAAAACGGGCATTAAAATTTTCAGTTTCAATGCGGATAATATGAAAAATATTTATATGAAAGGTAGCAGCCATATTAGAGTAGAATATCATACGACTAGAGTTTGATCAATGGATTATCTATAGGTAACAAGATTCTCATAAGAGATTAACTATTAGAGTTCAAAGCCTAGACGCATTACTATCAATTAAAGCGACGATAATAATGTATCGAGGTTTGGGATAGAGTAAAGTAAAATCTTGGAGAGTTTGGAAGCAAGAGAATGGAACAACTCAGTTCGGCAAACGTTTAATCCTCTGTAACGGCCTAGGAATATACATAGCTGAGAGGTGCGCTAATTTCCCTAATGCCTCGCTTCGTATTGTTCGTAACGTCGTTAACGAAAATACAAGATAATAGAAGTGAGGAAATCCCTTTAGAGTATCTTAAATAATCTTAAGGACTTATGCACATTAAATTATTTTAGATGTTATCTCTCTAATACTCAGAACGTTATTATACCTCCTGTATAAATCACGACCTATATATGATGTCAATTAATGATAGTATTAATTTTATTGCTTTGTTTGAAATATTATTATATTTATACTGTGAAAAACACAACGACAAATAGTCCATCCGGTGTCCGGTAATTTACTAATTATACTATGGCTTCTCTGGTCGAAGAATTTGAGTCTAACTAGACTGGATTTGGACTAGTTAGTCTGTTTTTGAATTTTTTTATGAAAATTCAAAGCTGTTTTTGATCTGAAAACAATCAAAAACAGACTAAAAAAAAAATGACAGACAGAAAAAGTCTAATTTTGGTCTAGATAAAATCAAAAAAGGCAAAACATTGTGAGTAACAAAGTCGGACTTTGATCTAGAGGCGACCAAAACCAGACTAAAAATTGAAAAAAAGTTTGAAGATAGTCTAAATACGACACTATTCAAATTATAGAGTGCCGCAGAAATGAGATACAAAAAACTCGCGAGTGAAGGGTTAAAATTGAGTCCATTTTTCTAGCTTATTAAGCATCGCAGTTATTGTGACATCTCGCTAAGAGTATGAGGGCGAGCCTTGTGGGCTTAAGGGCAATGCTAATTCCTTGATTATCAACCTTCTCATCATTCTTGATCTTATAAGTATACAGACTACCGCAGCGAGGTCGGCTTAAATTCGCTTACTGTTCATGTCTCTCAAGAGACCAAGAGACATCTCTTGGTGATTTCCAGAGTGTAGGATGAACCTCAGGGCTGTGGATCACTATGTATATATATTATAAGGAATTGTATATGTACGTAACCGTCGGTTCAAGCTAAAACTTGACTTGTACTAGGGTAACAAGGATAAGTGAAGAAAAGACAAAGGCAATGCGTTAAAATGTCTCGGCATCTGTTACCACCAAGAGGCTGTTTGAAATTATTAATCCTGTCAAAAACACTAAATCATATTTCACGCATAGTCTGGGTGAGAAAAGCTAAGGTAAATTGCCATTGTATTTCAAACGAACGAGGGAGACACGAATACATATCTGTTGAAAAAACGAAACCCAGTGACGAGGGCAACTGTCTACAATCTTGATTTAGAGTCTTTATATTATCAAACCCGTCTCTTTACGTGTCCCAATTGATTTATAGCGGAGAAAAACTTCACTTCTCAATATTTTTTTCTCTTACTTTTTTTCTCCAATGAACATGAATTAACAAGTACTTTCGTCATGAGTGAGTTTTTTTGCTTCAAGTAAATATGGTAGCAACTCACGCAGTATTTTTACAGATTTGAGGATGGTATGCATGTAAATAAATATACAATCCCTTTGGTATGATAGAACGTAAAAAAAGTCCTGGTTAATTAATCGCGGATCCGACTTTCATTTCGCCTGTGTAATGGAATTTCTGTGGAACAGTCGAGTGTGGAGTCTACGCATGATAAACAAAGAGAGAACCCAACGCAAAGCGAAAATTCTACATGTTCTTTAGGAATGTGCCAGACTGACAATAATACTACTGAAAAAATTCCATATAATGTAATTTATACAGAATATATTTGTGTAAAAATATATATGCATAGAAGTATACTTCTGTATATAGTATGAGTATAAATGTAATGTATGCCAATAATAATTTAGTGATCAGTGAAGGGGTGGAAGAGTCTACAAGGGGTAGTGCAATTACTCCCTAGGTGCTCGTTTACCTGTACACTAGACTATTTTGTATTTCGGGTTAGTTTGGTGAAGATATTAATTACAACTTGACGGTATTAATCATTAGAAGTTTAAATAATCGAATATTTAAAAATAATATTTATTGTATTTTCTACGGATTTTATTTAAATTCGAATTTACTTCATCACTCGGAGTTCGGAGTATTTAAAAAGATCACCTCGAATACGGAGTAAATAGGAGTTTTTTTTAGCGGAGTGATGTATATTTTTTTTCTCGCATTTATTCTGATTCAGAGTTTTGATTTTGAAATAAACTCCCTTTCAAAATGAATTTCATTAAAATAAAAAAATAGTCATCTGCTGCGTATTTACTCCGGAGTTCTTTCAGAGTAAATGCGCAAATTTTTTACAAATAAAACAAAAAGAAATAGAATAACTTGAGGATTTAGAAAAAAATTATGCATAATTGGTGACTACCAAATGAAACGTTTGGGAAAAATAGTTTGATACTAGGGTAAAAAATGTGAAAATTACTTTCCCTCATTATAAGTGTTTAACAGTAAAAAAAGCAGAGGGGCTAGAAAACTCGGTATACGAAAGCGAAGCATGAGTTTTTAAAGTCATTTTTGTTGCTCGTTGACGAGACTGCCACGGCAAGTTTACTCAGTTGGAAATGAGCGGAAAAAAATAAGGGAGAGACACTGAATTTTCCCACTGGTGATATAACGTTATGAATGCATAAAAAGTCCCGTAAACTCGAGGAGATGGCGTATACCTTGCTACATTCGATGGAGTATATCTTTTTTTCGGTTCAGGAGAGGAGAGATACCAGATTTTATAAACCATTATTCATGTTGCATGTTTTTATGCGTATAGGAACAAAAAAAACGTAAGGGAAAAATATTTAAAGTTATACTAGTCACGTTTTTAAATCTTCTTACTGAAGAAGCTTCGATAGATTGCGAAAACATAAATAAAATTTATGTTTACCTTAGCTGGATTTAATATTGATTGGCTGTACAAATCCGCAAGTGAGAAATTCAAAACTGTAATAGAATTCAAAGTAAATTACCGGGCCGAAAAATTTTATCTGTTTTCTATTCAATTTTACTTTTTATTTGTACACAGAAAAGATAATTTTTACTTGTCCTAAGAAATTTTTTGCAGAATAAATTGAACGAAAATTTTCTTGGGTTCAGAAAAAATTTTTTAGCCTAATTTTGGTCGCCTGTAGATCAAAATCAGACTTTTTTCTCAAAATATTTTGCCTTCATTGTTTTAATCCCGACCGAAATTAGACTTTTTCTGTCTATTATTCGTTTTTACTCTGTTTTTGATTCTTTAGATCAAAAACAGCTGAAAATTTTCGTAAAAATTTAAAAACAGATCAACTAGTTTAAATACAGTCTAGTTAAACTAAATTCAGATCAAATTTTTCGATCCGATAGTAAAACAATCCTTTATTTATTACTGATCAAAACTAATATTTATCGTCGCTGGTAATTGAGAATCTCGAAAATGGAATTCAGAATACAGCGAAAGTGTTGACGTAGTTTGCGATAAGTTCGAAAGAGTGCGCCAATGCAGGTGTACTTTTCAGGTAAACCTGTAACCCTATAACCGGCCGTCTTCTTCAGCAACAACCGCAATCTACAAACCGGTTTCTTCTGTTGGTTTACCATCAATCTATACCTTCGGGATTTCACAATCGGTACAGCAGGCAGCAGATGCCATCTGAAGATTTGAATCTTCTGTTTTAATACCAACAATATTTATAAAAAGACTTTGCTATTACGATGTGGAATAGGGAGTTTCTGATAAAATCACATGTGATGTATATTACAAATGTATAGAAAATATATAAAACGGGTAATGTGGTTCTGTTATAAAACCCCCAGAATGTTCCTGCGCGGTGCGGGAAATCGGTATAAATAAATACTGGTATAAAATTCAAAGAGGTTCAGGCAATTTCGGGTAAGCCTAGAGGGTGGCATATGCTAATACTAAATCCCAGTACACTGGTAAGCCGACCCTCGAGTATCGTCAGATCGTTCGCAAGCAACGAGAGTTTATCTATTTTCCTAGTGTCTGTGATAAGAAGGAAAGGTTGACAAGGTTGGGTTTTTCCGTAACGGGGAAGGAGTCCCGGGAAATTTGGGACAAGTTGCGATGGTTATCTTAAATTTAGGGATGCATCCCCCGAACCACATAACGGAAATTGAGCCCAAGTTGAGTACAGATGGAGGAGATCGAACAGAAATTCACTACCTCCGGATCATCTTTAGATAACTTCTGGAATGTTTATTGGTTGTATTTCATTCCAGTGATTAGGTTATCATTTCAGATACATATTATACATCATATTAGGATTATTGTCAAAATATGTCACAGAAATAATATGATCAAGACATACATTCACATAAATGAATTTAGTAGTTTGTTATTCATGGAATAAATCGGAATTAGAAGAGCACAAGGTGACACAGGATCGTTTATTTTGCTCCAGGCTAGGTAACAATACCCACTACCAAATCCATTAAAATATGTAAAGGCCGTGAGCATTTAGCTTATCGTTTGTGACCATCTACAGCATGGAATACATACCATGCTCCCTTTCACGAAACCGACGCCCGCAGGCTGTCTGAAAATGTCGAGCCTCTAAATCAGAGGGGTAGTCCGTGGTCGGTTAAATTTAAACTAAAATATTATAGCACCCCCGGTTTTTTCACTCGTTTCAACTGGACCAGAGATAAGGTTGATTTCCTCATGAGGAAAAAAATACCCTCATTCGCCTGTACGTTAGTATTTGCTGATTGTTATCAAATGAAATGAAAAGAGAAGAGTTTGAAAATGGGAGCAAATAGATGAAGAATGGAAAATCTCTCCTGCAACCGTGTAGATTTACTTTGTACAGGTTTTTTTTACATCTTGGTAAGAGCACTTATTTGAAATAAGAAGTAACGAGAGAAAAATAAGAATATTGAGAGTGAATCGTAACAAAAACGTAGGGTAGATTTATTGTCGAATCTATAAGAGTTGGAATACTGTTCATGTACTCAACGCGATTGCATTTAAATCATCACAATTCACGGATAGACACTGTAGAAAATTTGCGGAGTGAACGCAGAGTGAATGATTTTTTCAAGCTCTCGGAGTGAAATTCACTCCAAACGGGAGTTGTGGGAAATGTCAATTATAAAAAAACTCTGCAAAGTAAAATCGTAATAATTCGCGGATTAGATTACTAATACATAGTGAAATTAGGTCTCTTTTGTATTGACATTTATACTGTGTATGGAAATAATTACGAGCTCTCTTTACATATATTCAAGCGAAATCACTATAAGCAGCTGATGATGGAAACTTTCACACTTATAAAGTTAAAGAAAGAGTTTTCATTTTTTATCATTAATATAATTTCACTGAGTCGCAAACTGTCATATGACTCACATCAACCATACCACGAAATGTCATTTTATGGTGTACCGAAATATAGAATATTCCCATAAAAAATATGTTACTATAGCTATTCAATAATTTAATATTTTCACTGTATATTAAGGGAAGGGGGGGGGGCAAAACGGGGTACCCGCAAAATTTTATATTTTAAATGGTTTTTAAACATTCCAAATTCACTTTTGTAAATATAATTGAGCGTTGTTTTGAATATTTTTTGTTAAAATTTTCAATAATCAATTGTCAGTTGTAAAATATTACTGACTTTTGTTTTATGATAAAAACTATTAAAAATTTATTTTTGTTCTTTTGTATCCATGGATACATACTGAGAGAACAATTTATTTGAGCCAAATAAGATTTGTTTCAGGCAAATAAATCCCATATTTGAATGGACCCAATTCGTATTTATTTGAGACACAGATATGGTTGATTTGAATGATATAATGATTTGTTTATAGTTAACAAATCTTCATTTGGAATATTTTTTCAATCAAGATTTGTTAACTATAAACAAATATATATTTGAATGAAATAAATGATTTTGATCAGTCAAATAAATCTATTTATTTGGCTCAAATAAATTGTTCTCTCAGTGAAATAATCATGTAAAATATAATTTTTCTTCATGTAAATTACTTACAAAAAAATTTAATTTAATCAAATTCATTTAAAATCCAGAATTTTTTATTTTTTTTTACCTTTTTTAATGATACTGAAGTTAGCCGACGTCCAATAATTTTTGGATTTTTTTTTAAACAATAAATTATAAAAAAAAAAATTATTTGAAAAAATTGCACCTATAGTTTATTAAATTTTCTACATGTGCATATTTTAATTTTTTTTTTTTTTAAATAAAGTCGTTAAAAAAAAAATTCAAAAATTTCTAACTGTCTGCTAACTTCAGGATCATATTTTTGGTAGCACGACTTGTAATCCGCGGATAAAATATCCGCGACAAAATATCCACGACAAAATATCCGGAGACATTTTATCCGATAGACAAAATATCCCCGGACTAAATATTCAAGAGACAAAAAATCCGTGACAAAATATCCTGTCGATAAATCTTATTTAGAAAAATATATTTTAAGTGAAAAAATAATTAATGGTTTTCGATAAACGGGTACTGTACCATTCCAAACATATGTGTTGACCTATTTCCAAAATAATACCCACCCAAAATCTGTGAAAAAAGGGCACAATACGATTTCAAGCATATGTGTTGATCTATTTTTAATATCACACACTCAAATTTTATGTGCAAATATATTAAACATTTCTGATAAAAGGGTACCGTACTATTTATATAAAAAGTATTTATATTATAAGATATTTTGTCGGGGATATTATATCTATCGAGTATTTAGTCCGGGGATATTTTGTCTATCGGATAAAATGTCTTCGGATATTTTGTCGCGGATATTTTGTCGCGGATATTTTGTCTTCGGATCATAAGTGACGGTACCATATTTTTTAGGGGTTACCCCATTATGCCCGCAAAAATAAAAACATTTTTTTTTACGGTAACTGAAAATTTTTTCTATTTACTTCGAATATCATCAAAGTAAAAAGATTTAGTGTATTGAGTCCTCGAAAACTTGGTATTTCCTTAAGTACCCCGTTTTGCCCCTCCCTCCCCTATATATATGTAATTATAATTTAGTGAGTTACTTAAACATTTTATAAATTAAAAACAAAATATTATGTTTTATTATTGAATGCGGATTAAAATAAAATCCGTGACACTGCGAAATCACTGCGCTCAAAAAAATCCCTATTCACTCTCGATTTTTTACAGTGTATTCTCAAAAAAAAAAAAACATTTTTACTAACAGTAAATAATCACTAATTCGTAATGAAAAGTATACTTTCAATTCAAATTAGTGTAATGTACTTCTCCCCACTTGCTGTGAATAATCGTTATTCCGTATTTAGAATATTCTCTATCCTAAATATTCATATCGATAGCTGAGATAATACGGTAACAGATAGTGATATATGAGAAGTGGGAAATGAGGCCAAAAAACGAAGAATGATGAAAGAGAAGAAATAAGTATCGCTATACAATCCAAAGAAGCAAGTCGTCATTGCAAAAGCCCAAGGGTCAACATCTTTTACGATCCTCAGCTATAAACATCCCCTCGAATTAATTGAAAGAATATTTCCTTCCGGCAAACTTTCATCAATCTTGAAAACGCGTCTGGACTATCTAAGTAAACACAATAGCTAAGGACCAGCTGTCTATCACGTTTATCTCTCACAATCGTTATTTTTTTTTTTTTAGCTTTTATGTATAATAATATAACACAATATAAATAAAATTTACGAAATAGCATAAAAGTTTATTGCTTTTTAAAATCGCGAGGTTAAAATTAATGTCACATATTACAGAAAAAAAGTACTGTGATCATTGTCTTCAGCCATTAAAAAGTTATTACCACATATGTAACTATATTATTATCTTTTTTATACACTCATTATTTTACTCTTTTTTTCGGTAGTTCATTTTACCCTCATCTCCATATGTCTTACACATTCGACAGTAAAGAATAAATATGGTTGTTCGTGCACACGTTTCAATAATAAAAATACACTGTTACGACCAACGTCCCAAACATTGAATCACACCCTCGTGTCGGTTCTTTCTGAGATTCTCAACATATGTGGACAGAAATATTAACTGAGTCTTTCAATTCGCTCTGTACAAAACGAAGACTGAAATAATAGCAACTAATAAATTTAATAGCGCACAATTTAAGCTCTTGTTTGTTAATAGCAATATTACCAACATTATATCTAAAAAAATTAAGTACGTCTTAAAAAAAAACTGAAGTTGTATTTATAATTATCACAATTTTAGAAATTGGCAAGAAACAAATTTTTTGTTTGACTCTGATATAAATTAGAAATTAGAAACAGTTTTATTCATTCTGTAAAAAAAAAGTTCATTATAGGCAAGAATTGATAAATTTCAAAATCAATTTTCCAGCTTAGGGTTCTTATGCATTTTTGTAAAAAAAATTGCAAGCATTTTCTGTAGAAAAAGAGGTGTTAAAATGAGAACATCGGTGTCAGGGTGTTATTTAACCGGTGCAAAAAGGGTGTACATTAGAGTGCTTCAAAAAAAAACGTTAATTTTTAACTTCCCGCTAAGAAAATTGTAAATTTTCAAAAATTCGGGAAGTTATTGGTTTCGGTCCGATTTACGAAAATCGAATTTTCATCAGATGTCGACGTTTTGAGGTCCTAGGAAGCTATTCTGACTAACTTCAAGATGATGTCTGAGTGTATGTATGTATGTATGTACGTACGTATGTAAATACCTGTATCTTTTGAACGAATGAACCGATTTTGAACTTTAAGGTGTCATTCGACGCGGATTGTCAATATCTTAAAGCCGTGAGAAAATTGAGCTTGATCGGTAGGGCTCGTTCAGAGATATTCCAAAAATAAAATTTTTTCAAAAATGTTTTTTTTGGATAACTTTTAATGTGCTCGATGGATTGATCCCAAAATCGTCTGGGCTCTAGAGCTTTATAAGCCGCGTCGAATGCTACCTCAACCATCAAAATCGGTTCATTCGTTCAAGAGAAACCGTTGTCGAAAGAATTAAAAAAAATTTTTTTTTTAGTTTTTTTGAAATATCTCAAAATCGACTCGATAAATCGAATTCAAAGTTTGATCAGCATTAGAACTTGATAAAACGCATCGATTGCGACCTCAGCCGTCTCAATCGGTTTATTCGTTTGAGAGATATCGTTGGAGAAAAAATGGTAAAAAACTATTTTTTTCGAAAAGAACGGCATACAAAAGTATTTTTGAGCTCGAAGAGCTCGAAAATGTATTCACGACTAAGTTGTCGAGCTCAAGGAGCTCGAAAACAGCGGGAAGTTTTAGGGCTGGCCCGCAGGGTCAACCGATAGACAGATTTTTTTTTCTTTAATTACTATTTTTTTTTACGTATTCTTCACCCTGATCTAAAATCATTTTATTCAATTCCTAGTCACACAATTTACTATTTCACCAAATCTGTATCTGAAAGTTTAAATTTTTGCCTCTGTTTGTCTGAAGAATGGCGCATGCGTTAGTTTCTATCATTTCCTTTTTCTCAGCAGAGAAAAGAACGGCTACCTTCCCTCCAAACAAGGCAGCAATTTGCACTTCCGGTTTAGGTGGGGTGAAAATGAGTTAAAGATTTTAAGAATTAATTTTCTATTGTCATCCCAGCAAGAGAATGGACCTCGGTTTTTACTCCCACTCTGGATGTTTTATGTGTTAAATGTTCTCCCGCTTTTCTGTGCGCATGCGCAGATCATAAATGTTAGGTAGTGGGGGCAATTTTCCGAGATCTATTCTCTTACTGGGACCACAATTTTTTTTTTTTCTTTTCCTGAGTTTTGTGCCCAGCTGGCCTTTGAAAGTTTCGTACAGCCAATGTTTGTGGAATGAACCACAATAGTTATACGGCCCATGTATTTTACTGAGGTCGCTGTTGTCGACATATCCACGTGTGTTTCGTATTAATAAAATCAGTTAACTTTTGAAGTGATACATAAAAAAAAATAAAATAAATTACTTCAAATAAGATTTTAATTTATCAATTAAAATTGCACGGAGATTTTGTTTTTTTTTATTATTTTAAAAAGTGAATAAAAAAGTTTAATAATTATTATGATACTGAAGTTAGCCGAGGTATGATAATTTTTGAATTTTTTTCAAAACGATAAATTATAAAAAAAAAAATATTTGAAAAAATTGCACCTGTAGTTTTTTTAAATTTTCTACATGTGCATATTTTTATTTTTTTAATTTTTTTGTAATCGATTTGTTGAAAAATAAATCCGAAAATTGTCAATTGTGTTAACTTCAGGATCATTAATTATTTAAAAAATGTACGCATTCAAGCCGCATGTGTTTACTAAACACTCTATATACAGTATTACAAAACCTGAAGAAAAAATGGAAGCAATAATATGCTGTGATGGTAAAAATTCATATTTTATCGGCAAGTCTGCAAGTAATAGCGAATTTTATAATATCTGGGAGTACAATTTAGCTGGACAACAATGGAGATTATTGATATCAATAAGGCGTCTAAACAATTCACTATATACTAATGATTTAATTATTGGTACTGTTTTTGAATCAAATTATTTAGTTATTTGCACACTACCAAGGCAAAACACAAGACGAAGATCTTTCAATGACGAACTGTCAAGCCGCACATGTCAATTACATGTTTGTGATTTGAATAGTAAAAGTAGTATTGTTCGAAGGACAAGTGGACAAGTTCCATATCATTCATTTAGACATAATTTCATTCGCCATGGAAAATATTTGTATATTGTCGGAATCGAAAGAGATTATAATAAAACCTTTTTCGATGTATATAAATTAAATATGGAAAATGATGTATGGGAAGTTGATTACATCTGTCGAGGACTTGATGCTAATGAACCAGTTGGTGGTGGTTTGAATCATACTTTGGTTTATAGTAACAATATGATTTATATATTCGGTGATTGTGGTCTTGGTCGCAGAAGGGGTCCATTTTCGTTTCTCGTAAGCACTTTTATAACGTTGACAAATTTTTTTATAAAAACCAATATTCATGTAAAATGTTTTATTTTAGAAAATATGGGCGTTTGATTTGGAAAAAAGCTGCTGGAAAATAATAGAGACTTATGGTGATGAAAATCACACACCACAATATCCAACTGATAGAAATGAAGTCTGTGTCACGAGTTATACTGACCCAGATTCTGGTGAAGTAAATGTAATAATATCTGGAGGATCATTTCATAATCGTGAATGTGATGTCTATGTTAAACTTTCTGATGTCTGGAGATTGAATCTCACAAGTTTAAAATGGACGTGTCTCGAGAGATTTGGTACTGTCTTGCCTTATCACGCTTATAGTCATTCAATGACCATTTCTCCTGCTGGAAAATTGGTTTTATTTGATAGTGATATGTCTGATATCGACGTGGAACAAGTATTTATCATTAAATTTATTTACAATTATTACTTGTTGATGCTATTAATGTTTGAGTAATTAAAACTGGTAATTTATTTTAGGAATATGGAGGTTCTGCTTTACACTCAACTTGGCTCAGGATTCCAAAACTCACAGACATTTGTTGGGAAGCTGTTTTCCATTACTTTCCAAACTTGAAATCAATGACTGACAAGGAAATTATGTCCCTCGGCCTTCCATTGCAGTTACTCAAGTCGCGTATTAATTAAAAAAATACTTATTAGTAATATGCGGCTGAAGCAGCCGTTCGGCACGCACGTGGCTCGGGCAATCACCAAAGTTAAGCAGCATCGAGCATGATTACTACTTGGCTGGGTGACCGCTTAGCCACGCGTCGGGTTCGAACGAAAGTCTCTGATCGTTAGGCGCGGGATGAAGATCCAGTGATCGATAAAATGGAAATTTTATCGACCACTGGAGCTTCACCCAAACCAAACTGTACTGGCTAGGTTTTCTCTGTGGTTTCCCTACGCTACTGCACCTCCATTCCATAAGGGAGGTAGTAGGGCATCACAGTAATAATGCAGAACAGTCATTAGCACAAGTCGAATGAAAAAATAAATTTTTACATGTTAATCAGATGGGAAATTAAAGTTAAAATAGCGAGCTCTTAGAGTTGAGCTAGAAAGCCCATCTTTTGGGAGGATTTTTGTCTCGGCAACCATTAACGTTTCAGGGGGTAAGAGCGAAAAAAAAAATTAAATTTTTTTTTTGAAGCACCCTAGTGTACATGCGCACAGAAAAAAGGGATTTCTTGGAGCAAAAACGTTTCACATGCCACAAGAAAATTTTACTAAATATTCTTTTGATTTCTCCAAAAATAAGCAAATCTGTCGCATCATTAATTTTTGAAACAATAAAAATTTTTTTTTGTATTTGAAATACACTTCGACTTTTTATAGTTCGGAAACGAAACCCCTTTTTTTTTAACTCCGCATAAGCTAGAAAAAATTTCATAACACCACTACCTGTGTTATTTTAACACTGAGATAACGTGGACTTACATCAGTTTTTTTTACAGTCTATATATGTCTCTTGTGTCATAACGTCCATTTGAAAATGATAATAAATAAATTTTTAGTATGTGGACTTATGGGAAGAAAATAATTCTTCAATTTTAAACTTATGAAAAAAACTTTGCAAAGAAGGTATAAAAGTGAAATATCTTTTTCGGCGAACTATATAGTCAATTGACGACATATGGTGCTGTAACAGAAATACCATCTATAAATTTCCTTGAATTGACTTTTTTTCTTGTTTTTTTTTAAGCAAGTGATAATCAACTTATTTTCCCGTTGAATTAAATGAAGCTATTTCCCGACAGAGTAAAAGATTTAGGTAAGCCGATTCGGTGCCATTTATAAGCAAGCGTGTGCTATAATAAAACTATTGCCGGATTTCATTGAATGTACTGGTCGCATACACATGACCCAAAAATAAGGATACTTGTAGAGCAGACCTCAAGGGGCAGCTTTTCTTAGTCGGACTCCAGACGACGACGCCCTAAAATTCAATCACAATTTTTTCCCCTTCATTCGACGCCTTAAAGACTAGCCGTGGACACGGGGACGTAACAAGAATACCAAATAGTATGAAGGTTTTGATATCTCGGTTGTGATTTTCAAAATTTTTTTTACATCATAAAACCTTAATACGACGACTGTCATTAAATTGAGATAAATGACGTCGTGTTTCGATAGTAAATTAATTTCATAAAAGGAATATGCATCTCTTCGTCGTCGATATCTTTTAAACTAATTGAAAGATTTTGATGTTCAATGTAGCACTCAGAAAAAATGTACATACATAAAGATTTTAGATTAAATAATCTATTTTCATAAAGAATACTTAAAATTTCGTGGTATCACATAATTAATTGACAGAAAAGAACGACAGAATTCTGTTTATTTATGATTATATATAAAATAGATACGCTGTATAATAGAGAGTAGAGTTGAACCGAATACAGAAATAAAACGCAAAACGGTGATAGTCTTATAGCGAGGTTTAGGCGCAAACGCTGTTAAGAACAATAGTGGTGGTACCTCAATTCCAAGAATTTTTTCCCCTACAGCCCCGAGCTAGTCTTATAACGAGGTCCTACTGTATTCACGAAAAACCTTTTCCCTCCACTTCTGTCTGTTAGCATTCTTCCAGAAGACTAAGAAATTCCGTAGAAAATATAAAGAAAATACATAGAAAATCTAGACCAGGGGTTCGGTATTTAAAGAAATTCTTTTCACTTCTATGTGCTAGTGTTATCCCAGAATAATGTAATGAATCTAGAAAGATGAAATTTAATCATCAAATACTCGAAGCAATAAAAAAGTATGGTAAGTAAACATATATACGTATACATATATCAGTATATTTATGATGAAAGTAAGTTTGTAGAGTTTGGGATTTAAATTTTGGCTGCCTCATTGAATACAGGATATCATAAGTCAAGGTGATAATGCAATATGCTGACGCGAAAAGGGAGCCATGAAGTTGTATACAGAAATCACTCAAGAGGGATGATACGATTCAACGATATTTTATTAAATTTTGATACAGTTGAATCGATTTTTACTTTTTCAACTCCCAGTATATTTTCTCCTGTGTGTCTAATAAAATAAAACTAACCAGATATCACATTAAAGTCATTGATGTGTAAGGAAGCAAAAAAAAATGAAATAAAATATAAAGTAATCAGGTTTCCAGTCTGCTGGGACTGAAGAATTGAAAAATAAATTGATAAGACGTGATGACGACAGTGCATCGGCCTTGAATATATAAAATGACCACCAATTGGATTTTTGTGTAATTAAGAAGAGCACGCGGCGTCAGCTCTACGGTCAGTATATTAATAGGATTCTGGTGGACTCTGAGGTTTCGTGATACAAGTAGTGCGACGTGTTTCCTTTTTTACTGACATTTGTCAACGTCCTTTACCGAAGGACCACTCCTTTTCCTTGAATATAATTACTCATTAATTTTCATGTTAAACTCGTGTTTATTATATATTATTAACTTTTTTGGTAACAAAATTGCTTTATAAGTGAAAAAAAAAAAAAAAAAAAAATACTAAATTAAGAAATTCCGAACAAAAACGTCATAAGCAATTTATTCTTTTCTCGAAGCTCTTATCATTTTTTTTTACCCTGAAAGACGTCATTTTTCATCTTTTCAAATATCGAATGGTATAAAGCAGAAACTGGAGATTAGAAATAGGGAAGGAATGATAAGATCCCTATCAATTATCCACGATTATAGTAATACTGAAAAATATACAAATAATATTTTTAATTCCCGGAAAGTAAGAGGGATGTTTTATGTTTGACATTTGATTCATGAACATAAATAATAGAAAATAAATGAAAAAAAAGTGCCATCCGCCATACCCGGGAAGGGAGAGATATTTCATGTTTTAATAAATTGATTTATTTAATTTTTGGGTAGACTTCATAAAAAATCTGCATATTGTATTTTTTATTCTAATACAGAAATTGAATTTCGAATTGATTTTACAATAACATTCAAGAAGTAATTAATTTTCTTTAATATTTTCGGTTCAGTGAAGTCACTATACGTCAACTAAAAAAATTCTTATGTAAAATCACTTATTTTTATCTTTCAAGATTTTTATATAGAAAGAGCGATATAGACTTAATCGAGATCTTACAAAATCGATTATTATACCCGGGTCGAAAAATTGAATCTGATTTTATTCTATAGTTTTAACTGGACTGTATTTGGAGTAATTGGTCTGTTTTTGAAGTTCTATTAAAATTTTAAGCTGTTTTTGATCTAAAAACAATTTATCTATCGGTTCAAAAGTTATTCATGGATAAAGTAATGAAAGTTCATTTTTCTAAAATTCAAAAAAAAATTTGAATACCTACAACTCCCGAACTAATCGACCGATTATGCTCATCTTTGAACTTAATCAAGGTTATCGCCCACTCTCTAAACATGAAGTAGTGAAAATAAGTGAATATTCACTAATTTCAAGTGCAAACCGAACCACTAATTTCAAAAAGTGGTTCGGTTGGCATTCAGAATTAGTGAATATTCATTTATTTCACTTACTTATGTTTAGAGAGCAAATAATAACTCTGAAATGCGGCGTTATATCACATATACACGTAAAGAATGATGGAGTAACAGTTACTCCAGTGAACTAGTATGAATTGAACTTGCGTGTTTACCTAACCTCCATTTGTCACTGAATGACAATATATAGCACTTACAACAGCAGGACTATTCATATCTACTAATCAATTGGAGTAAAAAAATCTGTAGTATCGACAACCACACTTGTGGTCTTAGCAACTCACTATATGTAACGATTACTGCTCGTGTGGTCACTTGAACCATTCAGTGAGGCAGCTTTTACTCCATTTTGTGTAACATAATTACTCATATGTCTCCTCTCTTAAAATGAATCAGTAAAAATTTCTGCAAATCAGTGAATGTTTACTGCGAATCAGTCCCAAGTATATCACTGATTGAATTAGTGATATATTTTAGACTATCTGTGCAGTAAATATTCACTGATTGGACTACTTTTCATTGATTCATTTTAAGAGAGTCCAATTGTAATAAATTGGACTACACTTTTCTTTACGTGTATATACAAATTTTTGTGCCAATGGTGTGTTGGCATTTCTCGACGAAATAAAACATATTATAAAAAATTTTTGAAAGTCGCGACATGAGACCCTTTGCAATAGCGATATTTCTAAAAGAAATATATCTAAAAAAAGATTAACGGTTACGTAAGAATTAATATTTTTATTCATTGGTATAATTTCAAAGTTTTAAAATTTATGTCTAGAATATAGAGAAGACAGTTATTGTTATGAGAAATTCATATTTTTCAATACTAAATTTTAGATTAAAACATAGAAAAAAGAACGATATTTTAATATTAGAATGAAGAAAAATTTTAATATGCGAAAAGTTAGTCAGTGTACGTCTCGACGAGAAACGCCTTCAGGCATACTTTTTTGCTACCCTGTCTCTTACTCTATGTCTTTCTTGGGGATGTAAAAGATAGGAGATGCTTTTGTCATTCACCAAGAATTATGATAAAGGCGGATGACAAAGTTCAGGGAGAGACAGATGAGGAATGGAAGATGAGAATAAAGATGCTTTATCTTTTTAGAAAATCAACGGCAAAGACATATAATTGGTACTTTTGGGGTGTTTGGAGGTGCTTATAGACGACCCTGCTGTTAGTTTAGCTAAGAAATCCAATAAGGAGGCAAGCAAAGCCCTCTGACCGCATAAGTTTTGATAGGACTCCGCCATCTGAATACCGAATTCCACGTGAAACAAGTACAAAACTTTGGGGGATTCTGCGTCAGGATCTAAACGTCTCAAGGGAGTAATAGTGTTTGACTTGAATATCGATACTTTGAACAAACCTACATCACTTCTTTAATCAAATAGTCATCGAAGGTATGATGAAAATATTTTCAAAAGAAGAAACATATTTTTCTGTTATTTATAATCAAACCCGGGTAAAAAATTTTCAAGCTGAAATAATAATAAAATTTTTTCCCAGCCGACAAAGGCTCAAAATTAAATAATTCAAAGCAATTGAAACTTTCCAAGTAGACGTTGCAAATAGATCCCGAAATTCAAAATTAAAATTCAGCGAAAATTGGTTACAAAAATTAGAAATCGGTATTTTTAAGTTGATGCCAGTATTTGATTTGAAGAAAAATTTAATCGATTGTAAACCATTTTTATAAAAAAAGTTTTAAATTTATTCATTACAACGAAATCCGACTCATTAAAACTTAAATTCCTTTTTATTTTCACAACTTTTTATTTATTCCATTAAACAGAAACTAAAGTTTCAAAACAATACACTGAATATTAAATGAAAGTATAATGAGTTAATTTGAATATTTTTGTCATTAATATTAAATGATTTATATATTTTTAGACGCGGCTCAAGTTATTTTTCCATATTTTAATTAATTATTTTTTTTTTGGTTCAAAAATTTCTTTGATTAAAGGGTAAATAGGTTCGTAATTGAACTATATGAATTAAGTTTGTTAAAAATATATATACACAGATGTATAGTTTGTATATATATAAAATAATATTCTATAGTTGAATAAAAGTTTTTGAATTTAAGAACCACAGGTGTCCAGTTATTGATTATATTACACTCCGTAAACGATACTTCTTTTTTTTTTTATTTTTTGGTTATTGATTCTGAGTTTGGTGGAACCACAAAATTAGTCAGGAGATTCAATGAAGCCATGTAATCGTGAATATTAAAATACATGACGAAGAGTAGTAATGTCATATTTAATTTCAAATGATTATTTTTATAATAACCAATAATACTTCAGTTAACAAATAATAGACACAGTGAAAAATTTTTCGTCTTTGTGTAAAGATAAAAGTCTACGTTAAAAATTTTGTGTTAAATATTTAACACTTTTGTGTGTTAATTTAACATACTGCTTTTGTGTCGTTTGATCGGTTCATTTTTAGCTCAGAAAAATGTTACACTGAAAAAAATTTGCGGAGTGAACGCGGATCAAATTTGTAGTAAATGCGGAGCGGATGTCTGCATTTATTTAATCCCATCAGAGTGAAATTTACTCCGAAGGGGAGTTTATTTTAATATTAAAATTCCGGTTCGGAATCAATGCGGATTTGAATAAAATCCTTAATTACTCCGAATTGACTCCCGATTTTCCAAAGCATAATTGAAACGAAAGTAACATTTACTCAGTTTTACTTTCTAAACAAGTGTTAACACTTTTAAAATGTAACTTTAACATAAAACGCGTGTTAATTCATTAAAGTAACACAAAGAACATGTTGAATTTACTGTAGTCACATGTTAACATAAATTTTTAGTATCGAAATAACCCCAATAAAAATGTTAAATTAACACTTTATGTGTTGAAGAGTATTAAGATTTTGTTGTGTTGTTATTTTACACACATGAATAATGTTAAAACAACATAAAAACTAGTGTAAAATTTCGTTTCAACACACAGTTTTGTGTTGATTGTTCCAAAATTTTCTACTGCGCACACTTGAATGACATTTACAGTGATTCAAAAATATTGTTTGGCAGTAATTGGAAACAATCAAGAAAATTATGATTATATATAATTATTATCATGTACCTGATGGTGGCAAATTTGATTTGAGGGCGATAAACATTGGTCATCTGCCATCTTGGACAATCAGAAAAATAGTGAGTAGTGTGACGCATCTTTAATTATTTTGAGAGATCGTAAAAACATCCACGTCACACCCCATACTCTATCACATTGACCGCTCTACGAGTCCGTTAACAGACACTATTTAAACGAATTTATCACATATTTACTTAACTTTATTTTACTTTATTTTATAAGTTATATTGTCTTGCGACACGTATTTTTCTCGCTGATGCATACGAAACTTTGTCTGACCACGGCGTTCGGAAGACTAGCGCGTCATCTAAGGGGTACAACCCCTCGAAAAGTGAACGTGCCCCCCATATGAGAACACTAACACGCTTGACACTACTGGATTCTCCCTTATATTTCGTACGTTCAATGACAAAGAGGGGGATTACTTTTACGCTACCACACATATATGAGTACCCACACATACACACTTTGATCAGAGACTATGACTAAGAATTCACGAGTAAAGGTACACATGTTATGTCACACAACCCAAAGACATTCAAGGCAACCAATATTTTATATTTGTATGGGTGACGTATATATATATATACATATAGTCATAGCTGTATAGACTTTGTCGATGGATGTGTGAGCCACCCTCAACTCTTTTATGCCCAATTAGCATGAAAGGGAAAGCTATATTTTACTTTAGACGAGTCTTTTTACTCAAAAAGCTTTTTTTTTCTTTTTTTTTTAATATGAAAGAAAAAAAAAGTGTGCAATTATTGATTGTTTTTACGTTAGTTAATTTTCACTTTAATTATGGAGGTTTATAAAAATATTTTATAGTTAATTTTCATACTAAATTGCGCAAAAAGTAATTGAATTTCATATTAATGAGAATAAATCAAATTTGGATTCAAATTTGAATTTTTTCTCCGTAAAAATTATGCCTCTGATTGAAATAAAAAAATATCTGGAATCTTGTAGGGGGAGGAGAGCAATGAAAGATATTTTCTGCATTTGTTTGGTTTGTTTCGTGTTAATTTAATATCCTGGTTGTCAAATATACTCATGAGATGTAATAATTTGATGATTCATGTGAGATAGCAGCGGTTTTATATAGCGACTATTTCTTCTTTCATGAGATTATTGATTTTTTTCTTTGTTCTTTCGACTTCAATACACAGATAAAAATGTAAATTGAAAAATAATCTCTCCTTTGTTGATTTTATATAAGAATATTTAGAACGATGTATATATTAGTGTAATTTTAGAATGAACTGAGCAAAATTAATACGCTACAGAAGCAATGAAGATATTTATTATGTAAAAAGTATCTCATGACTTTTCTCAGACGCTATTACGGGTCATTTTCTTTTTTTATTGTTCTAAGAAGTTGTATTTATAGTCGATAATAATTTTTAATAAAAATATTAAGGCCTTAGCTCACTCTGTAAGATTCGTCGTGAGGAAAATTAATTTTTCGATATTTTAAAATTTTTTTTTAAGACAGGTTTAAAATTTTTCGAGTTTCTAATAAACAGAAATAAAATGCGTACTGATTCAATTCCTTCAGAATAAAATTCACTCTTATATGAGTTTATTTTGATATTAAAACTTTGTATCAGGTGAATGCGGATTTAAAAAAAATCCAGATGACTCCGAAATTACTCCCGATTTTTTACAGTGTACGGGTTTCAAATTTTTTAAACACCCCATTTTGCCTCACCCTTCCTTACTAATGTTTGGAACTCATTGAACTACAAATAGTTGAATGAGTTACTTATGCGACTTCTTTGTCCCCAAACGGAAAAAATACACTTCAAGTATATACTGTTAAAATATAATACAATTTACCAATGATCCAATGGTATGTTTTTTTTTTTAGACTTATTTTACTCATTGAAATATTACTAATGAAAAATTCGATACCGTGGAATGAAATTATTTTTTAAATTTTATTATATTATCATCCCTATAATTTATCTAAAGTATCAATAATTGACCCTTTTGCTTTTTTTTTTCTACAATTTTAAAAATGTTTTATTTAACATAATTTAGTATCGAATAAGAAATGAATATTCATGTTTATGTTTGATGTCAAAAAATTAGAAGAATGTATAATAACATATATTTAAAAAAGATGTTCATTAAGTTTAATAGCATGAAAGCAAAAAAAGACCTACGTTTGTTTCAATTAAGACGATCAACATTTTTTTTTTAATGGAGGAAAAACTTGCATCTAAAATATAATTTTTGTAAAAGTTTTTATACGCTTTAAAGCCGTAAGAGGTATACGGAAAGCAATTTACAACCATGACTTGGGCTTTTGGACTTTTTGAAGGATGACACACATATATCCACGCTTATAAATATTTCAAGTCAAAAGAAGAGACCCTCGAATCAATTTATGTAAAATCAATATAAATTTATTGCTCATATAATTCTTCTGAAAAATTATATTTATAAGTCAATGTTAAAAAATTGTTCTCATATATACTTTGTTTATATGACGTCATTGAATGTATACACTGTAAAAAATCGGGAGTGGATCCGAATTTTATTTCAATCCGAATTCACTCCGTCGCTTAGACTTCTGGGGTTTAAAAAAATATAGTACATGGTAAAAACGTTGAATTATCTAATAGTTAGTGACATAGTTTTTATGGAAATATTTTGAATTTCGGTACAACATAAAATGATGCTTCGTGGTATGGTTGATCTAAGTCATGACAGTTTGTGACATATTTGATCACGGAAAAAAAGCAGTTGAAAAATTACAATTTCTACAGTAAAAATAGACCTTCCGGGCAAAAATATTTAAACATTAAAGCTTAAACTGTAATTATAGAAATTTGTTACAGTAATAAAATTAATACAATTCCAAGCAGCAAATTTTACAGTTTAAATCGACAATATCGAGTTTGAAACTATAATATTCGTTATTTCTGGATAAAAAATGTAATTTTACAGTTTCAGACTCGGAGCGCCTTACTACTATACGAAACTGTAATTTTTCAACTGCTCTTTTTTCCGTGATGATAGAAAATGAAAACTCTATTTCTTTAACTTCATAAGTATGAAAGTCTTCATTTTCAGCTGCTTATAATTTTTTAAAATTATTTCGCGTGAACGTATGTAAAGAGAGCTGATAATTATTTCCGGACTGTAATAAATTTGCGGATTGAACTCATTTAACATCCGGAAATAAAATCCAGATCACCTCGAAATCACTCCGCTGAAAAAACTAACTCCCTATTTACTCCATATGCAGAGTGATGTTTTTTTTAACTCCCAATTTTATATAGTGCATACTCAATATAAATTTCAAGATATAAACTACCTATACCCTCACTATGTACTAGTAATTTACACCGCGATTTTTACTACGACCTCATTCTGCAGAGTTTTTTAAATTCATATTTTTAAAAAATTTCTCCCGGATCGAAAAATTTGATCGGTTTTAAATAACATGAAAATTTAAGTTATTTCTATTAAATTTTACTTTTTATTTTTATTTAATTAACCTGGGAAATTTCATCGATTTTTGCCCGTACTATTCCTTATTTAGACTATTTTCAGACCTGTTTTCAATAATTTTTAGTCTAGTTTAGGTCGCCTGTAAATCAAAATCAGACTTTTTTCTCAAAATATTTTGCCTTCTTTTGCTTTTATTCAGACCAAAATTAGACTTTTCCTGCATATTATTTTTTTTAAATCTGTTTTCGATTGTCTTTAGATAAAAAATAGCTTAGAATTTTCATAAAAATTTCAAAATAGATTAACTCGTTCAAATACAGACCAATTAGTCCAAATGCAGCCCAGTTACACTAAAATCAGATCTAATTTTTCGACCCGGGCTGTCGGAGTGAAATTCACTCCCAACGGGAGGGAATGAATAAAAAATCTAATCCGCATTTACTCCGTAAAATCTTGACACGCATAGAAAATTATCAACTATAAAAAAATTTCTCAAATAATATATTTTATAATATTTCTTATACTATTTTTAATAACTTGAGTAAAAAATTTTTCAACTAAAACAAAATATTTATTCAAATGTAAAAGACAACAAAAGTATATTTTATGTCTGACCGCCTAAAAATAACTCTAAAAAAAAAATAATTAAAACAATGCATAAAATAATAGACATTCATGAACTAAAATGTATCCTACAGATGAATAATCAAACTCTACAGAGTTATAACTACCAACCGAGAAACACGAATCGTCTATTTTCAGTTGCACGTGTATGGTAGACTGCTCTGATATTTTTAAATGCAAGTTTCCGGACGTAAAGATTTCAAGTACAGTTTTAATTTTATAAAAATAACTGGTTGAAGGGACTATTCATAAAAATAAAGTAAAAAAAATAAATAAAAAAATTACTAAACAGACCTAGTCTTGATACACCTCAGTTCTAAAACATTATACAAGTTACAAATGCATGTCGTTATCATCTCCGGGAGTAAGTCGTTCTCTAGAGAATCTCACAGCTCCACTGCATATATATGTATATATTTATTCAAGCTTCTCTGCCTCCTTCCAGACTCAAGTTGGATAATCATGAGAATAAAGCACTCATAGTCTTTGAACGTTTAATATTCATAACTGGAGTACGCACATTCAACAAAATATAATGCGTGAAACAACAGAAAGAGAGAGAGAGAGAAAGAGAGAGAGACAAAATATGAGGCCATTCCCTAGGTGGCACGCGAATGCTGATTAATTAGATTTAGAGGTAGAAAAACAACTTAAATCAAAATAAGATCATTATTTATATTCAAAAACTAATATCCTCGTTGATGATCGATGTTCTTTTGAGTCGCAAAGTTGCAATTATTCATCGGAATTACGAACATGAAACGAAATTTAAATATTTATAATTCTTAGAACTAAAAAAAAGGATAGTTCTGATGTAAACCTCGTAATGTCGGTATTCAGTAGTAGTAAAACTCACATAATTCACGAAAGATCAGAGAGTAGATATAAGAGTATAGAACAAGTTTGAAAATCCAGATAGTTTCTTGTGCAATTTAAGTAAAGCGACGACGGGTTCTCGAACGATTTGTCAGTAAAGAGACAAGATCCTAATGGGAAAGTAATCCCTCGACGAATAGTGGACCGACACTGCTTGCTATAGAGGAGGGATTGCAATGTTACGATAAGAAAAGAAGTTGAGAATAAGA
The DNA here is from genome assembly GCF_029852145.1 of Microplitis mediator. NCBI lineage: Eukaryota > Metazoa > Arthropoda > Insecta > Hymenoptera > Braconidae > Microplitis > Microplitis mediator. Next base: position 7,093,709 of record NC_079971.1, on the reverse strand, counting down.
GCACACCAGGATTACGTCGATGATCCTCTTCTTCTTGACAATCCTTAAATTATGACACTATAATATGCGATTTTAGTTAAAATACTGGTCGAGTAAAACCTGTAAATTACACTTCTTCGATCAGGAAAATCACATCCTTCCTGCTTACGGAAACATCACTTTTTATGCGTTGTAAAATACGTGAGCTGCAATTACTTTAAATTCAATGAGTACACGGGAAAAAAAATTCTCGACTGGAGGTAAAAATTCTTGATTCAAGAAAACTTTTTTGTACTTAATTTTCTTGGATAAAGTAGAAATCTCCTCTGAACAAGACAAATTTTCTTGGCTGAGCAAAATCTTGACTTGGTTCAAAATTTTCTTGACTGAAGATAAATTTTAGGAATAGACACAAAGACAAAAAAAAGAAGTTCTTGGAAAAAGAAATTTTTACTCGCTCCAAGAAAATTTTGACTTACCCCGAGAAATTTTTTGCATTATAAATTGAAAACAAAAATTCTCTTGAAAAGAGAAAAAAATTCTTGCGTTCAAAAATTTTTTCCAGACCTAAGAAAATTTTTGTCTTCAATTCATAGTGCAGAATATTTCTTGTGCCAAGAAATCCTTTTTTTTCTGTGTAAAACGACAAATGAATTTACCATCTTTGAAAGTTTTATTTTATCAGACACAGAAAAAAAATTCTCGACTGAAAGTAAGTTCTTGATTCAAGAAAATTTTTTTGAAAACTCAAATTTTCTCGGATGAAGTAGAAATTTCCTCTGACCAAGACAAATTTTCTTGGCTCAATGAAACGTCTGTCTTCCAAAATATTTTCTTGACTCAAGAAAACTTTTTTTTCTGTGGATAAATTTAAAAAAACTACATTACCGTTTTATAAATGTATATAAATAAAGTAAATATACAAAAACGCTATTTGAATATTTAGATTGATAGTTGCGTGAAGTTAATTTATTTTTTTTAACACAAATTTCATGGAATTTTATGCTCAACACGAAGGCTATATGACCAAAAAGAAATAAGGATGCGCATAAGACGGAAACAAAAATAAAACCTTATCGAAGATTAATAAAAAAAACAAGTTATCTTTATTGGAATTTGCCGAGCGGTAGTTAAATGCCACTGGAAATGTTTTAAAATAAATCTTACATTAGCTTTCATTAAGACCACCCGTCAGATAGCGAAAAATTAAATTAATCAAGTCCACATACATTAAGAGGAACCGAAAAATAAATTTCTAAATGATTACAGCGATTTTTGCGGTAAAAATATTTAAAAGTAATGTTTTATACTTTTTTAAAAAAAAACTTCTTCTGAATTTCATCTTGCAGAATATAAAAATTTAATTCTCAGATATATTTTTTTCGGGGGCGTAAAAGTAACTATGTTTCAAGACAAAATGATAGTCGCTAACGGTGCGTTGTCACGCAAGAGCGTGTTATGCACAGCTGGTAGACAGGCATTTAGAATTGTGTATCTTATTTCCCTGGATAAACCATACACTGATAATAAATGTAGTACAGAAGCTCAACGAAATTGTAAACTGAAGCCGACGAATCTTATTCGGTCTCATGGTTTCAGTAATCACATTTAATAATTCTCTTTGTTATGAATCCGTAATACTCTAATTAAATATTATAAAATATTGTGCCTGTGATAATTTAATAAACGTTATTTAATTAACAACCATTAATTATTCAAACAATTAAACATTAATACTGTAAATGCACAGTTATAAATACCCATAATAGTAACAATGATAAAATCTACTATAAAGTTTAATGGTAATTACTCAAATACAGTGCAGTCAATTTATTGTACTTGAGATTCAAATTCTTGAGAAAACTAAATTAAATTGACACGTTAAATTATACTGATACAAGTGAATTAGTGAAAATTACTGCGAATCAGTGAATACTCACTATTCTTCTAGCTATGAGTTTATGCCTAACGATATTCTTATGCATTGTAAAAAATTAGGAGTCATTTCGGAGTGATAACCCGGATCAAAATATCTAGCCTCAATCTAGCCTCATCGAACCCAAGTAAGCCTCAATTCAGCCTCACTAAGTAAAAAAAGCATTTTGAGCCTCAAATGATGTTCAAAAAGCATCAATGAGTCTCAAATGGTGATGAAAGATCCTCAAATAATACTAATCGAATTTAAATTACATAGTCGAGTAGTAGGTTCATTTGAGGCTCATTGAGGCTTTTTGAACATCATTTGAGGCTCAAAATGCTTTCTTTACTCAGTGAGGCTGGATTGAGGCTTACTTGGGTTTGATGAGGCTAGATTGAGGCTAGATATTTTGACCCGGGAACGGATGTTATTTAAATCGGAGTTTGGTTTTTCAGCGGAGTGATTTCGAAGTGATCTAAATTTTGTTTAAACTCGCATTCACTGATTTGGAGTTTTGATATTAAAATAAACTCTTTTTAGGAGTGAATTTCACTCCGAGGAGATTAAATAAATAAACAGTCACCCGCTTCACATTCACTCCGCATTCACTGCAGATTTAATCCGGGTTAACTCCGCAAATTTTTTACAGTGTAGCTAGTGTATAGCTTGTGTACAAAAATTCAATGGTTATATATTTTGTGTCAATTATTTGACACCATCAAGTGTAAATTTTACTAAAGTTGAATGTGTTATCTGATCTCAACAAGTTTTAAACCTGTGTTATTATTTGACACAAGTATAATGTGTTAAATTAACACAAAAAATTGAGTGAACCGTTTGGGGCATGTGATTTGTGTTAAATTTAACACAAATTTTTAAACTGTGTAACATTGTATATATACGAATCCATTTTGAGATATAGCATATAAAATAATAATAATAATTTCCATAAATATAAACATTATGAGTGAAAATTTTAGACGAATTTTGTCCTGCCTGATATTTAGAATTAAAATTTTTTTAAAGTTCTGGATTAAGTCTGGTTTTGTTCTCTTAAAATGTAGTAATTTTTTAACAGAGCAGACTAAAAGCGGTGCAATATTTTTTAAAAAAATTAAAAAATAGATCACTGAATTTAAAAAAATATCAAAGACCAAAAACATTTAATCTTTCGATCCCCCCAAAAAAAATGAGTTGACTTTTTCGACTTAGATTTGAGTCAACTAAATCAAAACCAAATCAAATTTGACTTTTTTTAATTAAATGGATACTAAGTAATACAATAAAAATAAAATAACAACTTCTGTTTTGTTGAAATGTTTACGAATGTTTTGTCGTGATAAAAATTAAGAAAGATTTGAATCATTTCTTGTATCCCCTTAGTAATTTAAAAAGCATCAACTTTAGTTGAAACCCATTTATTTTGATAACCCATAGATAAAAGACTTGACGTTTTAAGGTACCGGTCAAGTAGTATTTAGAAAACATCGTTTCGGAAAATGTTACTTAGATAGTCGGTCTTATTTATCCACAAAACACATAATCTCCAAATCGACAATAAGAACATTCTTTAATTTTTGTACATCAGCGTCCAGATAATCGATTTTTAAAATCACTAAATCCCATTTATTTTTTATGTTCATTCCATTTATCATAAGCGGCACAAAAAAAGTTGTTGGCACATAATAACTCATTGTTCACTAAAATTTAATTAAAAAATCAACAATTTTTTTGTGCCGCTAGAATTTCTATAAATAAACAAATCATCAAAAATTTGATTTCATTATTTTTTATGTATTTTAATAAAATTTCAAACTATTAGAGTTTTTAAAAATATGTCAAACAAAATATGTAATAGATTAAAAAAAAATTCGATGAAAATTTCAAAATTTATTTTATTAAATGAAAAATAAAATCTTAGAACGTAATTTAATTAAAAATTTTTTTTAAATCAAATTTTTTACATAATACGTTATTATAATTATTAGAAGTGACGATGACAAACTTTACCTTTATGGATAATTTGAAATAGTTTACAACATGACCTTCACCTCACTTCACACACTGAGATGATACTGAACAAAAAAAACCAAAAAAATGATGTCGGATGTGAGATTGCACGGATAGGATCGCGCGCGAGCAGTCAACTGAGAGCATTGTAGAAAATTCCTTGACAGTCTGGCTTGCAACTCGAAATTCGTCGTTCGAGAACCGTCGTCTAAGTTCGTAGAAGTTCGCCAGAAAGCACGTGGAGTTGCGACCAACCCCTAAAGAGCTTTGGTTCCTGCGCCAATGTCAAATTTGCCGCCCCTGCAAACGTACAGCAGGAGGTGACAGAATAAACCGAGACACAGGACTATCTAGCTTCAACTCTCTTTTTTCTCTCTTCATCTCGCTTACTCTCCCTCGCGTAGCCGCGTAAATTATCGGTAAAACACACGTTGGCAATAGTTTTTTTTTCTCTCTCTCAGCCAACTATTTTTCTTTTCACTCTTATGCGTATGTCCTACCGCGTTTTATTGCGTACTTCAACGTTGCATTAACAGTGAAAGTTCGGTAATAATAATAACGATTTATATTGAATCATAAGACGTATATGTTTATGATTCCATTAAGATTTAAAGAGAAACAAATAAAATCTTTATATATAGATTGACATTATTATGACAGTGATTGATAGATGGATCATAATAGGTCTCAAGTATAAAAGTACATATTGAAATAAGCAAATTACTTTTTCTCTTTTTGTACACCTCATTTGCGAAGCATCTAGGTGGGATTTACTGTCGAATAGTTGCCGTTTCACAAAATGCTCACATAAACTAATTTCAATAACTCAAATTAGTCGATTGTGTTCTTATTAATGATTTTCGGAAACTTTAAAGTCTGATTAATGCGATGGTCAATTTTTGTATTAAATGTATAATTGTTCATAATTAAAGAAAAATTCAGTTAAAAAGTTTATTATAGTGACGTCTTTCAGGATGAACAGTACGGTTGCGTAACAACATATCCGCGGACAAAATATCCGCGACATAATATCCGCAGACAAAATAACCACACGACAAAATATCCGCGGAAATAATATCCGATGAATAAAATATCTACGTACAGAATATCCTGAAAATGAACATACACTGAAAAAAATAATCGCTAGCAGCTAGCGATTATTTTTTTCAGTGTACCAGAGATATGAATTCATCAGATGAAAATTTTCATAGTTAAAATAACAGTAGAAGAAAGTTATTAAAATCATATTTTATAAACATTTATCATTTAATTCATTAAATACTTCATGCGAAAATACATATGATTGATACATTCAAAAATAGGTATGAAACATAGCGCTCTTTTTTTAAGAATTTTGTGTGTTTACAATTACAAAAATTAAGCCACACATAAAATATCAAATATCGATTGAGTTTTTATCGACAAATATTTAATCAATTGAATTTTTTTACGGATATTTTGTCTACAGATTTTTTGTCCGCGTATATTTTGTCTGATGAATATTTTGTCAATGAATATTTTTTTGCGGATATCTAAGCGTGTCACCGTACAGTACAACCTGGTTATAATTTACTGTTAGGGGTTGGTAGGAGAAAAATTTCTTCGAAATGGGTTTCCCCTACTACTCTTTTATTCGGCGATCGCTCGGTTTTCTGCATATGTGTGCGTCATGTTTGTGTTTGTGCCCGCAGTCCTTTTGTAAGTTAGCATTTATCTGCGGACACACTTTATTAACTTATAAAAGGACCGCAGAACTCTCCCATTTAAAAGATATCAGTAAAAAATCGATGAATTTTCTTCGATCGTTCCTTTAAATCCGTCCGTAGGTCTTTCTGTCTTTATTTTCCACATTTACATTCATGTAAATCTCACTCTGTTTTCAGTACGTATACAATCTATCTATTTTACTCATGTGTGTACTAGTAGCGCCCCCTAGAAAAGAACTGAATCAGCTGTCAGTTGTTTTTTTTATTTTGTTTAAAGGTTAGCGTCTGTTTTACAACATGAGTATTTGAGCCGAGCACTTTGGACTCCAACCATTTTTTTGTTTACTATTTTAGTTTCAACAACTTGACAAACATATATATATGGATATATTACTACAAAGTAATATATTACAGCAATACTTGGTAATAATAGTCAATGGTTTTTCCCGAGTTAAAGCGAGCAACTGGCAAACCTAGGGTTGCTTAAGCGTCAATTGACGTTCCCGACGCGTCGACCACACAATTGGTATTCAGTTGGCTTGAGCACGGTTGATGAGCCCTGTCTGATGTATATTCTGACCCTCTCGACAGCTACGTGATGCTTTGCCAACGTGGAAATTTCAAATGGTAGAAATGCATATTGCTTTCGAGAATTTTTTTTTTACATATAGATATTCGTATACAAAATTTTACTGTACATATTAAATGTGTCTGTTCATACAATCACGATCAGTTTACGTAGTCAATCGATTCCAGATTAAATAGACACTTCCATTGTCCTCTTTTTGCACGTCACTCTCCCCGAAATGAGGAAATGTTGATCAACGAACAATTGAACCCTCTGGATATAATCTGGTAACTAAATGCAGCTATTTTGTAGATATATGATCTACTGAGAACGTGCTACAGAATATATAACCAGTACTTCATAGATTTTAGGCATTTTGAAGTTTAGGCGCATATATTTTTTCAAAGGAATGCCGAGTAGTATAATGGAATGAAACACATGCCTCACATGACTCTACACTGTAAAAAATTGGGAGTGAATTCGGAGTGATCACAGATTTTAATTCTATCCAAATTTACTCCAATTTACAGTTTTAATATTAAACTGAACCCCAGTCAAAAAACAAATCCTAGTTTAGTCCTCAAAAGCCTCAATTCCTTTGATGTTTTATTTGCCGCCCAAAAAGTAACTCTACTTTAGTACTCAAAATCCTCAATCAAAACTATGAGATCTAAATGTGAATAATTTATCAATTTTAAATTATAAGTAAGACCTCAAAATTCTCAACGAATGAAAAGTCATAGTTAGGACTTTGAAAAATTTTAGATAGAAAAGGGAGGGGAGAGAATATGACGAATGAGACTTTTGAGGTTAAAATGCGGATAAAATTATTCCTGTATGTTTTGAGTATTTTGAGGCTCTAATCCAGATTACGTATTCCAGTTTAGTCCTCAAAGTGGTAAAATTGGTCGTAACTACGATTTTGAGGACTAAATTAGGATAACTTTCTGTACTGTTGTCAATCTTAAAATTCTAAATTGATCTAAATTTTTTTTTGACTCGGGAACTCTTTTTAGAAGTGAATTTCGATCCGAGGAGATTAAATAAATAAACATTTGCCCCGGATTTACTCCGCTAATTTCTTACAGCGTAAAGATGTAAAAATGGCTAAAGGAAAATTAAATGATGAATGGGACTATTCATAATAAGGCTTCAGCTATATTGAAACACCAATTGAAAATGTTTACACAGCAATAAAAACCGCAGATTTAGCAATAAGTTGTCAAGTGAATAAATACCCTATAGTAACCCTTTTTATACAAAGACAAACTGAAATGATTGGGGGTTCAAAGGATTCAAGACAACGCCCAGGGTTTTAAGGATTACAGTCACGAATGAAAGCCAAGTGAAGCCAACCGAAAGATCCGTTCAATTAAGAAGCTCGAAGCTTTCGAAAATACCCACGGTTATATCCCCAAGACACACATACATATCTCGGAAGTCTGTTCCTTGGCGACGTCCACTTGCACCTTGATTTGTGTCTCTAGAGGTTTGTGTGCACTTGAGGGCACGTACGACATTCTGGCACCTCAGATGTGTTCCCAACAAGCACCCCAATTCATCGGCATTGATGTATCGTTTCAATTGTCCTAAGGGACAAGATACGGACCTCGGTCCTCGAAAAACCAATAAAAACCACTAACTTTTGTTCTCTCTTCCACACACACACACACGCACACTTTTATTGCTGTGAAATAAAAATGACCTAAGACAAGTGGATATTTTCTCACCTTTTGTCTGTCATTTTGATAAACGTCATTTTTATCGTGACAATAAAAAATTTTCTTGAAAACTATATATATTTAAAAACGTATTTTTGAATTTTATTGCATAGGTAAATACAGTAAATGTTTTTTTTTTTTTATATGTAAGTATCGTCAATCACAGCGAAAATAAATGAAAACAATAAGAATATGTACAGAAGTTTGCAAGCTTTTATTCTAGAGCGAATGAATATCAGTGAACATGCAACCGAGGGAAGAAAATGGCATCGAAAGATATATATTCTAGCATTTCCAGCAGTCTTGAAAGAGACCGCACACAGGCTCTATACCACAAATTGTATTTGCTAATCGCGTGTGGAAAACGCAGACTTGAACCCTCGACAATTTAATGGAACTGAAGAGAGAAAGTGAAATGGAGTACAAGCGAAAGACTAGTAGTGAAATTTTCGACGAAGCAAAGAAGAAAAGAGAGTCTAGAAAAAAAGTATTTGTGCCAGGACAAAGACTTTCATTTCCTGCATTTATATAGAGCAACTGGATGGCCACTCGTTGCTTTTTATTACATGTTTTTCTCTCCCCCTGCTTGCCATCCACCAGATATATTTTTCTTGTTCTCAAGATTACGTCGTATTTTGAAACTTTAACCGGTTATATAGTTTATGTCTTCTGAATATTGGGTATTCCGGCGTTGATGGGACTGATAACGAAATCTATTTTCTGATTGGTAAAAAAATTCAAGAATAAACCGCTTATCAGAAAATATTAAGGAAAAGAAAATAAAGACAATTGTCTGTCATTAAACTTTTTTTTTGGAATACAGCCAAATTTACTTAGCTACTAAAAATAAAAAATCGACAAAAGTAGTCAGTATCACAAGCGAACAGAAAAAATCTCTCAATTCCCGGGAGCACTTTTCAGGCGCGCGCAACGCCTCGTAAATTTAACGGGACGTTTTAAAATGTCCCTATGGCAGTACTTTGACTCTGTGCGTCTTTGACAGAGACAAATAAAAAAGGAGAGTAAGAGAAAAAAAAATGTGAAATATAAAAAAAACCACCCCCTTATAGAAGTATGAACGACTTTGGTAGACTTGCATTAGCATTCCAAAATCGTGTCGACGATTCATCTCCCGTTGGGACAGGAATTCAAACGATTTCGATCGAATTTCCCGCGTTGTTTTCCAAATGTTAAATTTACGAGACTTAAGGTCATCTTGTTTATATTCGATCCTTTTACAAAAGAGGGACAAACTACTAATAGAGAATCTAAAAGGAAAATAGAATTTTTTTTCATTCTATCCCGCATGAAAATATCACATATGGTAAACATATATTGAAAAATATATGTTACAGATATAAATATATATGTTACAGTACATGAAATCTTATATAAAACTATATATAGATTTTGGCCGATTTTGTTATATTTCCATATATGTTTTCATATATTTCCGTATAACTTCAATATATTATTTATATATTTGAAAACTTATAATTTAAATATATTCAAAAATAAATGTTATTTATATATGGAAACAAATAAGAATACATATATAATTCATCATTATATGGCACGATATATGTACCATGTATTTAACTTTATAAATTTTTGTACATTTTTCGACATATAGAACTATATAAGTCTCCCCATATATATAAGAATAAATAAAATCTATTCTTTTCCGTCTTTCTCTCTCTTTTCTAAGATTCAAACATTGTGTTCAGAATATATATATGTGTGCTAGCTTACAAATTTACATATATAATTTTCAATATATGTAATACATATATGTGCTAACTTATAAGTTTACATATATGATTACAAATATATATAATACATGTATTAATTTATAAACTTACGTAGGGGAGGGTGGGGCAGAGCGGCCCCCCTAAGCCAATTATTATTTTTTGTGGCTTTCAACCATAAGATCACTTTACTTTTGTCCTATTTCGAACAAATTTATGGACATTTTGCCAAAATTCTGAAAAAAAATTTTTTTTTTTTTGTGGGGCAGAGCGGCCCCCCTTCAAAAAGTGATAAAAAAATTTTTTTTTTCGTTTTTTTTTTTTAAATTGTTTTCATCATTAAGAATGTATTTCTTTCTCTTGACAACTATTTATGGTTTTATATTACTCGAAAAAAATTTTTTAAAGCGTAAAAAATCGTTCACTCTCGATTACCTTAATTACTAATTGTTATTTCATAAAAAAAAAAATCAATTCTATAATTTTACTTTATTTCAAAAATTTATCAACTAAAAAAAAAATTTAATTTTTATAAATTTGTAGTGACCGAATTTGCCTCTTACATAGAGAAACGGCCGAAAAAAATGAAAAAATACTTTTTCGGAAGTTTCTGCTGGTCTATTTTGCCCCAGGTGTTATGCGTAGGGCTAGAAATGTGGAATTATAATAATATTTTTTTAATTTGACGATAAAAATATGAAAAAATCACTTTTTCAAAATTTTGGGCTTGTCCATTTTGCCCCAAATGTCATGCGTAGGGGTAAAAATGCGCAAACATATCGGATTTATAGTAATTAGGCGAAAAAAAAAAAATTTTTTTTTTTATCAAAATTTCAGGGGGGCCGCTCTGCCCCATCCTCCCCTATATAATTAATTATATTAAAACTTACTACATTATATATTAGAAAATATATATCGTTTTTGGCCACTTATATGGTCCTATAGTGATTACATATTTTTCCATATATATTTATCATATATGGTATTTTCATGCAGGTATACATAAATTTATTACTTATTTTCTTTATCAATGAAATTTAAGTTTAAATTGTTTTCTTTAAGTAAAAACACTTAACTCATAATACTTTGGGATTTTAGGTAAGCACTTTCTTAAGTCTAGGAAATTACTTTTAATTGAAATGTCCCCTTTCCATCGAATATTTCATCAGACACCCTTTCTTCATTTTTCTATTATTTTTTTATTTTATTTTTTTTCGTCTTCCTCCATCCCTGTAGTAATAACGGTGACAAAGACTTGCGCAACTGTCTTCCAAACGATCATGGTTATTTCTCTAAAACAATTTTTTTTATTTTTATCAAAGACATCGTTCTTTTAGTATATTTGCAGTTTCTTAGCATTCGATGCCACTGGCGTATTCCCAAAGACACTAAATATAAAGGGAATAATAAACACCAGAAACGGTAATCTGCACGTGTTACCTTTTTGGTATATTCAAGTATACTATACTTTTATGTGACATGTGAAAATCTTGTCTGCGGTTTTTGTTTCAGACGACGAGATAATCATAAAATATAATAAAAGATAAAAATACAGAGACTAAAAAAGGGGAAATTGACGTAACAACCTGACGGCAAAGCAATAATTTATACGGAAAATCAAAATCACAATTTGAAATTAACCATAAACGACAGGTGTTATGAATGAGCATGTAACCCAAGTTTCACTAAACCAATCCAACCACTAATTAAATTAATTTCTACAACCCTCTCTTCGAGGTTTTAAGGACCGGCATTAATACGTCGGTTTTCATGATTCGTTAGTAAAAAAACTTGACGAAATTAAAAAAGTAAAATTTCAAGACACTGTCTTTCTTCTATAGATCTTGGCATGGGTTTCGTTTCAATTAACGCCCTTCTCACCAGCACACCTCCCTTCGTTCATTCCCGACAAGTAGAATAAGAATGAGAGTGAGAGTGAGGGAAAGTGAGGGAGGTCTTTATCACGCAGCCTTAGTCGAAGAAGACTCCAAGGGGGTTGCGAGAGGAAGAGAATTTCGCGATGTGAGGGTTGCAGGCACTTTCCACCTTGGGAGGTCTTTGTGAATTTGCATACAGAGCATCTGTCACCAGCCCCTTAGCTGGCTTTGGCCATTTTCGACTCGGGCTATCTCCCGTCTTGAATCTATGGAATAATGCCAGCCATTCTTATGGTAAATCCAGCCAGGGCTATTTTCTCTCCTTCAGCTTCATTTACGCCTCTCAAGTGCCAGAGTAAACTTAAGAACCCGTAAGAATTATGGGACTCGGTTATTTCGTAAAATTGCTTGATTCGAGTTGAAGTAAGCAATCATTTTATAAACTTAGATTATATAGATACAGATACGTGCAAAATTATGTCGGAAGACAATGTATACAAATGTATGTTATTTAATATTTTATTTATATTGGAAAAAATGGATACGCTTACTCTACGAAATGTCTCAATTCATTCTTATAGGAGGAGAAAATATATACAAGACAGCACAGTGGTACAAGCTCTCAGACGACACGTCAATAACACGTCTTGTACTCCCAAGGTAAACAAGACCTGATTCCACGAGAGAGAGATAGTTTGTTGTATTTCATTGACGCTCTAGAACAACTAAATTTAACATTAGGCACTTGAAGTCTTACATTACACTGCAATAAATTGGAAGTGCATTTGGAGTAATTAATAATTTTAGTTCAATCCGAATTACAATGTAAAAAAAAGGGGGGTAAGTTCAGGCGGCGTAGGTGTTAAAATTTTCGGTGTTAAATTTTGACACCGAAAGCGGTGTTAAAATAACACCGCCGAAGGTGTAAATATTCATTACCGGTGTTAAAATATTGTTCGGTGTTTAAAATATTTAACTTTGTGAATATTTTTAATTACTCGATCACTACAGTTAGACAGTACCCGAGTTGAAATTTAGAGCCCATTTTGAATCTTCTAAAGTCGAATCTATTTCGGACTTGGAGGCTCAAAATAAAGTCTGTTTCCATGTTAAATTAGGTCCAATTTTGGTCCCTGAACTCTGGGTTCAAAGTTGGAGCTAGAGGACTATAGGGCTCTCAATTGAATCTATCTCGGGCCAGAGGGGCCTATATAAGCTCTAAATTTCGACTGGGGATAGTTTTATTAATTAATTAAATTATTGGTGATTGAAGAGGTAGGCGTAAAATTGTTTAATTTTGAAATAAATTACGTATAACATAAATCATTATTTAAATAAGTACATAGCAAAATTGAAATTTCCTCCAGATAATATTCATTAAATTTTTTTATTTTCTTTTCGAATTTCTATACGTGGAATTTTTTTTTACACCGATTTAACACCAGCATTTTAACACCGCTCTTTTTTACTGTGTAGATAACCTTTGAACATTTAATCTTCCCAATGCCTGAAAATTCAACCCACATTACTTCAGCTTTTCGTGAGACATAAATTTATACCGGAGATAAAAAAATATCTAAAAATTAAAAGATAGACGTAAACCAAACGAATGGGCTTTCGATCGAAACCAGAGAATCGAGAGTGAGAATGGAAGCAGTTTTCCAAGCACGATCTGTCGCATTGAAATTCACCACGAATTTCGCTTTCCATTTCTATCCAAGTTCCTATTCCATTTTCTCTCTTGTACGCAGAGCATGTTCGACTTTGTTTCCCGATCACATCCGCCTTTGTTCCTTCTCAATTTGACGTCTTCCTTTGATATGCCTTTCCCTGTACTACCAAGTTTGACTTGTCATAAATTGATTACAACTGATATTATTTTATTTCGGTGGCAATTACATCATCAAACAGTTAAATTTCTTTTATTTAACCCTAATTAAATAAAAATAATACAGTTTTCCTTTGAGTTAGAATACTTGAAATTAATTATAAGATTTTTTTGCTTGAATAAAAAAGTAAAGAGCCTTATTGGTCTAGTTTAATGAGTTTTGATTTATGAACAAAGATCTCAGTTTAACTCTAACCCTCGTTTTTGGTCCTCAACTACATTAGAGAGGGTGAAAAATCGTAGCAACTTATTAAACGTAAAAGTTGAACCCCTACGCGCGTCCTCGCTTTGATATATAGCTCTCTCGAAAGTTGTTACTCTCTTCTGTTATTGTCAAATTACGACTCAACATTTCTTATGTAACTTTACGAATTTTTCAAGCAAATATTGATCTTTTAACTTACTGACTGTGGCGTTTTCAGAGTTTTATATATTATCACTCCGTTTTCTTTAAAAGTTTATTTTCCCACGATTATATAATAGAAAAATAACTGCAAGGGCAACTGCTTTTTTTTTTTTTATTGAAATAAGTTATACAGTCGATGCTCCCCAGTAGCCTGGATGTGGCTCACTCGCTCTAGACATACAATACAGCCTTTGGTATAAATATCCGAGTAAAAATATCTGGCAAAACATACGACGAAACGGCTAAATTTGATCGAAATTTCGCCGAAATCATAGAATTTTATTTGAAGAAGCCTAAATTTGGCCGAAAACACGCAGAAGCTGTAGAATATTATTGGAAAAAGTCGCAAATTGGCCGAAAACACGCAAAAGCTGTAGAATTTTAATGGAAGAAACCGAAAACACGCCGAAAACGCTAAATTTGATCGAAATTACGCCAAAACCATCGAATTTTATTCAAAAACGCCTAAATTTGACCGAAATCATGCTGCAGCTATGAAATTTTATTGGAAAAAGCCGAAAACACACCGAATCGTTATTTTTCTTAATAAATAGACCGAAAATTTGCCGATAAATTCAGTCAGCCATTTTTCAGCCTCATGTTGACTACCTGGGTCTTTTGTCGGCCACTTTTCGGCTGACAAAAAATTCTATCATTATTTTGGCTTGAAATTTCTTACCTGGGTAAATACATTATATACAAGATTATGATTGTTGTTTTAACCAACGTATCTCGTCCATGTTATATTAAATCATTGTTTCCATGTTGACGTTTGTAAGACGTCAGCCCTTGGTAGTACATCTCTAGCCTCATCTATTAGAGATCAACCTGCATAAGACTTGACGGTGTCTTTCTCTTTAGCTCAAACGATCGGAATTTTATCATAGCACTCATTGACGTTTTGAAGCTTTAGGATAATAAGTTCCTCACACAGCATAGAAACTGTCTGTAGCAGTATTATATATATACTCCAGTGTGTTACTTCCCTCATGGGTTGCCTTGTCTTGTCTTCTTTTGATTTAATAGCCAGCATCGAGGGCTCGGGGAAATGAGAGCAATTTGAACCTCTCTATACTCTTTTCCTTTCTATATCTGCACTGAACGTGCTGCGAGATCTTAAGACTTTCAAGAGCAAGATGAGAGTCGAGGGCACGAACACCGGCTGCTACTCTATACTCGCTATCACATTTATTATATTACCGGTGGACGTAACCGATGTGTTTCTCTCGCTTCTCGAGCACATATAATATATAGCATATACACATATATAACTAAAACTTTTGAAAAATTGTCTAGCAATGCTCCATCATCCATTCGACACGTTCCACATTATTATGTTCTATCTATTTAATCTTACATACACTAAATGCAACTTCCAATAACTAATTTATCGTACACCTCATCCTGTTTTCTTTGTCTACATGAACACATTTACGCTGTGATGCCGTGATGCCGTGAAATAAAATAATATATTGATCATCAGTACTTATATTTTATATACATACTTTAATCAGTTTATATAAATGTATATAAATAAGCCATATATTTTATAAGGCATGACAAGTGAAAGGCCGAATAATTTTTTCAGATCAAGGTCACGCGCGTTCAGAAATTCAAGGTCCAAAAATGTTAGCTGAGATAAAAGAATACGGCATCCTCTATGTAGACAGTATAATCTATAGGTTTATCTATAAGACATCTTTCACCGTCTTGTATAAACGCATCAATGTATAAAGAAAGACGAGGATAAAGAAAACTAAGTCAACTCCTACGTGAATTCAAAGGGGAACCCTTGCCGTCCTACGGGATTTTTCTCTCAAGACATGGCCGACTAACGAAATTATTTTGAGAATTCTTTTAAGGAACATCCAATATATATTTTATCTCGACATAAAACTAAGAGACCCACAAATCAATAGCCACTTGGTGATCGATTTCGTTATCGTGTTAACCCATACAAAGTCGCCGAGCTTCGAAATTTTTCCATAGATCGGCTGATGCCTGGTTTGCAATGATTGGCCAATAAATAGCTAACTATACTGGCCCGTGCATGGTGAATCATTGACAGCCGTCTTTTTGCTTATAAAAATGGGGCACAATTAACAGCCGTTCGTTGGCCAACGGTTTGATCGAGTGCTCTCTGCGCAAGCGCTTGTGAAAATACTAATAATAACAATTATTTCTGTAATTATTATTGTAATTATTTATATAATCATAACCTATTGTATCATAATATTTATAATTTTTATCATAATCGTATCCATGATCATAATATTTTTTATAATAAAAATAAATATGAGTTCATCATTTTTATTTAGTAAAGTTGTTATTAAATAATTGAGATATTCGGCCGATGCTTCAAAATTGGCAGCCATTCACGACCCAGTAATGGGCCGATTCTTTTTTAACTTCCCGCTAAGAAAATTACAAATTTTCAAAAAAAGGGAAGTTATTGGTTTCGGTCCGATTTTCGAAAATCGAGTTTTCATCAGATATCGACGTTTTGAGGTGCTAGGAAGCTATTCTGACTATTTCCGGATGGACGTCCGCGTGGATGTGTGTGTGTGTGTGTGTGTGTGTGTGTGTGTGTGTGTGTGTGTGTGTGTGTGTGTGTGTGTGTGTGTGTGTGTGTGTGTGTGTGTGTGTGTGTGCGTGCGTGCGTGTGTGTGTGTGTAAACTTTTTTTGGCGGGTAGATCGGTCATGTAGTTTACGAGTTATACAAAGAATAAAAGTTAAAAAATTTTTTTTGTTTTCGGTTTTTTGCATATAACTCATAAACCACTTGCCCGATTTACCTCAAAATATAATAGGTTCTAACTCTTGATGAGCCCTTTCGATCGCCACCAAGAACGTTCAAATCGATTGATTCGTTCATTGATTCATTGATTCGTTAACTTTGAACCTTCTTAAAATTTGAAAGATTATTATAAAACAAAAATTAGAAAGAAAAAATATAAATTATTTTATCTTCTAGCTTTGGCCTTTTTTCACAGAATTGTGCGACTTTTTCGATAAAAAATAAATTCTGAAAACTCACAGAAATATGATTTTTGAATTTTAAATGACCACCATTTCTAATCTAGTTGACCGATTTTGCTCATCTGCGAACTCAATTGAGGTAATAGTTCATAGAATTGGCATAGAAGTATGCCAAGTTTTATTAAGATCCGCATAGAATTGTGGTGGCTATCGATGCTACAAAGTGCGTTATATTACATATGCATATAAACATTTGAACCAGTAGTATTTTTGGAATCTACTCGACTAATTAAGACAGATCACAGCGATATTCTATAAAAATTCCGCGATGATGAATGCAATAGCTCGATTTCTATGAGATCTACTTAAAAGGAGTTTCGTAATGATATTCGAAATGTCAATTATGTAAATGCAATGCGAAGTTTCATTGCTTTTTTTTTGCTACGATAATAGAGAATGAAAAGAATAAAATAGCCTTTAAATATAAGTATTTGAGTAAAATGTATCTATAATATTTATACATCAGATGCATAATGTAAATTCCAAGATTGTGAAAAAGTGAGAATGATTGGGAGCCACTGATCTTATAAACAGCATTGCTGCTGGCTGAGTACACCTCTTTTTTCTTGGCTTATTCTTGTGCTCATCTTCCTCACTCCCTCATTGCATTGCCTTTCTTGAGTACTTCTTCCTACGCTATCCCCTCTACTCACACTCTTTCGTTCTCATCCACTCTGTTCTTCTCTCTTGCGTACGTACATAGTAGAGCATTATCGCCTGGCTGTCTTGAGCACTACACCACTTTAGTACCAGCAGTATATAGAAGGAAACTTTGAAAGGCCGGATGAATCGACATTCGAAAAAAAGCTGTCATGAAGATTTTTCCTTCCTCTAATGGAACCACACTGAAAGACTCATTCTCGTTCCTTACATCATTGGCTTCCCGCTGTTACATTCTCTAGAGGCATCCGCGAGAATCAATTAACATTATACACTGATACTATTTCGGGGCGTTTTAATAAAAGGGATCTAGTACGATAAAACACTATTTATACACAGAAAAATTATTCTTGTTTGACATGCTACGGGCTCAAAGTAAAGCCGGACTATGTCAGCCACCCAACCTATACAAAAAAAAAGAATCGGCCCATTACTGGGTCGTGAATGGCTGCCAAGCATTGGCCAATCATAACAATCAATCATCGGCCAAAGTTTGGTATCAAAAGCACTTGATCAAACCGTTGGCCAACGAACGGCGGTTAATTGTGCACCGTTTTTATGAGCAAAAAGACGGCTGCCAATGATTCACCATGCATGGGCCAGTATAGTTAACCATTTATTGGCCAATCATTGCAAACCAGGTATCGGCCGATCTATGGGAAAATTTCGAAGCTCGGCGACTTTGTACGGGAACCGAAGTTAAAGTAAACGCATGCAAAAATTACCATGACCATAATAGTAATATTTACAATGGTTTCAATCATTCAGATGTGATCGTTGTGAATTTTACGATGACCATAATAATTTTTCCATGTTTATTTAAATTTCCGCAGGTGGCCAACACGGTCCGGGTTTACTACGGCACCATAGCATTTCAAACAATAATTTTTCCATGTATTTAAATATATAGAATAGAAAATGTCATATAATTCTCTGAGTATGTAAATCAACCACAGCTGCGGAAACTAACTCGGAATCTATCTAGAATACCTCGATGACATTCTACTGTCTCTAAAACCTATTGGTTTACCATACTTGATATTTATATACATTACTTACTTCTATATATATACATGTTACAACAGAATGAAACACGCAAAACCCAACAACAATTCAAACCTACAATACTACTGAAAGGAAATACACCAGAGATTCCACCTTTATACATCCCTTCGTATCGGTAAACTTAAATTCCGACGTTACCATTAAATCATTTCTCTATTCACTTACATCTATATTTTAGTATAAATATACCGCGTTCTTCTATATTCGTTTTATTATTCACAGTCACAACCAAATCTATAGTCGTTCCTTATTTAGAGCGCAATGACTTTAGATAAATAAAAGGCTATATTTATATTATGATTTATTCGTATATGCGGTGGCCGAATATGAGCAGATATTTAAACATGATCTTCACATATTTGACGGAATATATCTTGTTCTCAGGCTATTTTTGACCAGAGACTAAAAGGCGACAACAATAAACTTTTTTTATGGGACGTTTTTTTATAATAATAGGTCTTATGTAAGTTAATGAAAGTGTAAGATTTTTTTATGCGTGTTTTCTCTCAATATCGATGTGCTTTTTGTAACGTGTAAGTGCGTTATAAATATAATGAACACGATTTAATGTGAGTGAATCGCGTGACTCCGACATGTTGACAGGAGAGTCCAACTTTTACGCTTCGCATTCGAGGTGTGCAATATTCTAACTTAGCATAATCAATTGCGATGTCGCTGGTAAAAATTTCTACCCTGGCGAATCCGGATTACGGTATATTTAATGAGCACATGCGGATAAAATTAGTAACGACACTGATTTTTCCAATTTTTGATTATTGTACTGCAGCTTTCACTAATATTACAAATAGATTACAACTTAAATTACAAAGAAAACTGAATGCGTGTGTTAGATTCATTTATAAAATTGCTAGGTTTGAACATGTCAGTGCGTATAATAAAAGATTAGGTTGGTTAAAGTTAAAATCGGGGAAAGACTTTTTTTATTGCTAGTCTATTTTATAAAGAAATACATTTGAACTTTAATCAACTATTTAGATCGAAATTAGAGTTTCTGCCTGTTTTGTTACGTAGAGGAGATATTAGGCAAGACTACTTAAGAATACCAAAATTTAGATCATCAATATATGAAAACTCGTTTTTAATCCATGGTTTGCATGGATGGAATTCTTTACCGCCAGAACTAACGACAATGCAAACTTTTGTAGAATTTAAGATCGCTTGTTTTAATCATTTTTTGAATGTTAATAATTAATTAATTAATCTTTTTGTTCAAAAATGTAAAACATAAACATGTACACGGAAAGAAATTTTCTTTGAAAATTACCGTTAAATTCACTGTAATCATGGGACGAATGACACGACTTAATCATTTGTCGGTAAGTGAGGTAATTTTTAAATTTTTTTCAACAAATTTTACCGTAGTCTACAGTAAATTTTATTCGGTTTTCGGTAAATATTATAAAGTCTACCACAAAATAAATAAATTTTTTCGAAATTTTTATTTCAAAAATGGTAATAAGTAAAAGCGCCGCATTATGTCCCACGATTACAGTGAATTTAACGGTAATTTTCAAAGAAAATTTCTATCCGTGTATATATTTTATAAGATTTTTTATATTTTTTTGATGGTCCTCAGGGGGCTACGACTCTAGGATCAAATAAATATATTTATCTATCTATCTATCTATATTACCGTAATTTGCTGTAGATAACACTATTCGAAAAAATTACAGTATTTTAAGGTAAACGCATGGTAGTTACGGCAAAAGTGCGGGATTTTACCGTAAATTTTCAGTGAGAGAGCGGTAGTTTACCGTAAAATTGCAGCAAGCCTGCGATATTTTACTGTATTTAACTGTAGAAATAAAAAAACATACAGTGCTCACGGTAAAAATACCGCAAATTGCAGTAAATTCCCGAATTTTACCGCAACCCGCCGTAAATGACCGCACATGGTCGTAAATTCCAGCAAATTTGCCGTAGACATACCGTAATTTACGGTAAATTGTGACAGAATGCGGTAAATTTTTATAATTTATCGTAATACGGATCCACCAGGGTTAAATAAAACTTAATTTGTTGCGTTGTCAAAATTGCAATGCTCATTGTAAATTGTGTTCGGTGCATTTAAAAAACGTTTATGTTATCGCCAATTTGCCCTATAATTCCACACTGTCCTCATGCTACTATCACAATAGTAGTATGTATTTCTATAAATTTTTTACGTAAAAAATACCGTAAAATTCTCAAAGTGTATATATGAAATAAATTTAGCCATTGAACGTATACAATTATGATGAACAATCTTGAAAATTAACATTGATAGGTTATGTGGATTATCTGAATTAAAGTAATATTAGTCTTTGAAACGAGGTTGTACAATTTCGCAGGCAGGCTTTCCAATATCTGTAATTGGCCAGTATGGTGCGAGCTTACCCCAATATATATATATCACAATTTTCATGCCACACATTCTGGCATGAGGCTGCAGATAATCTGTATTTAACGGTTGGGGGGTCACAGGGGCAAGGCCTGTGTCTGAGACCGTAAAAGTGAGAAAAGAACTGGATTTTAGTATGAGAGAAAGCGAAAACAAGAGAGTTCAGGACGAGTAAGCCCACAAGTATGATGTACTGCCTTAATAACCGAATCCCGACCTCGAGTCCCTCGGACTTGACGATTTTTTATTTTAACTGTAATTAATTTACTGCAAAATCAAAATTTAACTTTTTTCTCCGAAAATTTATTAGCGGAATAAAAAATAATCTTTTATAGTATTTTTTTATAAAGAAATCGAACTGATTGAATGCTTTAAAAATTTTTTGTCAAATGCAGCGTAAACGTTTACTATAAATAGAAATATTTTCTAACGTCAACTATGTGCTGCAAGTAGAACATTTATTTTTTTCCTGACTATTATCGTGAGTTCATTTTTGCATCTACTGAAAAACTTGGCTCTAGAATGGAGTCTGGGTATATGGACGTCTGGCGTCGCGACGCTGCCGGGCGCCAGCACTCCTAGACGACAATTCGACGGAGGACAATGCCCAGACACTAGTAAAAAGCTCAACAAACAGATGAAAATACACTAAACAAAGAAAAATAAAAAACAAAAAAATATTTTTTATCATCAAAAGCCATTGAGTTTTATATTTTTTCAAGTTACTAATATTTTATATGTTATGTTGAAAATTTTCACTATTGAAGTCTAACAAACGATACTTTAAGATGATTTAAATAACCGGTTTTACGATATAATTAGTTTAAAAAAAAAAAAAAAGTTTAAACGGCCACATAAACAGAATGAGTATGATAAAATTTCAAAAGTTTCTTGCGAATAATTTTAAAAAGTTGTTTCAGGATTGCATATTGCTGAAGTTTCTATCGAAAAAAAAGTAGATTGTTAATAAAGTCATTATTACAAGTGACATTTATTTAAGAATTTTTGTTATCCACAGTAATTTGATAATTTTCAAAGAAAATATACAACTTTACTTAAATATTTCCTAGAAAAGTTGTATACATTTGTTTCAATTGTTATTATCTTTGAAATGATAAAGTAGATATATATAACGTGACAGAAAGGGGAAAAGAGTCAACGTTATAAGACAGGATATTAGATATTCACACAAAGTTAATGTCATGGCACGTGGTTTTGTTTATTAAACCTACTTCAGTTGTCTGTCCGGTACATGAAGAAAAAATGTAGGGTACTTTAGTTAATAATATGAGTAAAATTACAAAATTCTTATTGTAAATTTGAAAAGCTAATAAAATTGTGTAATTTTTACAGTCTTGAGAATTAAATTTTTATTTATATTTAGTCATTTTTAAGTAGATTTCTTTAGAAATTGGACTATTGCAATGGGTCTCGTGATCGAATTATCAAAGAATTTTGCTACCATATATCTCATTTTACCTAGTAGTCAAAAAATACTATTCACTCAAAAGTTTATGTATGTATGTATGCATATCGATTCTTGACGGATCTTAATACAATTTTATACACTTATTTATTGGACAATTACCTTCATCAAGTTCGAAGATGAGCCCAATCGGTCGATTAGTTTGGGAGTTGTGGGTGTTTGAAATTTTTTTTCATTTTCATAAAAATGAATTTTCTGGCTTTATCGTTAAATAACTTTTGAACCGAAAATGATAACTCGATTCTGTAAAAAGTATCTCAAAATTTGGACGATTCGCTTTAATTTTCACTGTAGTACTTGATTTTTTTAAACATATTTTCTAACAATTTCGATGCTATCGAAAATTTCACACAAAATAAAAAAAGCTTATTTTTGCAGCTAGTCTTCTAATAACTTCTAAATGATAAGGCATAACTCATTTCCTTGAAATTCATGTTTAAGCTTACAAAATAAGTATTAATTACACTATTGTAGCTTTATTGTATTTACATAAGAAATCTACCTTTCCATTCCGGGTAAGGCCGGATGGCTCTTTTTATTATTTGAGTGTGCCAATAAAGATAAACCGCATTAGTAAACTTTACTATATGTTTGGTGAAATTTACTCCGAAATAGTAAATTTTACTAAATCAGAACGGTGGTAAATAAAATTAAATTTTCATTAGTTTTTCAACTCTTTATTATTATTGTTACTATTAATGGCATGTCTAGCGTGTTGATGTCAATTTTTATATTTAAAAATAACCTGACTTGACCGAGATTCGAACCCTGATCTCCCGCGTGCGAATTCTGCCCTTAGTCTGTCGGTCCGACGTCTCCTTTAAACGAAAGTCTCTAAACTTGTAATACATATTCGTGTCCGCTATCTCTACCAATTGTTAATTTTATCGATCTGCTTTCGAAAAATTACAAACCGTTTAGTAATTTTTAGTTGCTGTTTAATACTCAATACTGCGCTATTCATCTGATTTACAGAAATTACCAAACAGATTGTAACTTTTGCATACTGTAGAGAATTTAATGCATATCTTTAGTTAATTTTTATATTTTTACAGAATAAAAATCGTTAAATCGTATAATGAAATGCATTACTCAACGTTTAGTAATAATCTAATATACTCTTTATAAAAATTGCTGTTCTATTAATAAAGAATACAAATTAATTAGTAATACAAGTAATAATATAGCAATTTTTCATATAAGCATCCAGTTATAATTAACATTTTGTGATTTTTACTATACATTTAGTAATAAAAAGGAAAAGTAATGCATTGATTAATGTGCATCAGTATTTCTTACTAAAATATATCAAATACTCTTATATTTTCAAGACTTGTTTTCTCCGTATATTTAAGGTCTTTAACACTTGTTATTATGTGCCATGTAAATCATAGCTATATAATATATAAATTACGATATCCGTTAAATAAAGCTTTCTCTATATAATATTCAATGTCTGTTACCATTATTTAAATTTCCTTTATGTGGGGGCATTATATAAAATTACCATAAATTTTGAATTTCAATATTGTAAGTCGGGAAAAATAAGTTGGATAAAGTATATAAAAAATATTTGAATGCATCACGGTGTAATATTTCGTGTAAGTGACGGTTATATAGAATGCTATTGTTGGTACACCCTCTGGCCAACTCGACGGGCAAGAATGAATCTCTTGCAGGGTAATTAGGCAGATTACTTTCCGGAGTCGTTTAAGCTCCACTTTCTTACTTACTCTCTTCCCCTGTAACAAAATTCTTCTCTTTATTTCTCTCATTGGATAGGTGGATGAACAATTAAAGATAGAAATTCTCGTAAAGAGACATGGCTCTGGAAAACATTGAAACGAAAGCAACGGAGCGACTCTTGGCAATTCGACTGAAACTTAAATTCACCACAGGGACTAATCGACCAGTGAGTATGGCGCGCATTCTTAGCGGAAGTAATCTTCAATGAGAAAACCCAGCAAAAGCTTACAGGAGCTTCGAAAAGTTTGAAATAACGGAACCTAAAATATGTGAGCAAGAAAGGTAACTACAACAATACAATGGAGGGGTAAAAGTACAGCGCAATAATACCCGTATAAATTTTTGTATGACAATTAACAGAAAAGAAAAGTAACTTTTTATTTATCGTCTCTAGAAAATATAGAGAAAAATAATTGTAGTAGAAATGAAAATAATCTACAGGTCATTCAATATTTTTGCTAACTTTCACACAAAATCATAAAAACGAACACACTGACAAAAGAAGTATCATATAAGAAAAAAAAACAGATATTAAGTGTGCGGTTCTACTATATAGTATTATATACACGAGCATTTATTGCAGGACTATGCGATCGTAATTCAGAAGGTGGATTGTCGTAAAAGTCCGCATGTGAGTGTTTTCATATATTTTATTCTTCTCTTCCTTCATTGCTTTAATCTTTGTCATTTTCAGCTAATACCCTAAAACTGCCGTAAGACCGTAAGATGGTTTCTTGGCCAGAATGTGCCCACACGTGGCCAGTAACTGTACTTGAGTATGTCAAAACTATAAAATTAAAGCAAAAAAGGGTGAAGAAAAAATATAATGCAACCTGAATAGGGATATTCCCTCGAGCATTATAGCGGCATAGAATGAGAAAATATTCATAATGCTGGATTAAGCGTGGGAGTACTCAGTGGTAGGGCAGTACGTCGTCAGAGTGGATTGCCAAACTAATCAAGAGTTCACCCTATTTAATTTTCCGCCCTCACGCTAACATGATATCGCAGATACTCCATTCTCTTATACACTTTTCATCAAGTACTGAACACTGTACTGTCATATTATTTTATTTAGATATTTATACACTTTTCTATAGAAATTACCGCCTTAAATATCAATGTTGCAATTTACATAAATTTGGCATTTAAAAAATCGGGAGTGATTACGGATTTCATTCAAATCCTAACTCACTCCGTCACCTGAAGATCCGGAGTTTTAGAAAAAAATTACTCTGCACACAGAGTAATAGGGAGTTTATTTTTTCAGCGGAGTGATCTGGATTTTATCTAAGCCCGCATTCACTCTGATTTGGAGTTTGAATGTTAAAATAAACACCCCTTTGGAGTGAATTTTACTCCAAGAGCATTGAATAAGTAAAAAGTCATTTACTCCGCATTCAATCTGGATTTAACCCGCGTTTACTCCGAAAATTTCTTACAGCGTATGGATGACTGTGTATTTTATTTAATCCCCTTGGAGTTAAATGAACTCCGAATTGGAGTTTATTTCAATATTAAAATTCCGAATCGTCGTGAGTGCGGATTTCAATGAAATTCAGATGACTCCAAACTCACTCCACTGAAAAAACAAACGCCCTATTTACTCCGTATGCACGGAAAAAAATTTACTGTTGCTGCAACAGGAGGCATTCATTTTGCAGCGACAGGAAAAAATCCTGTTGTAGCAACAGGATTTTCCTGCAGCTGCGACAGGAGGCAGCCATGTTGCAGCAATAGGAAAAAAATCCTGTTGTAGCAACAGGATTTTCCTGCAACTGCAACAGGATTTTTTTCTATTGCTGCAACATGAATGCCTCCTGTTGCAGCAACAGTGAATTTTTTTCCGTGTGGGAAGCGATTTTTTTCACTCCGGAACTCCGAGTGAATTCAGATTTGAATAAAATCCGGAATCAGTCCAAATTAACTCCCGATTTTCCAGTGTTTTCAATTAAATCCTGTTATTAGTAAAATAATCCTTCGAGGATAGTCAAAACATTTTCGAATAAAAAAAATGTCCTGGTTATTTTATCCACTTTACTTTATTGATTATATTTGTTTTCATTGAACTGACGATAGCTCTGTTTTTTTTATCGCTTCTCTTACCGAGTTTTATATAAATGTATCGGTCGATAACAAAAGTGAAGCCATTTTCACGGGGATAGAAACAGAGAATAGCTTATCTGGCTTATCGCAAGCCATCGATTATCACGGGAGTATGCACAGACACACATGTATACGATGGAGCTCTCTGGTTCATTCCTCTTGCTCCTCTACTTCTATACTTGGGGCATTAAACGCGATGAATCCACGATGGGGCAACGATCGATCCTCTCGTGAGTCTGTGTTCTGCTGATGCATGCATGCCGTATTGCATCCCACGGGTTTATATGAGAGGGCAAATCCTCTTTCCCTCACTCTCTCTCTTGACATCCAGTCATCAAAGGATTGCCACATTATCAGAATATTACGTTACTCGTAAGAATATAAAAAATATTATCTACTTAAGTGTAAACTGATACCGATTAAACCTGCAAAAGCTCTGATAAAGTCAAAATTTTTTCCTCCATTCATAATGGATAAGCCGACAGATTTTATCATTTTATATGCAAATATGTGTGTATCCAGCTTGTTTATAGTCTACTATAAACACAGTCATGTATACATATTATGTGGTTACGACCGGTTAACCTTACACCCTTAAACCTGAATTAAATAACTAACCACAGAATAGAACGCACTGATGAAATAAAGTGAACTTGACTCGGCATCAACGGGCATCTCTGCTCATGTACCATTACATAATTTTGCAGTAAAGAGTTACGACAGACAGGTGTGGATCATCACTATAAACGTGAGTGATTTCGGCAAATAATCAAAGCAATATGCAGTAAAACACTGGCTACAATACTAAAGGGGTAAGCACGCAGAGTAGACCCTACAAATATGTACAGGAATGTCTCGTTAATCAAGAGAGACGCCACCCCTTTTCCGGGGACAAAGAGAGTGAGACTGGTCACAGTGTTTAATGCTTGACAAACGAGCACGTGATACACCGTGTAAACAGAGTGCACCCCTCTATGCATACAATATAGTGTCAAAGTGGCATTTTTTTAGAACCAGAAAGAAAAAACTGCCTGAAAATTCCGTTTCGGCTTAATAAAATTAATTACGTAACATCGAAAAGCTCAAGCATTTGATCTTTATTACTGCATTGATTCATTTGTTTTGTGTTTGAAGATCATAGTTAACGAACATTTGCCAAAAGTACGATAAAGTATTTATGAGTACATGAAAAACTTTTCTGAGTGCACTCTCTAAAAACGCATTAGTGAAAATCACGTGACAATCACTATTCAGCAGTGAATGTAGTCACTTATTGCCAGTGAAAAGTATACCAATATTTGAATTAGTGACATACTTTTCACTAGTAAATAGTGAATAGTCACTATTTTCACTATTTCAAATTTAAGAGAGCACATAAAACGAAATGTGAGTGGCTTCGATATCAAAAGTATTATGACAGATATAAAAATATTATTGCCCATTAAATCAAATATTATTTTTTATATAATCTTCGGGGTCAACGAAATTTTTTCTAAAGATTTCATAACTCCATAATTTTGAATATACACTGAAAAAAATTTGGTTATCGTAACCATCTGAAGTATTAATCCTGGCGAATCCAAATTACGATATTCGGAAGAACTACACGGAAAAAAAAATAGGCGCTGCAACAGGACAAAATCCTGTTGTAGCAACAGGACAAAATCCTGTTATGGCAACAGGATTTTCCTGTTACAGCAACCGGACACACCCTGCTTCCACAAAAAAAATCCTGTTGCTGCAACAGGATTTTGTCCTGCTGCTACCACAGGATGTGTCCTGTTGCTGTAACAGGAAAATCCTGTTGTCACAACAGGACGGCGTCCTGTTGCAGCACCTATTGTTTTTCCGTGTACGGTAAATTTCGGTTATTTTGCGGTAAACTACGGTATTGTACGGGACAAGCGCGGCATTTTACTTTAGCGAAGTATTTCATTGTTTTACGGTAAAAATGCGATGAACTACCGTGTTTTTACCGCAAACTACTAGCGTTTACCGGAATTTGCCTATTCTACCTAAAATGTGACAAATTTACAGTAAAATGCGGTAATTTACGGTAAAATACGATAATTTACCATAATTCGGATCCGCTAGAGTAATTTCCCTGCTTAAAAAATCCGATAGATTCTTATAGCTATATGTATAATAGGGTGGGTTGAAAAAAAACTTTTTTTTTGTTTTTCTTAGCATGGGGGTAGAATTTGTACCATATAAAATAAAAAATTTTTTCAAGAAGAAAAAAATTTTTTTACTCAACATTTTGAGGTGGCCCACTCGTTTTTAAAATAAATAATTGATCAAACGGGGTAGTCTCAACGAAAAAAATTACATGGTGTTCTAGAATCTGTAGGGTGTTCCCTTGAAAGCTAATTGAAAGTCAGAGGTTGAAAAAATTTTTTTCCTATTATTTTTGTAATTTAAGTGAAAAATCCAAAAATAAAAAGCATTTTCTTTTGAATTATAATGAAAGTGAAGTAAAAAAAAATCACATTCGACAATTATTAGATGTTTTCCACGATTTTGGACAAAAAAAATTTCTTTTCGTTGGAACTATCCCGTTTAATCAATTATTTATTTAAAAAACAAGTGGGCCACCTCAAAATGTTGAGTAAAAAAATTTTTTTTTTCTTGAACAATTTTTTTTTTTTATAAGGTACAAATTCTACCCCCATGCTAAGAAAAACAAAAAAAAAGTTTTTTTTCAACCCACCCTAATGTATAAGGCCCTATACTTAACTATAGCACTTCTCATAGAATTCATTCACTCTTATAAATTCTCTATGGGAATTTATGAGAATTTATCGGATTCTATGAGATTTTCTAAACAGGGTTCTAATGGTAGATAGTTTTCATAACAAAATGTATCGTTAAATTGGCAATACTAGATTTCTGTATTAACTATCTTCAATTTTGAATGAAAGTATTGTTAATATAACCATATTCTTGGGTTATATTCCCCATACTTGGTATTGCTGTTGGAACGATTCCTATAGACTGCTCGGCTGCCCAATTTCAAAACACAGTAACTGACAAAAATAAAATTTTTTAAATATGCATCGAATCATGTTCACAAGACTCCACGGGAACTAAACATACTAAAAAATCGGTTTCGAAAAATTTGTCACTTACTGTGTTTTGAAATTGGGCA
Organism: Microplitis mediator; assembly: GCF_029852145.1. Lineage (NCBI taxonomy): Eukaryota > Metazoa > Arthropoda > Insecta > Hymenoptera > Braconidae > Microplitis > Microplitis mediator. The sequence continues at coordinate 7,064,236 of NC_079971.1, read as the reverse complement.
GCCGTGCTATTATAGCAATCCAAATTGTTAACACAGCAGTCCAGAATGTAAATACATCAATACGTATTGTTAATATAGAGATACATTTTGTTACACGGAAAAAAATAAACTTTAAAAATTACTATTTGAAATTACAACCCGGAACCCGGTTGTCAATATAGGGAATTTTCACATTCAAATAGTAAATTTTATAAAACGTGTCGTCTATTTTCTAAGTATCAGTTACGATTTTTATAGTTCAAATAGTAATTTTTCTTTCATAGACAATAAATTTTCATACTTATCCTGTAATTATTCACGTTTCAATCGTAAATGAAAAAATTACTATTTAGAATGATGCACGGAAAAAAAAATAGTCGCTGCAACAGGATTTTATCCTGTTGCAGCAATATGATTTTAATGTTACAGCAACAGGACAAAATCCAGTTGCAGCAACAGGATTTTCATGTTACAGCAGCAGGAAAAATCCTGTGAAATAAATAGGATAAGGAACAAGTTTCATGTACTAATTTTTTTCTCCGTATAATGAAATTTCCAAGTTTGAAAAAAAATTCCAAGTTTGGAAAAAATAAAAATTTGTTTTCGAAATTGATTTTTGTTTTTTAATTGAAATCTCTTCCAAATTTTGAAATTTCATTATACGGCCAAAAAAATTAGTACATGAAACTTGTTCCTTATCTTATTTATTCCACAGGAAAAATCCTGTTGCTGTCACATGAAAATCCTGTTGCTGTAACAGAATTTTGTCCTGTTGCTCCCACAGGACTTCATCCTGTTGCAGCACCTATGTTTTTTCCGTGTGGTATTTACTGACCACTTTATCATTATATTACTTCTCATTCTCAATTTACATAGTTCATTTTTTTCCGTGTATGATAACTAACTACCATTAGCAATACTTTAGATCGTTGCGATAACCAGGCTTTTTTTCCAGTGTATATATTATTTCCTTTTATTTACTCACTAGGAAACTTCACTAGGAGTTTTTTCAACTCCTTTTTTCAATTCCTACAAAAATTTAAAATTTTCATACTTTAATTTTTTAATGATATTCATTGTGCCATTATGAAATGTACGTATATAAATTTAAAAAAATACCCGTTCTGCTTTGGCCACCGGTCATACCCCATCGCACCAGATTTCCCTTACGTGCATTAAATTTTGCATACATTAAGATTCTTATCATATTAATTAAATAAAATGCGCGATAAAACTTACATAATTAGCACCAACATTCTCGTGAAAGAAATTTTTGTTCCAATGCACATTACAAATTTCTTGTAATTTTTATTAAGTGACAATTAACACGTACATTTGAGTTAATAATATTTATATATGAGAGAATTAGTTCGTTTTTATACCTATAAATATTTGAAAATATACAGTAAAGTATAAGAATGCAATGCATCTAAAACTTAATAAAATACCGTTAAGTAGCAATAAATGTTTAAATGTACAGTTTAGTGTTTTTTTCATTACTATTGAACGAACCCACAAGTTTAAAACGATATAATAATACTTTTAACTATCAAGACTTATCTTAACCATGGGAATATCCGTCGGAAACCTATGAAAGCAGATAAATATATATACATATTTTTTTTTTTTCAAAGCCACCGAACTACACTTGTTGCTGCTGTTATAGAATGTCGGATTCCTAACCAACTACATATATTTCGTAATGCGTCTCATAAAAGCGAGTTGGATCTTTCAATAAAATCAATAAAATTTACGATCCACGTTTATCGTATTGATATCTTGCCCATATTCTAGCCTATTATTTTCATATTTATTTTTATGCCTGTCATTCAGTATATCTAATTTTAATTTTTTATTTTTTATAATACCTTTTAATATTAAAATTACGCGGATAAATAAAATGTATATAAAATCGTTGAAATTCATTAACAAACAGTAAGGCGGAGCTATGGTGTCTCGTAAAAAACAAAAGTAGACCTGGTAAACGTTTAGTCTCATTCCATTTGTACGTTTTGAAAATGTTTTTTATCTTTTAAAAATATATATAATAAGCCAAGTTACACTTAGTGTTTATTTGCGATAAATATTCAATTTCATGGTCAAGTGGTCAACTGGTTCTTAGACTACGCGCATTATATTGAACAAGTAAAATATATGTAAAAGGTAAACATACGGCGATTAAAATACCTCATCAGAAAAAAATTTTTTCGTACGTTTGTTACATGGTATTTTGAAACAAAAAATATTTTATTTCTATCTTCAGAAGTTAACTGTTTCCGAAAAATAAAAAAAGAGCCATTCGACCATACCCGGAATGGAAAGAAATACTTCTTACTTATGAAATTTTATAGTTACTTTTTGGGTAATTATTTTAATCGGATTTAAAGATGCGCTAAATCGATCGATTATTTTGAAACTCGTGGAAGAAGGAAATTTTCCTAATTTCCAAAAAAACTGTTTTTTATTCATTTACTTTCAAATATTCGAGATTATCGATTTGTCAGAAGAAATTGTTATGAAACACAAGTTATGTAGTGAAAATTGAAGCTAATTTACGAACTTCAAGATGTAGGACTACTTTACGAAATTAAGTTATCGCTTTCGGTTCAAAAGTTTAGGGATAAAATAAAGAATGCTATTTTTACGAAAATCAAAAAAATTTCAAACCACATCTTCTAAACTATTCGATCGATTTTCTTCATCTTCGAACTTGATCAAGGTAATTTCCCAAAGAATAAGTGTATCAAGTTTCATTAAGATCCGATATTAATTGTAGCCAGCATCCATTTACACGGAGAAAAATGTTGGCTCGAAACCTACCAATTTTTATTATGCTGTCGACCAAACTTGGAACAGGAAGGGAAGCATCCAAAAAATTATTGTGCTCGAGCACAATGATATGATCATACGAAAAATTATTATGCTGTATCACAACACTTACTACGCGCGAGAAACTTATCGATAAGCTTTAATAACAATTACTTTCATACATTATAATAATTGTGATGCGGCATAATAATTTTTTATAAGAGCATAATAAATTTTTGGATGCTTCACTTCCTGTTTCACGTTTGGTCGACAGCATAATAAAAATTAGTAGGTTTTGAGCCAACATTTTTCTCCGTGTATGGCGCGTTATATCATATATATATATTTATATATACCCGGGTCAAAAAAATAACTTGTTTTTGACTTATTTGGTTTGCTTTTGACTTCGTTAACTTTATTTTGGCTGCAAATACTTTTTTCAACTTCAATATGACTTCTGTAACTTAAAAATTTAAGTCAACTGAGTCAAATTCAAGTCAAGTTTGACTTATTTGACTCAAAAATTTAAGACAACCACTCTCTAAACATGAATTAGTGAAAATAAGTGAATATTTACTAATTCCAAATGCAAGCCGAACCACTAATTTCAAAAAGTGGTCACTTATTTCACTTATTCATGTTTAGAGAGTAATTAAAATCCAAGACAACATAACTTTAAGTTGACTTAGTTGGCGTAAATCGGTACTTATTAAGACACCTTAATTAAAAATAAGTCAAAACCGCATGTGTTTTCATGTCTTAAAATATGTTGTTTTTATTTATTCAAAAAGGAACTTAAATTTGACATGATTTTGTCTTGCTAGACTTAATATATTTTCAATTTTTTAAAACCACGCCAAAATCAAGTTATTTTTTTGATCCGGGTATATAAATTTTTGAACTGATGGCATTTCGCGGCACAATGAAACATATTTCAGTAAAATTCTTCAAAAATTGCGACATGCGACCCTACAATAGCTATGTTTCTAAAAAAAAATACTTAAAAATAAAATAAAATCGCCTTTTAGTATTTACCGTTAAAAGTATCTGAAAGTTTTAATAGAGTTAACGACTAATTTATTTGAAGAAAAAAAAACAAAGTCAGGAAAATTTGTCTTTTCAACTGAGGAAACTTTCTAAACTAAATGGTTTAATAGTGAATAAATTAAATGTACTTTTGAAGATACACTTGAAAGTTAGTTTGTTACTCAGAGGATATAAAGAAGCTTGTTGGTCTCTTTTCTTCCTTTCTTACTGGATCAAAGTGCCCGGAGCAGAAAGGGGGTTCTGGTTTTTGTCGGACGAAACACAAACGACATTCTTTCTTTCCCTCGATCTTGCCATTGCTTCAGTAGGACTTCGTCTCGGCCATTGGCCAGTGTCAGTTTAGTTATACTAACGTATAAACATTTACAGCAAAGATGATACATTTTTTATATCCTTTTCTCATGTTTTATATATAATTCACTTGATCACCGCTATGGAATTAAATACTATACACATACACACGAAAATAAAACTAATGATTTATCTACAAATAATAGGTATAGGCGATTAAACATGAAATATACATTATAATTATATAGATGGATCTAATATTGATGGTAAGACTATCAAGATGCTTCGTGGAAGTAAAAAAGAATGAGTGAAAATAACAATAATAATAAATAAATACATTCTCTCGATAGCGTTAACCGTATACTTGATATATTCTACGCCATATTTTAACATAGATTGTATCGTCAATTAATATTGATAAATAAAAAATAAAAGTATAAGAAATTAATTTCTGAAATATAATGAAATCTATAAAAGGAGCTCATATATCTTTATTTTTAATACAACGCGGACACTGGTATAAAACGACTGTTACACGGAGAAAACGAGTCTCGAAAATATAATAGTATTTAATATATTTTAGTAAGAAATACTGATGCACATTAATCAATACATTACTTTTACTTTTTATTACTAAATGTATAGTAAAAATCACAAAATGTTAATTATTACTGTATGCTTATATGAAAAATTGCTATATTATTACTTGTATTACTAATTAATTTGTATTCTTTATTAATAGAACAGCAATTTTTATAAAGAGTATATTAAATTATTACTAAACGTTGAGTAATGCATTTCATTATACGATTTAACGATTTTTATTCTGTAAAAATATAAAAACTAACTAAAGATATGCATTAAATTCTCTACAATATGCAAAAGTTACAATCTGTTTGGTAATTTCTGTAAATCAGATGAATAGCGCAGTATTGAGTATTAAACAGCAACTAAAAATTACTAAACGGTTTGTAATTTTTCGAAAGCAGATCGATAAAATTAACAATTGGTAGAGATAGCGGACACGAATATGTATTACAAGTTTAGAGACTTTCGTTTAAAGGAGACGTCGGACCGACAGACTGAGGGCAGGATTCGCACGCGGGAGATCAGGGTTCGAATCTCGGTCAAGTCAAGTTATTTTTAAATATAAAAATTGACATCAACACTAGACATGCCGTCAATAGTAACAGTAATAATAAAGAGTTGAAAAACTAATGAAAATTTAATTTTATTTACCTCCGTTCTAATTTAGTAAAATTTTCTATATTGGAGTAAATTTTACCAATCATATAGTAAACTTTACTAATGCGGTTTATATTTACTGGCGTACTCATATAATTTAAACTCATATTTTTACACAGAAAAAAAGGATTTCTTAATGCAAGAAATTTTCTGCATTATGAATTGAAGAAAAAAATTTTTACTTTCAATTGATAATGCACAGAATTAAAATTTTTTTTAGACGAGTAAAAATTTTTTCGCCAAGAAATCCATTTTGTCTGCGTGAGTAAAGTTCCCTATATTTTTCCTCCGCGATACTTTTCCATTTTATAGAAAATCCTCTGAATGCAAATAATTTTTCGATGTGCGAGAAAAGTTTGAGAAGCGTTAGTCAGTCTTAGTGAGGGAGATTCAGCGAGGCATCGCCAGGGAGGTTTGGTATGTTAATTACAGAGCAACGCGCAGTAACGCGCAGCATCCAGGCTCCGTCTGGACTTGGCATCGAGAGTCGGGGCGATTCGTCGTAGACGCCAAGAATCCAACTCCAACAAGAATCAAGAGTTGTTGTTCACCCTTACATACATGGTTATATATCTCATCTCCGTCGTACGCACGCGATTCACTTGATACCTAACTTGAGTATCGACCTTATAACCTCATGGGAAACGATTGTCCAACTCTTTTTAACCTCTTCCTCTTCCTCTATCCAACTCTTTCACCTTTTTTATTGCTTCTTATTATTTTTCATTATTTTTTATTTTCATCTTCGCTAAACTTCACCGAACTTATTTTATACTCTCTCATCTTTAATTTTTCTCGTATCAATCTTGCCTTCTCAATGCCTTCTTTATTCATTTCAGTCTTCTTTATCGTACGTTCTTCGTATCCATACATATACATATATATATATATATATATATAATAACTGCTACTCGCACATGGCTAGAAAGCCGAACCACTTCAGAGATAGTTAGAGGTTTTAACGAGACCTTGCCAACGATTACAAGGATATTAAACGAGAGAAACTTAAACGCTAAGAGAGATGAACAAGAGTAAAATTATACCGATTCTTTATTACAATTTATCTTAATAAAGCTTTTTACCTTGACGTACTACTTCTCCCTGCCACTAAATTATTCTCCAATTGATTGATAAATTATCAAGTGATAAAATATGAATATGTTATGCCTCGATTTTATAATATATTATAATATATTTGAAAAAAATGAAAATATTAAGTTATTAACTAATTTGTATAGAAAAATAAGTGAGTTATCAATGCTGGCGTCTTGTATATAGACACTGACATAAAACATGTATTTTTTATAGCATGTATTATATTTATCTTGTGTCTTGATATTCAAACATCACTTATATATTAGTGCCGCTAATACCGAAATTTATAAGATATAATTCCAGTTTTATTTTACACAGAGAAAAAATCACTTAGAAAAATTGTGTTTTTTTTTTTACAAAAAATTATGCTAGAAGTTTTTAATCTGATATATTTTTAGAGCAAAAATTTCAAGATTTCATTCAAAATCGTTTTATTAATCGAAGTAATCTGAGTTCTGCTCAAAATATGCAATCGAAAATTTTTTTTGTAGTTTAAAAAGTAAAAAAAGTTCATCGTTTTTTCACGGTATGAAGTCTAGAATAGTCGACGCGTTTTTTTTTTTTTTTTTTTTACGGGTTATTTTACATATATATGTTTTACTGCGAAAGAACACTGAACGAATATAAAATACCCATGACGCTTCGATTCGAATTTGTACAAGATAAAAAATCTTAAAGATAAAATATCCTACTTCAAGTTTTTCCCATCGATTGTAGATTTTCTACATATATTTTAGTTAAAATATTACGTAGAAAAATTATGTAATATGTCAGAATTCTGGGAAATTTATGAGTTGGTTTTATATATATATTAATTTTAGTAAAAATTCCCACCATCAGATAAATGAGTATTGTACTAGCGCGCGATTTTTTAAATTATTAATAACAGGAAATTTATATTATTGATATTTTTACTACAAAAAGCAATAGAATTTCCTAATTAAATTTTTCTCAAGAATATTTTGCCGTGCGGTTATTTTATCTGCGGATATGTAGTCGCAGCGCTATATATATTTATATATATATACATATATGAAATATGTTGAGATAAATAGACAAAAGCTGAGGACACAGTTTTTTGAAGTACAAAAAACTCTTAGAGACAACATATATATTAGGGTTCCATCGAAATTCGAAATAAATTGAACGTCCTTGACGTTAAGAACGCAATTTAGATATTTGAAGACGTAAATGGTGATTAAAACGTATTTTAAACGTATTTGACGGCGGAAAACGTAAATAAGACTTTTAGCGTAATCGTAAAACTACAACTGCTGATAATTTTTATGTCTCGTCCTCTATCTTCCATATAGTTTTATGATTTCAACTCAACCATCGATTTTTTAGGTGAAACCCCCATGAAAAAAATTAATAAAAAAAATATATAGAAAATGTATAACAAATATATTTTCATTGTATTTTTTTATATCATAATATCGATATATTTTTTATAATTTTCTATATATATTGAATACATTTTTTGTATATTTTCATACATGTATTTTTTATATATTTTAAATATATACGAAAATCGGCCAAAAGTTAGCTATCAAAAATATATTTTTTATACATATTTATATATTCTTTTATGGGGGACTTTTTCAGTTTTTCAATAGAATATCAAAAATCTTCTCTCGAATCAGTCGAATTTTTTAAATTTTTAATTCCAGCCAACCATATATTTAATTGCAACTCACAGTTTTCCTCATATGTATACTTGCATCATATATCTAACTGCATACAGCCACTTGCCGTACTACTAAATAAATAAATTGTGAAAATAAACTCACCGCCAGAAATGAGGGACGTAACCCGTAGAACAGAGCTCTCTGCATTGACTACACGGCGCACCGTGAACAGATGTCGGAGCATTGGACCACTGACCGCTGGTCTCTCTGGCTGAGAGCATTCTGAAACTCAAATTAAATTATTAACTATTATATACTTTATTAATAATAATAACCATAATAACATCCACCGCCCATATGAACCTCTACTTTTAATTGAATAATTAAGATAAAACTCTAAAATAACTTTGAAGTAAGCGCGAATTAATCAACATATCACTCGCGTATAAAAGAAAAGAATCAAGGGGTAAAGTGGCAATTGCGCGTGGCTAGCGATTTAATAACCAAAGTGCATAATTAACGGCTACGCGCTAGCATGGTGTCGCGATGACGCCAAGACTAGTACATTTACAGCACAGCTAAGGTACCAAGTATAAACCACCTTGATCACCACGCGGCCTTCGATCGTGCTCGATTAACCGAGAATATGTAGTATAGGTATACAAGGCCTTACCAAGGCAATTATCTTTTCTTCTCTCATATATATATATATACCAAGTCAACTACTTGTATCTTCCTTGTTTCTTCATATACTCAATATATTTTTGTTAATCCTTTTTCTTGATAAAAAAAAAGCTAAATCCCCGATCTTGCAATAAAACCATGAAAAAAAATATAACATACATTGAACTCAACTGCGTGGAGACCGTCGTTTGATCAGTATGCTCACATTATACGCCATTCAATGTCTTTTCCCTTGTCTCCACACCCAACCGAGATTCGTAGCTCGTCTCCGTCATTGTCATTGCATACTTATATATCAGCTATACCATTCTTCAGCTTTCTTCGGATTTCTTTATGTATGTGTATGTGTGTGTGTTGGGATCCACCATCAACAACGGGATCGACAATGAAATACGAGCCCATGAGCATCGCGATAAATTTGTTCGCCAGTCGATTTCTGCCTGCACCGACTCTTGCTGTTGCTGCTGCTGCTGTTAGTAAACCAGTGATTGTAGTGCAGAAGAATAAAAAATAAATAAATACTACGCTCATCAAGTATAAAAAATTAACTATAAATAATAACATCGCGATAATGTGGGCAATAAATAAATTCCCTCGACGATATTACAGACTGAAACTGTGAATCTTCACAGTTCACTTTTAATACAATAAATATCTATCAGCTTCTTAAACTAAACCAATATATATATTTTAATTCGTAAAACACGTCAGTGTTTAAATTTATTTTCATTAATTATAAATTAACTACACGGAAAAAAATGATGCTCAAAATTTTAATAATTTGTAGTTTATTTTTGACTTAAAATTAGTATCCCTGATTAAACAACTGAATTCGATCGAATTAAACAGAATTAAATTTTTAATTCTATTTAATTCAGATAAATTCTGTTAATTCGGTACCTAACTTGAAAATGAATTCTGTCTAATTCGGCAGGAAAACCAGAATTGATCCAAATTGAAACGAATTTAAATAATTCTATTCGGTTTAATTCTGATTAATTCGAAAATAATTCTTCAATTTCTGGTTCTGAATCCGAATTAAACTGAATTAAAACGAATTTGAAATTTTTAAATTGGTTTTATTCTGTTTAATTCAAATTCAAATTTTCAATTCAGTTGAATTCTGTTTTGCAGAATTCGACAGAAGATAACAGAATTAAAATTTTTAATTCGGTCGAATTCAGTTGTTTAATCAGGGATATTTGTATACTAATATCAAACCAGGATCATTATATATAACAAAATGGATATTATTTATATTCAAATTTGATACACATAGAAGAGCAAAATTTGTAATTTCGTATATTTAAATTAATATGAAAAAGAATCGATAAATTGGTATCGACAGTTATTTATTACTATTCAAATGAACATAGAAAAATTTGAAAAATTTACCACTTATTCGATTTATGTATATAATAAATTAATTTATAATCATTAATAACAAATAAATAACATTTTATATTAATTATTAGTCAATAGGATAGAATTTATAAAATAAGAGTTAAAAGTTTTCGGTATTTTTATGAGCAAAAAATCAGTATCTAGTATACTAATTTTTCATTTTATTATTTACCACTTATTTGATTTATGTATATTGTTAATTAATTTATAATGATGAATAAATTATATTTTAAGCTAATAATTGATCAGTGATATCGAATTTATAAAATAAAAGTTAGTAACTTTTGCAATTTTTCGGCTGGAAAAATCAGTATCTAAGATAGCAATTCTTAATTTGATCAATCATTGCTTTTTAATAAATGTATGCCATAAATTAATTAATTTTCACTAATAAGTCACGTATTTATATACCTAAAAGTAATAATATTTACTTACTTTTTGAAATAATTGATAGTTGTTTTTAGGAATCTACAAAAATTACTAAACTACTTTGCATTAAGTACATAATAGTACTAATTATTAATAACAGATTCCACTTTTTATTACTATCAATTATTAATTTTTGATATTCTGTTTTTTCCGTGTATATGTTTAAATAATTTAATGATATAAAGCTTAATATTTTAATAGCAAACCAATAAAATTTAAATCATACGTTTAAAAATATAAATATAAAAATTTGAAGAATGTTCTTTTAATTATTTTCAGTAGGTGATTTGAATATTAAATCGGTGTTTAAATATAAGCAGTAGTTTCTCTACGGCTTGTAGTAAAATTTTATAGTCGTATCAAGATCTTTAATTATTTTAAATTTAAAAAATGACAGTTTATACGGCCAATATATCAAATAAGATCGACAAGAGTGAAAAATACCTTGAAGAAGTCATGACATGTAAATAGTTTATATGTATATACATATATACATATAATATATGTGTATATGACTAAGAAAATGCCCACGCTCAAGATGAGACTCAAGAGCTTGCGTGCAAAACTCTCTCCTCATCTTTCAATCCGATTAATACACGAGGTAACGCGCACTTGTAGGAAGTAAAAGATGTAAGAAGAATAAAAGTGGATACAAAAAAAAGCTAAAACGCGAGTAAGACACAAATAAGGGACTGCGTGCTTGTGTAATTAGTGAGTTTTTACCGAATTGTTGGTTCCTGGAGTCAGATATAGAAAGCAGAACTCATCATTTCTCGTGATTATCTGCGGTATGTTAATAGTTGTAATGTAACGCTCAGTTGTAGCTCTCTCTTGCTCTTGATGCCTCGTTATAAGTCGACGATGTCACCGTCGCCTGCATCGACAACGTGTGTTGGTAATTCAAGAAACGACCAATTAACATTCCCAGAAAGGAATAAGTTTCTTGTTTTAAAGGAGCGTCTTCCGTGCGGTCTCTTCCGTAATTGCTGGAGAAGAGACTACGCTCCGTACAGGAATTATTAACGAATAAAAGTATAACTAATAATGATAAGAGAATAAAGATGTTCATCATCAAGATCTTGACCACGTCGATTGAGGGCAAGGACATTCAAGCTGATGATTTCTGGTATTTAGTTGTATCTCTACACTGTAAAAGCAGCAGTGTTAAAATTAAATAACACTGGTGTAAGCGGTGTAATCTGGCGGTGTTAAAATACCGGTGTTAAATCGGTGTAAACAAAAAATTCCACGTATAGAAATTAGAAAAAAAAATGTATTACATGTAAAAAAAATATAAAAATTTAATGAATACGAGCAACCTGCAGTCACGTAGTGACTGCCCAAATATCACTACTAAATTTATAAAATACGCAGAAAAAAAGGATTTCTTGCCGCAACAAAATTTTAATTTGCACCAAGAAATTTTATGCATTATCAATTAACTATAAAAATTGTCTTGGGACACGAAAAGCTTTTTTGGTCAAGAAATAATTCCTTGCACCAAGTAATTTTTTCTAGTTCTAAATAAATTTTTGTTTTCAATTCACAATGCAAAAAATTTCTTGGGGTAAGTAAAAATTTTCTTAAGGCGAGTAAAGATTTTTTGTGTCAATGAATCCTTTTTTTTCTATGCACATTTTTTTGGCTTTGAGCAGCTTCCTAAAACCAAAAGGGAGTAGAAAAATCTGTCATTTTGGAATAAGTAACGCGATATAAATAATATAGCTATATATTCAGTGACATTCAGTCATATTTAGTGACAGAATAATTAAAGTATTAATTTATTTAAAGAAAATAAATACGATAGTCTTTTTTCTCGCGTAATTTAAATGTAATTCGAATGATATAGATAAATCTATTTATCTCAATACTTGGCAATTAAAAAGAGTTTAAACTATGAAAAGGCACAAATTCAAGTCAAGACCTATCTGATGATACCAATTTCAATAACATTAACTAATTCTATCATATAAATATGGTGGGAACAAAATTTTCCTTATTCTCTTAATAATATAGATTATCTGGAGGAAATTTCGATTTCGCTATGTACTTATGTAAATAATTATTTATGTTATACGTAATTTATTTAAAAATTACACAATTTTATGCCCAGCATTTCAATCACCAATAATTTAATTAATTAATAAAAATACTGTCTTACTGTAGGGATCGAGTAAGTAAAAATATCCACAAAGTTAAATATTTTCAACACCGGTAAAGAATATTTACATTGGCGACGGTGTTATTTTAACACATACACCACCTGGACTTACCCCAGTTTTTTTACAGTGTAAAGAATACTGTAATGAATCTAGTAAGACGAAATTTAATCATCAAATACTCTAATCAATAAAAAAGTATGACAAGTAAATATATATACGTATACATATATTTGTCATTATATGTATCATTGCACTGTAAAAAGAGCGGTGTTAAAAATGGACTCAATTTAACACCGCGCGGTGTTAAAATAAAGTAACACTGGTGTGGGCGGTGTTGAAATACTGATGTTAAAACGGTGTAAAGTAAAATATTTTCAACACCGAAAAACATTTTAACACCGTTAAATTTTTCTAACACCGGTAAAGAATACTTACACCTGAACGATGTTATTTTAACACCGCTTTCAGTGTCGAAATTGAACACCTACACCGCCTGTACTTGCCCCGGTTCTTTTTCAGTACGAAACTCTCTATCCAGCATATATGTGTACATATATGATGGTTACTCCTCATCATCGTGGGGACGCAGTAAGTCAATACAAGTTCTACCATTTCCATGTTCAATGGGACAATGACCTTATATCTTTTCATGTATCGATAATTAATGCATCGTCGATCAGGTTTATCTTAACGTGTAAAGTTACTTGGTACATATACATATATACATATAAGATGTGAACCACCACTGGTATTTTAGCATTTTTAAATATTTAATGTTCTTAAGGAATTCCGGTTCTTCCGCCAAACGAATGCTTTCCCTATCTTTAGTCACACACAAGTAGTAGTCGCAGGTTCATTGCAGAGTACTCTGCTGTGTCATCACGACGGCTGTCGATTGAGAAGCCACTGAGAATTTGTACGCGGATTATTATCATTACGGTCCTATATTTCATATGAAAACGGCTCGTTAACGAGCTTAGATGCGCCAATTTTATTATACTAAATTAATGACACATTAAAAATAATAATTAACGCTGTGAAAAATACTTATATGCATCTTACATGCACTAGTACTTCTAATTGAGTATACATCTATATATATATATAATAAATTTACATACTTGGTTATTTAAAGTGTGTGCGTAAAAGATGCAGCCGACCGTAGTTTTTTCTCATCCGACTTTCTCCTTTCTTCCGAAGATTATCGCAAACCACTCAAGAACTTGTTTAATATTTGTCCACATGCACCAATAAATTATTCACATTTGAACTGAAAACATATATAAGACACTCTCAACATATATATAAATGGTAAAACAGCACAAACTCATTAACAACCAACAATTACACTTTTAAAACCACTAATTGCAGTATAAACAACCGAAATCCAACAAAGTATTCAGCAGAACAAGTGTCCCGCGTATGTATTAAACCCGCGAGAAGCTTTGGTATTTGATCAGGATGTTGTTCGATACCCCGGCGTTCGAGTCTCGACATTTCCAACGACATCATCTCTCTTACTCACGCGTACTATTATAAACCCTGAGTAACACTGGTTGGTTCACTTGTAGACAAGACAACGCTCTACTTCATTCTCAATATCATTTTCACTTATTGACAAAGACTGAGTACGCGCTATATATTTATATATTTATATAATATTATATTGTTTAACGAAGGAAAATAACGAGATAAAAAAGGTAATCGATGACAACTGGACAATGTCAGTGAACCGGTAAAAGTAAATGGAACCCAGTGCGTACTGATGGAAAAATAGAGACCGAGTATGCGGAATATCACTCACTTACTCAGACATATTTATTATTTTTCTTTGTTTTAGATTTTTTATCTCCACTATGGTCAATTGTATAATAAGTAAGCTCGTCAGTTGGGATTCTCGACGGCGTCTTGGACACAAACTACCACGAGAACAGTCGCCGTAAGCGGCTATTTTATCCTGAAGATCTAGCAAAACCATTAAAACACATCGTGCATTCCACACACGAGAGTATATAAGCTTCTTACAATACACGCAATCATTACTCGATTGAAAGCCTTATTTATTAACGTACATCAGCAATACATGTATAACGACTCCTAAAAACCTCGCGGAAAATTCGCGATATAGCTTTTCATTTAACTAGTTATGTATAAATGTATGTATGTATGTATATGTGTATTGATCTTACGGTGTAATTTTCGGTGAGTCGAGACAGGTAAACGTTCACCACGCCGTAGAACACTTAAACTTGGACTCCTCACTCTTAAGATGAGGTCCCCTGGTTTCTCCTTCCACAGAAACTGTTCGCCAGCTACCATCTCCACCTGCCGGTCTGGAAACCCACCTCTCCTGGTTGCAACCGTTCACAAGAACTCACAGACAGGTTGGATTCATCGTCAAAGACAGTTAAATACGCTTTAATAAAACAAAATAGAATATTAACATTGAATTCATTAATACTTTAACAATTTTTTTACAATATTTCACTTAATGTACATTTTTTTTTTACTGATAAATATTAATCAGTTTTAAAAAAATTTTAATTAGAAATTGATGTTATGGAAAAAAAAAATGAGAGAGAAGTCTAAATAGAGATGAAGAATTTAATTGTTTTTTGTTAATGAAGAAGAGAAGTTGAAAAGTAAAGTAGTAGATTAATAAAATTTATTAATTTATGTAATGTCGGTATTTATATTAGGGCACTTGTACTACAATAAGATACAAAAGATGCACTGAGAATGTGGAGCTGAAAGTAGACGACAGCTGACAATTTTAGTGGTTTAATTACCAAGTTAAGGGTAAGAAAAAATTTTGAAAAATATATACAAGATATTTTTGAAGATTATTCAGATAGATTTTGTAAAATTTTTGACTCGGTATTTACTTTGTTTGTTGAAAATGAATGAAAGTAACAAATATGAGAATTTATAAATTTTAAATAAATAAATTAAAGTAATGAATCTGAAAGAAATGCGCGCGCTGATTTTTAAATTTTTGAAATACACATTTTCAAATTTTTACTCGACTCAAATTTTATTTGTCCATTCAAAAATTAAAAAATTGACAATTGTCAGTTACATTCACACTCATTTTTAAAAAATATATACGAGAATATTTTTTGAGATTTTTCAGATACATTTTTTAAAATTTTTCACTCAGTATCAACTTTTTTTATTGGAAATGAATAGGGCCATAATTTTTGCGTTAATTTAAAAATAATTAATACTTAGTGGTGTGAAATTTTTTATATTACGGGGAAAATATTGGTCTTATTAAAAAATTTTTCAAACAAAAATCGTAAGAAATTTAATTTTCTAAAAAAATGTCTCTTATAATTTTTTCTTAGGACTAATAAGAAAGCCGTAATTTCAAAATTAAGATTTTCATAATTGATCAAATTTTGAATTATTCATCATGAGTCTTAATTTTTGAATTACGGTGAAAATATTGATCGTATAAGAAAATCATAAGACATTTTTTAATAAAATTAAATTTCCTACAACTTTTGTTCGAAAACTTTTTTAATAAGACCAATATTTTCGCCGTCATATCAAAAATTTGAACAACTCATTTAAAAAGTGAGGCAAAAATCTTGTCCCTAAAACGAATAATTTACTTAATGACTCCTACTTTCAGAATCTTGCTGCGAATATATGTTTAAATATTTCAAAATATTCAAAGCTATTTATTTAAGACTTCATTACTTTGCATTATTACCTGATATTTAATATTTACTTTTTTGTTATCACTCATTTGTATTCAAGCTTTTTTTTAAAATAAAAGTGAGTGAATGTAGCAGACATCAGACAAATTTAAAACTATTAACAAATAGAGTAAATAATTAATAAAACTGAATTTAAAAAAAATGCGCATTTAGAAAATTATAAAATTAATAAGTGTGTTCGTTATAAATTTTATTTGTTTAATTATTTATTTATAATTTAAAAATTGTCTGATGTCTGCTACATTCTTACTCATGCAAAAGTAACAGATGAGACAATTTTTAAATTTTAAATAAATTAATTAATTAAAGTAATGAAATTTAAAAAAATGCGCGTATTGATTTGTCAATTGTCTAGATACGAATTTTTTTTTTAATTTTTATTCTACTTGCATTTTAATTCTACTTGCATTTTAATTCTTTATTCAAAAATTTTTTTAATATTCGAAATTGTCTGCTCACGTTCACACTCATTATTATTTACTTGCACTCTGATTTTATAAAAACTTTTTTTTTAAAAAATGAAAATGAGTAAAAGTAACAAATACGAGACAATTTAAAAATTTTAATAAATAAATTTAAATAATGAAATTTAAAAACATGCGCGTACTGATTTGTCAATTATCTGAATACGAATTTTTAGATTTCTATCCTACAAACATTTTATTTATTTATTCAAAAATTTTAAAAAATGACCGTCAGACATTCGCACACATAAATAAAAATTTGTGCTTAGATAATTTCTACATATTTATTTAATTACCTGTAATAAATTTTAAGTAATAACTCTAAGTTACAAGACCACTGCATAAATTTAAAACTAATACTGACATATATTTATTTATCAGCGTGAACTTGGCCGACAATCGGCAATTGTTTCAAGTAGAATAAAAACTAATAAACTCGTATTTAAATATTTGAAAAATTAGTGCGCGCATTTTTCAAAATTTCATTATTTTAGTTAATTAATTTATTTACTTAAAATTTATAAATTGTCTCGTCTGCTACATTACAGTCATATTTATTTACATATTCTATTAAATTAAAAAAAGTAGACCACGAAACAAACGAGTAACTCAACTGACTATATATTTTCGAATAGTTCGGTGATGATCGTAAACTTCCGTAAGTACTCGATTCTATTAACTGTAGAACGAAGAAGAAGGAGCCACCACGTGACAAGCAGTGGTTTCGACTGGTCACCACGACAAATGGTATGACGATGGCTGACTCGAATTACGAAAGAGTAGACGTTTTTTTCAGGGGCAATTTTCCAAGCAAGGCCGCTGCGTTCGCTAGAAAACGTCGAACATTTTCATTTTTGTTATTCTGTGCATACAGCAGCAAACGCACGATGGTCTACGACATTAAGTGGATTATACCAAAGTTAAAAAGTCCAACCAAGCTATGGAATTTTGCAAGTACCCTTACCTTTGCTGCAGTAGGAATTGTTTCGAAAATAATAATCAGTAAGTAAATATTATTCATTTTTATTAGAAATTTAAATTATTTTTATAGCAAATTAATTCTAAGTTTCCTATTAATTTCATTTTTAAAAAAACTTGAACGAAATGATGTTTGATGTAAATATAACCTTAGTAAAGTTTTTTAAATTCATGGTTTATAATTACGAGTGTGAATGTAGCAGATATGAGACAATCTTTAAATTTATAGTAAATAAATTAATAAACTAAAATAATAAAATTTAAAAAATGCGCGCGCTGATTTAAAAATTTTTAAAATACGCATTTTTAAATTTTTATTCTACTCATATTTTATTTGTTTATTTAAAAATTGACAATTGTCAGTTACATTTACGCTCATTATTGTCCACTTGCACTCAAATTTTATTAAAAATTTATATCAAAAATTAAACTGAGTGAAAGTAAAAGATATGAGAAAATTTATTAATTTTAAATAAATAAATTAAAGTAATGAAATTTTAAAAAATGCCCGTACTGATTTTAAAATTTTCTAAATACGAATTATTAAATTTTTATTTATTTATTCAAAAATTTAAATAATTTCCAATTGTCAGCTCACATTCACACTCATTATTATTCACTTGCATTCAAATTTTATTAAAAACTTAGTTTTTTTTTTAATAAAAATGGGTGTAAAAGTAACAAATATGAGACAGTTTATAAATTCAAAATAATGAAATTTAAAAAAATGCGCGCACTGATTTTTCTATTTTCCAAGTACGCATTTTAAAATTTTTATTCTACTCAAATTTTATTTATTTATTAAAAAATTGACAGTTGTCAGTTACATTTAAACTCATTATTATTTACTTGCACTCAAATTTTATTAAAAATTTTTTTTTAAAAAATGAAAATGAGTGAAAGTAAAAAATACCAGAGAATTTATAAATTCAAAATAATGAAATTAAAAAAAATGCGCGTACTGAATTTTCTATTTTCCAAGTACGCTTTTTAAAATATGATACTGAAGTTAGCAGACTTCTAATAAACTTTGAATTTTTTTTAGACGATAAACTGTAAAAAAAAAAATATTTGAAAAAATTGCACCTGTAGTTTTTTAAATTTTCTATATGTACATATTTTTATTTTTTTGTTTTTTTAGTAATCAATTTGTTGAAAAAAAAATCCGAAAATTAATAATTCTCTGTTAACTTCAGGATCATTTTTAAAATTTTTATTCTACTAAAATTTTATTTATTTATTCAAAAATTGACAATTGTCAGTTATATTTAAACTCATTATTATTTACTTGCACTCAAATTTTATGAAAAATTTCTTTCAAAAATGAAAATGAGTGAAAGTAAAAAATATCAGACAGTTTATAGATTCAAAATAATGAAATTTAAAAAAATGCGCGTACTGATTTTTCTATTTTCTAAATACGCATTTTTAAATTTTCATTCTACTCAAATTTTATTTATTCCCAAGTAGCACACTTGCCTTTGTGACATCTATAAGATATCAATATTTAGGCTGTTTTTTGATATATCGATAAACCAACATGTTGACAAAACGATCAGAAATTTATGTCACCGAAAAAATATCTAAAAAGACTTGACACAAATGACGACAGTAAATTACAGATAGTGGTAAAATATCTCATCTAAACGATTTTTTAATTGACATGTCCTCATTAAGACAAGAAAAACAACAAATTTTCTATGTCTTCTAGGACCAACATCCACATGTCTTATTTATGCCAAAAAAACATTTGTCAACCTTTTAAAAGACATCTTAAAGTTCTCTGTGTGTTACTTGATTATAAAATTAAAAAATAAAAATCGTCAGTTACATTCACACCCATTGTAACTTAATAATTTAAAAAATTGCAGATTGGCTCAATAAGACGACAGTTTATAACGGACACATTCTCACAAATGCGTTGGACAAGAGGCCACGGAATGTCCCACTCATAACAGTCTCCAATCATCATAGCTGCTTTGATGATCCTGGCATATGGGGTGGGTTTACGTCTGGTTCGCCAGACACTTAGTCAAGTGCTGCTTACTTCTTGCTACTTATATTGTTGATTATTTATGGCACTACTTGCCGAGCAACCAGTGCAATCAATCACTTAAGTGATTATTAACTGTTCAGCGACTATATATAAACTTTATAGTTTTGTGACACAGGGTGAGCTTGACTGTAATGTCATTCTGTGATATCAAATACTTGATAAGTCTGTGAAAAAAACTCATTACCGTGTCAAAAAATCTTCGGCATTTTATTTTATTGTCATTTCTACAATAATTAATTTTGTCTTTTTTTCTTCTTTTTTTTTATTACAGCAACTCTGGATTTTCGGCATGTACTGAAAAGGCGGACAATGAGATGGTCACTGGCAGCACACGATATTTGTTTTACAAACTCGTGGCATTCGTATTTTTTTATGTTAGGAAAGTGCATACCGATAGTCAGAGGCGATGGAGTCTATCAAGAAGCCATAAATTTTTGTATAGAAAAATTAGGCTGCGGTGACTGGATCCATGTTTTCCCAGAGGGAAAAGTAAATATGATAAAGGAACACATAAGGTTCGAATAAATGATACAAATGGCTTGTAATTTGATTTAACATGAGTTAAAAATTTATAGGCGATAATTTAATTTTAAAATATCAATCAGCAGATTCAATTCACAGGTTAAAATGGGGAATAGGAAGACTAATACTTGAATCACCTATCACACCTATTGTCGTGCCAATTTATCATGTAGGAATGGATGATGTATTACCCAATGAACCGCCTTACATCATTAAGTTTAATAAAAAGGTTACCATTAGTTACGGAGAGCCAATAGACTTTAGTGAATTATTAGCGGAATTACGGGCATCTAATGCTGATGAAGTGCAAGCAAGGAAAGTCATTACTGATCGTATTGATGCTGAAATTCTCAGGTAAAATGTGTAACTTTTATTAGGGGTGTGCGAATCGTAATCAAAAATGATGAAAAAATTTTCGAATTAAGAAAATTCAGATCAGCTTTTAAATTCTTTTCTTAAATTGAGAATTTAATTTTTATGATACTGAAGTTGGCTGACGTCTAGTAATTTTTTTTAAATGATAAATTATAAAAAAAAAAATATTTTGAAAAATTGCACTTTTAGTTTTTTAAATTTTCTACATGTGCATATTTTTAGTTTTTTTTTTTTAACTTAACCCAAGTAACACACAGACAACTTTGAGATATCTTTTAAAAGGATAACAAATTTTTTTTTGTCTGAAAGTCACTTTTTTGGTATAAATGACATGCGGATGTTGGTCCTAGAAGACATAGAAAATTTATGTTGTTTTTCTTGTCTTAATAAGATCATGTCAATTAAAAAATCGTTTAGATGAGATATTATACCACTATCTGTAATTTACTGTCGTCATTTGTGTCAAGTCTCTTTAGATATTTTTTCGGTGACATAAATTTCTGATCGTTTTGTCAACATGTTGGTTTATCGATATATCAAAAAACAGCCTAAAAACTGATGTCTTATAGATATCACCGTTTACCGTAAATGTCTCAAGGCATGTGTGCTACTTGGGAAATGATTAAAAAAAAACGATACTAAAGTTCGCCATCTAATAATTTTTGAATTTTTTGTAAAAAGATAAATAATAAAAAAAAAAAAACATTTTAAAAAATTGCACCCATAGTTTTTTAAATTTTCTACATGTACATATTTTTAGTTTCTATTTTTTTGTAATCGATTTGTTGTAAAAAAAATCGGAAAATTTTTAGTTGTCTGTTAACTTCAGAATCAATAATTTTTAAAGTAAAAAAAAAAAATTTCGTAGATTCGTGTCTGAGCTCAAATTATCTCAGACAAAAATTTGAATTATTGAAAAAAATATTAGAATTTTAAATAGTTCATAATAAAATTTTTGAATTTTTCCAGAATTTACGAATAATTCAAAAATTTCAAATTATTCATGATCCTGAAGTTAACAGACAAAAATTTTTGAATTTTATTTTCAACACTAATTGACAAAAAAAAAAAAAAAAAAAAAAAAAAACTAAAAATATGAACATTTAGAAAATTGAAAAAAGTATAGGTGCAATTTTTTTAAATATTTTTTTTTTTTCCAATTTATCGTTTTTAAAAAATTCAAAAATTATTAGACGTCGGCTAACTTCAGTCTAATAAATTATTCAAAAGCTTGAACTATTCGATTTAAAGTTCGATTCAATTCAATACGAATAATTCGTGCAAAAGTTCAAACTATTCGCTCACCCCTATTATGTTTTAATTTACTTACAACAATTAACTATTTATATTTATTTTTAGATTAAAAATAAAAACCGAAGAATTGCATGTTAAACTTTGACGTTGCCATAACTCAACCTAGTATTCAATTTTAATCAATTTCATGTAATTTAAATAACAAGGTCGACAATATAAACAAGTCGTTTTTATAAGTGCTCGGCAATTTGAAATTACAATAGAATAAATTTATTTATTTATTTTTTTTTTTTAATGCGAACTTTAGTATAACGAAAAATTATTCAAAAATATTTTTAAAAAACATGATATAGCATAAATGAAATTAAACGCGTCATAAAATTACATGACATACTTTTTAATCATGCGTAAGTCTTACTCATTAACCTATTTAGCTATAGTAGTTATATTACATTGACATATCAATTATTTGTTTTTATCCTGTAAATAACATCACATCGTGTATATTTTTGGGTATAAAAAAAAGTTATTAAGCCTAAAATAAAATTTATTTACTGCTTTTTGATTATATACATTCATTTTTATAAATAATAGACCATTTAAAATGCTTCCAATTATAATAAATAAAGTAGATAAATTTTATACATCTATATACACATATATATATGTATATTTTTTAATGTTCATGGATTGAATATATAATAAATACATATTTTATATATATATTAGATTTATTCTTATTTACGATGTTTACGAGATCTAATTGTGTTGTTATATTTATTATCTAAATATATATAAATAATATTTTATGAAACATAACATTTTTTAATATTAATGGGAACATTATTTATAAATATCTGGCAAAAATATTTGGCCGAAACTGTACACTGTAAAAAATTAGGAGTGATTACGGATTTTAATTCAATCTGTCACTCGGAGTTTTATAAAAAATCACTCCGCATATGGAGTAAATAGAGAATTTTTTTGAGCGGAGTAAATTCAGAGTGAACTAGATTTCATTTCAATCCGCATTCACTCCAATTCCGAATTTTGAAATTAAACTGAACTTTTTTTAGGAGTGAATTTCACTATGATACTGAAGTTAGCCGACGTCAAATAATTTTTGGATTTTTTTTTTAAATATAAATAATTAAAAAAAAAATATTTTGAAAAATTGCACGTATAGTTATTTAAATTTTCTACATGTGCATTTTTTTAGTTTTTTATTTTCTCATAAATTTCTTGTAAAAAAAAATCCTAAAATTATTAATTGTCTGTTAACTTCAGGATCATAATTTCACTCTATCCTGGAATTTCAATTTTAAATCATACCCTCATTGGAGTAATTTTTACGCGAGGATTAAATAAATAAACAGTCACGTGCTCCGCATTTACTCCAGATTTACTCCGCTAATTTTTTACAGTAAAATTTTATTGAAAGAGACTGAAAATTGGCCGAAAAATTATTCTTATTAAATTAAAGCCATATAATTTTTTTTAGTTTTTAAATAAAATTATGGGATTTAAAAAAATTTTATGGAACTCAAAATAAAACTGAAAATTTTCAAGTTATAAGTAATGAAAAATATTCATAAAAATAAATATTTTTCAACACTTTAAATAACAAATTTAAAAACATGCATATTCATTTCTGAGAATTTTACTATTTTGTAAAAATATCATGACGTTGAAAAACGAAAAACATGACGTACTAAAAACTTATCTGTGTAAAATAAATGATAACATGATAATTTTTACTGCGTCTAAGCCGCTAATCGTATGAATGATAAATATTTATTCGTCTTATGATCGGACGATTAATTTATTTTATTCATACGATAATACGATAATCAAACAAATAACTTACGATTATTTTATTTTTATTTTTTTATCAGACGAATAGAAAATATTTATATCGAGTAAAACAAATTAATCATCCGATTATCGGTCGAGATAAAAAAATGAATGGTCCGATTATCGGAAAAATGGATATTTATTATTCACCCGTTTAGCGGACGACTAGCAACCGGCGATAGTACAATTACAGTTCGTAAACACCTTAAATAATTATTATTGTATATTAGGGTGGTCGTTAAAAATTAAATTTTCTCAGACACCCCATAATAAACTTCTGTTACGTGGGGAATTTGGTTTTTTCGTTTTAAGTAAAAAGAACACGTGCCAGAGTTAATTTTTCGATACCATCGCTTTTTTTTTTAAATACCTTATGAAATATGGAGATTAAAAGAAAAAATCATAGGAACAATTTTGTAGGAAATTAAATTCTTGACAAAAAAGGTCATGTGCATTTTTTTAATAAAATGTGTATTTATGAAGATATTTAAAAAAAAAACTTTTTTTAGATCTGATGAATTGAGCGTTTTAAGGATTACAAATTTTGATAATAACATTTTTCTAAGTATATACAAACTGTAACAAGCATTGATAATTGATGTTACGAGTTACGAAGTTGTTTATATTTAAGAAAAAACTTCATTTTTAACATTCGTTATCCTTAAAATGCCCAATTGATAAGATCTAAGAAAGTTTTTTTAAAATATCTCCATAAATACACGTTCAATAAAAAAAATGAACAGGACCTTTTTTGTCAAGAATTTGATTTCCTACAAAATTGTTTCTATAGTTTTTTCCGTTAATCTGCATATTTCATGAGATATTTAAGAAAAACCGCGTTTGTATCGAAAAATGAACTTGGATTTCTCCTTCGGCACGTGTTCTTTTTACTTAAAACGGAAAAACCAAATTCCCCACGTATTTTTTCACTAAAAAGAAGCTTTTTATAGGGCGCCTGAGAAAATTTAATTTTTAACGACCACTCTATTGTATATATTATTTATCGGAATTCTCTTCTTAAATTATTAACAACAAAAATAATAATCTTATTTTCTTTTGGTTATCAAATCTCCCAATATAATGGGTATAACATTTTAAGGCCATCCTCAGATAGTGCCCCCACTTTTTAAAAATATTCAATGACCTTAATTAATTAATTTCAAAAAAATTCAAGTATGAATTGAAAAAATCACAATTTCACCGAGACAGTTTTTTAAAAAAATTTCTCACAGTTGTCATCAACCAGGAGTAAAACGATATTAAGTAAATAAATTTTAGCTTAAAAAATTTGACATTCAAAATTCGAAAATAGACGTGAAGATTCTACTGAAATTTATTTTCCAAATTTTGTTTAACTTCTAATTGATGTAAACTGTGAATAATTTTTTAAAAATTATAATCAAAATTTTAATACGGTCATTATAATTAAGTCATTGAATACTTTTAAAAAGTGGGGGGAGGGGTCTGAGAATGGCCTTAAACTAAAAATCAAATAAATCAATCAACATCAAATCAATTAACTCTACACGGAAAAAACGGATCTCAAAATTTAGTTGTACAGTCGAACTCCATTAACTCGGAACTTCCCCTGAATTTCGACCCCCACTACGAGCTACACCTTCTCCCACCCGATGCAAAAATTTATATTTATAATAACGATCATTGGCATATTTACTATATGATAAAATGAACTATTTTATAATTTTAATAGTGAAAGCTATTACGTTAATTATTATTATAGGTACATATTTTTTGGATTTACTTTTATAAAGAGAAGAAGAAAGTATTTCTATGTATATTTAAAGTGACAAGACTTGACTTCAGTGGCTAGGCAACTAAATTTAGCCTTCACTATTATTGTAATCATATATATTTATATACAGTATAGCCGTTAAATTATTAAAATGCTAATTATTTCCATTAGTAATTTTACGTAATTTAGATTTGTTAAAGTTACATATACTGCCTAATAAGGCAGACCGATCATTCGCACCTGAACTTGGTGTATCTACAGCACCACTAGATGCTTCCGTGAATGGCACATTGTTTTTTTCATTATTTTTTACGGACGTTGTGTTGCTTGATATTTTCGTAAAACCTATAAATTAAATATCACAATTATTACTTATTATTAATATCTAAATTTATCTTTAAACAAAAATTATTTATGTATAACTGACCCCCCTCCCCACTTTTTATCGTCGTAAAATTTTATTAATTAATTAAGGATAATCTTCGACACTACCACTCCCTCTTACTTTTTGAAAATATTCAATGACAACCCGGTTTAACAAAAAAAAACTCAAGCATTAATTGAAAAAAGGACGAGTTGCAATTTTGCGGAGATAGATTTGAAAAATGAAATTATTTACAGTTGACATCAATTAGGATTTAAACGAAATTTGGAAAATTTCAGTATAATCTTGATGTCAATTTTCGAATCAAAATTTTTTGGACTAAAATTTATTTGCTAAATTTCGTTTGACTTCTAATTGATGACAATTGTAAGTAATTTTTAAAAAATCTATATTTTAACAAAATTGTCTTTGTTTCAATTAATGCATTAATTATTTTTAAATCAATTAATAAAATTTTGATACTCCAGAGTGGCCACGAACCGGGGAAGGAAATTTAATGCAACCGGGAAATATCATGGAAATGTCAGGAAATTTTGGAAAGTATCCGGGAATTAAATTGTAACAGTTCAAAATTTAAAAAATTTTAAATTATACACTAGTTATAAAAATTAAAGGAGATTAAAAAAAGTTCAAATTTTAAAGTGATTTTCAACAGGTTGTAACTCGAAGGAAAATGGTCATACGACAATAACAAAAAAGGCAAATTGTAGCTTCAAGTGTCTAGTTTTCTAATCAGGTCTTTAAATTTTTTTATTATGTGCGGTTCCGGAGTAATCCTAAGAAAACTATCGAAAAAGAAATTTACCAAATTTTTGGTCGTCTTAAAAACGGTCTTCGAGCTTCAATAAATTTTTGTTGATAATTATGATTGATTTTTTATTGCTCCGGAACCGTGCATAATAAAAAAATTTAAAGACCCAGATCAGAAAACTAGACACTTGAAGCTACAGTTTGACTTTTTGGTTTTATTGTACGCACATTTTCCTCTGAGTTACAAACTGTTGAAAATTAATAAAAAATTTGAAATTTTTTTAATGTCCCTTAATTTTTGTAACCCGTGTATTTTGAATTTATTTAAATCATAAAATTTCTTATTAAATATTTCAACTTATACATTTTTAACATCGAGTAATCAAAAGTAGGCAATATTAATTTATTTTATTGCCATTTTTTATGGTTCCTCGCATGATTTAATTATCAAATTTAATTATTAAAAATGAAAATATAACAAAAACTTTGAATATCTAAATGATACGAATAAAATTTCTAAATCAGGGAAAAATATGAAAAACTTTACTGGAAAACCGGGAAATATCAGGGAATTTTGAAATCATTTCTTTGTGGCCACCCTGTACTCATATGACAGGAAGTCATTGAAAATTTTTAAAAAGTCGAGGGCAGTGTCTGATTGCGCCCTCAAAGTATTAATTGAAAAAAGGACAACGTGGTTACGGTCTCGCCATAATATAAATTTGAAAAAAAATTACTTACAATTATTATCAATTAGAAGTCAAACGAAATTCGGTAAATAAATTTTAGCCCACAAAATTTAAAAACTTGAATTATAAATTTGAATGTCCAATTTTTTAGGCTAAAATTTATTTTCCAAATTTTGCTTAACTCCAAATTGACATCAACTGCAAACAATTTTTTTTTAAATCTATATCTCAGCTCTATTGTAACTGCGTTGCCCTTCTTTCAATTAATCCATTAATTTTTTTTTTAATTAATTGATAAAATTTTGATACTTTCAAGACAGTTGGTCATCGAATACTTTTAAAAAGTGGGGAATATTGTCTAAGAACGTCTTTAATTAATAATCATGCAAACCTAAGAAAGAAAAAACAACACAAATGTTAATAAATAACTATCGTCAAAAATTATTTGACGGACCTACATTAAGTCATCGAACGTCGCAAACGCCATCAACTTCTGTGCCCAGCTGATTAGTAAAAGTCCAAATAATGTATAAAATTTAGAAACTAAATAAATTACTCAATTAATTAGTAAAAAATTTACCGTGTGACGGAGGCGTAAAAGTACCAACGCTAGTTGTCGTGGATGTACTCGTAGGACTATCAGACCTTTCCGGACTTTTGCCATTGATTTGTTTAACTTCAGTAGCATGTTGGCTTGACGATTGTTGTTCTTGAGCCAACTTAGTTTCTTTTTTCTAATAAAAATACACAAAATTAAATTACCTATGTACATAAATAAATAATAATTTTAATTACCAATTTTTGTTTTCGTTTTTTCATCTCCTCTTCCGAACTCATCAATTCCTGGACCTTCACAAGTCTCTTCTGATGCCTTACAACTTTCTGTTCATCTCTCAGTCTTTGCTCCGCCTTATTGGCTGCTTCCAACAGAGCATCCTTAAGATGACTACTTAATTTAAAGTGCGGCTTTTCAATACTACCCGCTGATAACGCAGAAGCACGTCTTGGATTTTCAAAGAACGGGTGCTCTATAAGCCGAGGAATAGTCGGAAGATCTTGTTTCAGTGCTTCAGGCGAAAGTATCACTTCCAAAAGATTTTTCAGGTGAACATCACAGCAGGGAATGTCAGTGCAAGTTGCCTCCAAAAGCGGTCTACCAAAAGCCATTTCATACAAAACATGACCGAATGAATAGACGTCAACTTGAGTTGTAGCATGGAGTTTCCGCCGTTGAACGACATAAGGGCGATAGAATGCTGGTAAACCTAATAACCCATTTTCTATATCCAGTAATTTAGCTCCTGTTGGTGTGATAAGAACATTTCCGGTGTGTAAATGTCCATAAGGCAGCCCTTTTTCAGCGAGATAACTCAGTGCCTCAAGAATCTGATACGCGTACGTTGCAATTTCCGATGTTATCAGTGACTTTGTCTGCTTTGGATTACCGTATTTTTTAATGAACGGTTGCTTTGGTTTCGAATTACAGAGAACGTCGCGCAAGGTGCCGTTGCTATAAAAATTTCTAATTGTCAGGGCACCGTTTTCTGACACATGCTGATGAACTATACCCTCGATGCAATTATGCTTCAGAGTTCCGAGACTTTTGAAGACACCGTGAATGTCTCTGTCATGCAAGTGCTTGTCGGGTCCGAATTCCACCCAAGCTAGAAGCAGTTCCTGCTTTACATTCTGTCGATTTTTAACAGTGTAATAGTGTTTCCTTAACCTCCATCCCATATCCGCTATCGGCTTTCCGATTTCAAAATTGGCATCACTTCTTAGTGCTAAAGACACTTGTTGCAATGCTATTTCTATAAAATTAATTGTTTTTTTAAATTTACATACGTTAATTTATAAAATATATTTTTATAAAATAACAAGTCTACAAAAAAAGTCGGGGTGAATTGTCTGAGAATGTCCTTAAATAAATTAATTTAAATAATAATTAATTCGTAGGAAATAGGACTAGAGAATAAATTAATTAATTGGAATAGAGAGAGAGTGAACGCGGGTTAAATCCCGGGTAAATGTAGAGCGGATGACTGTTCATTTATTAAATCCTCTCGGAGTTAAGTTCGGAGTTTATTTAAATATTAAAACTCCGAGTCGGAGTGAATGCAGATTTAAATAAAATTAACGTCACTCCACTGAAAAGACAAACTTCAAATTCACTCCGTATATAAAGTAATTTAAAAAAAAAATTGCAACTCCAAGTGATGGAGTTTTTGGAGTTGATTAAGATTTGAATTCACTCCCAATTTTTTATAAGTGTGAAATAGCAGACATCAGACAAATTTAAAAATATGAATAAATAGAGTAAATAAGGTAAAAGATCCTATACCCGCTCACTTTACATTGGAGTGAGATTATATCACTCGATATAAATTAATAAATAAAATGAAAAACCATATATTTTTTTTTATAGTTATTTTTTGAAGTTTCGAGGATTAGAATAAAATTTAAGTTTGAAGAATAATAGAGATAATTAATTATTATTGTTTTTTAAAATAAGCTCCTTGAGTGTACCCATAGTCGCTCACTAAAAGTTGTGATGTACCATTACTCGATCAACACATGGCCCTATAGTCGCTCAAAGACAATATCAATTAAACTATGATAAGTGTATTGATTTGGACAAATAATTTATAAATTATACTACTTTATTCTTTCATAATATAAAATTTCATGAATTTTAAAAATGTATTTAATAAGATATGGTTATAACAATTCTTAAAAAATTTGACGCACCCTAAATTTAATCTAATGAATGAACGTTAAAGTAAAAAATGCCCGGCTCTGCGCGATTTTGAAAACAGTCATTTAATTTAAATTTATAATCTATTTTAAAATAATTCGATACATCATATTTTAATATATTTAGAGTCACAAATAATTATTTATCAATAATAATATTTTTAGTTGTAATTTTTTTTTATAAAAATTATAAAAAAAAGCCTGAAACAGTTAAAGTGGGCCACTAATGGTACTGAGCCGGTTAGGGGCTTTTACCTTAATTAATTTAAAAATTTTTTAAAAAACTTTGAAATTAATAAGTGCATTTTTTATAAATTTTTTTTTTTAATTATTTACTCTATTTATTAATAATTTTAAATTTGTTTGACGTCTGCTACATTCACACTCATAATTTTTTATGACACTGAATTTCGCTGACGTCTAATAATTTTTGAATTCTTAAAAAACGATAAATTATAAAGAAAAAAATATTTTTAAAAATTGCACCTATAGTTTTTTAAATTTTCTACATGTGCATATTTTATTTTTATTTTTTTCTGTAATTAATCAGTAGAATAAAAATTCAAAAATTGTCAGTTGTTTGGCAACTTGAGGATCATAATTTTTTGCAGTGCATGGATACGGATAATGAAGAATTTAAATAATAGACAATTTACTTTACTTACCATGTAGTGGAATGGCATAATTATTGGGATCAAGGAAATGCTTCATAGGCAACGACGAAGCTAATATGGGATTCATTAGTACGACGTTCAAGTAATTTTGCAAGGCGATTTGTCGTTGTGATATAAATTCTACATCCATATTACCAATAATTTTTTTAGGTGGAAAAGGCAGGTCCAAGCCCGATGCAGAAAGTGCTCCATTGAGTTGTACAAAATCATTGTATCGTCTGCTAACACGCCACGATTTTTCGGGTAAAGGACCTCTCTGTGTTCTGATTACGTATTCCTATAAATAAATAAATAAATAAATAAATATGATACTGGAGTCAGCAGACGTCTAATTATTTTTGAATTTTTTTTTTAGAAGATAAACTATAAAAAAAAAAATTGCACCTGTAGTTTTTTAAATTTTCTACATGTGCATATTTTTATTTTTTGTTTTTTTATATTTGATTTGGTGAAAAAAAATCAGAAAATTACTAATTGTCTGCAAACTTCCGGATCATTGAATAAATATAATTAAAATTTTGAAAATAAATAAT
This sequence comes from Microplitis mediator, assembly GCF_029852145.1. NCBI lineage: Eukaryota > Metazoa > Arthropoda > Insecta > Hymenoptera > Braconidae > Microplitis > Microplitis mediator. Next base: position 7,032,698 of record NC_079971.1, on the reverse strand, counting down.
AAAATTACTCTACCGTATGACCATCAATAGTTCTTGCATTTTCAATTACGCTCGTCAATGTTTCTGTATCATCTAACAACACTTTATTTGTGTGTTTTTTCTCAAATAAAGCCATTGATCATCAATCAGTTGATAATGAAAGCCCGTGCGGGGCGGATTGCGATAATCCCAGTTTTCTAGCGGCCCCATAAATTACGTACCAGAGATTCATTGCAACATATGAATACCAAAACACTTTTTTCTGTATCCGAATTTTTGTTTCAGTTGTTGGATAATTCGACTACTTGTCAACGATTGTATATTTTTTGTAATAATAAATAACTACTGTCGCATTGATGTAAAAGTCTTGACAGTTTTTAGTTTTCATCAGCTTTTTATTTTATTTATTTGTTTTTTTTTTTTTTCACTTCCATCACTCGGTAATTACTGGCATTACTGATAACTACTTTGACAGTTTTGCCAACTTAATTGATGACATCTTCATTGCAGTGGTGGCTGTCTGTGTTACCGATTGATCAGCATCGAGTAGAGGCGGGAAAATTTGAAATTGAAAAAATTAATTTTTGTTTATTAATTTCTTATACTAGAGAAATGTCAAAGTCCATAATTGGGTTTTATTTTAATTACTAATTGGTAATTAATTAGTAATTATTTTAAAAAATTTGAAATCTGGGTCTGGTAAAAACGAAACTGAAAGTAGCAGACGTCAGAAAATTTTGATTTTGTAAACGAGTTACTTGTGAGTGAAATAAAATTTTTTGAATTACGACAGAAAGGTTTTTTAAATTTTTTGAAAAAATGGTTTATTTACTTACTTAAAAGAAATTTTTTTGTGTGAATGTAACTGACAAGCAGGGTAAGGAAGTTTGTGCTCAACAATAAGAATAAAAGAAAAAAAATTAACGCAAATTTTTCAAAGAAATTTCTAAAAGATATATTCAAATGTAGAGTATCATTAAAGCCGTAGAAATTAAGGTTGTGAAAAAAATATGTCAATAAGATAATCAGCAAGACAATTGTCTTGCTCGTTGTCTTACTGGCATATTTTTTTCACAATCTCAATTTCAACATTCTTTTATGGCATTCGATATTTGAATATATCTTAATTTAATTCACGTGAATTTGCTCGCGATCGTAACTTTTATATAGAGAAATTTGGGCGAATTCGTTTCTTTTATTCTTATTGTTAAGCACAAACTTCTGTACCCTGCTGACAAGTGGGAGTTTTTTTTAATTTTTGGATGAATGAATGAAGTGCGGGTGGAATAAAAATTCAAAAATGCGTATTTTAGATCAATGACAAATTAATACGCGCGTTTTTTTAAATTTCGTTATTTTAATTAATTTATTGAAAGTTTATAAACTGTCTGATGTCTGCTACATTCACACTCATAAGTTAATAGACAATTAATAATTTTCAGGTGCAATTTTTTTAAATATTTTAATTTTATAATTCATCGTTTTTAAAAAAGTCCAAAAATTATTAGATGAGTGTGAATGTAGCTGACAATTGTCAATTTTCAAAATTTTGAAATAAATGAATTAAATAAAAATCGAATAAAATTTAAAAAATACACATTTATAGAATTTTAAAATGAATATGTGCATTTTTTTTATTTTTATATTTTTAATTATTTAATTCGTTTATTTGTAATTTGAAATTTGTCTCATGCCTGCTACATTCACACTCATGGCTATCTTCAGTATCATTTTTCCTAAGCTCTGAATTAATGATTGATTATAAAATCAAAAGAAAAGTAAAATTAAAAAATTCTGTCAGTACTTTCCAGTCTTATTACGTCTGCTACTTTCTTTTCATCAATCGGGTTCGTTCTCAACAACTCAATGCGCAATAAACCGTGAGTGTAAATGTAGCAGATTTAAGACCGACTTTAATTTAAAAATGAACGAATTAAAAATATAAAAATCCACATACTCATTTTCAAATTATATTAAAGCGCATTTTTGAAATTTTATTCGATTTACATTTAATTCACTTATTTCAAAATTAAAAAAATTTTAAACTGTCAGCTACATTCAATGATAATGAAGTTAGCTGTCTAATAATTTTTGGATTTTTTTTGTACAATAAATTGAAAAAAAAAAAAATTTGAAAAAATTGCACCTGTAGTTTTTTAAATTTTCTACACATGCATATTTTTATTTTTTGTTTTAATTCCCTGCTAACTTCAGGATCATAAAAGTTAAAGGCCTCCACTCAACTTTATTTCCAACGTAAAAAATGTATATTGATTGGTCCACTGTAACTTTATTACAATCAATCAAAATTTATATTTATAAAATTATATAAAAACCATTTGATATCTACAGTATTAATAAAAACGTGTGGTGTTTCTTTTTCTTGGTGTGTCTCCTACTTGATGATTTTATTTCTCGACATGAAATTATAAATACGCACCGTGAGTGCCATCATGTCTGTACCCGTCATATATCAGTACAGAATAAAACTATCAGTGTCTGAATACTCGGAATTATTACAATTACGCTGGTAAATATTTTTTTATTTATGTCATCCACTATCTATTTATTTGCGTGCCACTGTCTCATTACAATCCAAATAAAACAAAATCTATACATAAAATACTGATGTTTTGTGGATAAAAAAAAAAATTTATACCAACGAAAAGTTAAATATTTAAAAAGAAAAGAAATGAAGTAATGAAATGTAGCATCGTAATTATTAAGTTTGAATTAAATGTCAATTTATATATAAATAAGTATTTTTTTTTATGTAAATCATGTCATTGACATTTAGAAATATCTGCTATTTAATTGCTGATGATTATCAGGAAATTTTGTATGGAAAAAATTAAAAACTTTTGTTTTTTTACTTGTAGCTAATACGTGGATCCTGTGTGCAGATACAAGGTCGCAGACATTGAGCTTTCCGCGGATTTTTGACTGCAGACTGTGCTAATTGACCAGACAAATCATCAGCTTGAGTTAGTTTGCAAAGAATAAGATAAAGAAAGAGGGAGAGACAGAGAGAACCATGGAGAAGAGTAATGAGACGAATGCTGGTGATGATATTGATGACAATAAAGAAGCTGATGCATCGACAAGTCCTGATGTAGAAGATAACGATTCTGAGGAACACTATGGCTGTGATCATTACAAAAGGAAATCAAAATTTGTGGTTAATATATTTTATTTATTTATTGAGGCTTGATATTTACACATGAGATTGTTGACTAAAAAATTGTTGACCGCACGCAAGCGAATAAAAATGGATCAATAATTAGTCCAGGATGATAATATATATCTATATATGCACGGAAAAAATATTTTTCATTATGAATTGAAGACTAAGTTTTTTAGAACTGAAAACAAATTTTTGACGCAGAAAATTTATTTCGGGAAGTCGGCGGTTTTCGTGGCGCCGCTAAATGACTGCGAATTCTTGTAGAACTCGAGAAAATAAGACTTTTCTTCAGATAGCTGTGACTTGTTCAAAAATGAACAAATTCAGACGTTTTTTCCTTAAATATTTTTGTGTTTAAATGAAGTTTCCGGAAAAAAATACGAAGAAAAATTGAAAATATTAAAATCTATGAAATTTTTAACTTTTTTTAAAAAATCTCATTTTTATCGAAAACTGAGCGAGATATCGAAAAATTTTATTCTTTAAAATTATCAAGTATTATTTCGTCGAGTTTTACAAGATTTCGCGGTCATTTGGCAGCGCCACGGAAACCGAATCCCCTTTATTTCGCTCAAGAAAATTTTTGCTTTTAATTTATAATGTAAACAAATTTTTTTTTTCTTAGCTCATAAAAATTTTATTGTAGAAGACAGAAAAAAATTTTCCTGAAGATTTGAACCCTTAATTTTAGTTTTAAAAGCTCGCGATTTAATTTTCAAGTTTTCCCATTTAAAAATCATGGGACAAAAGGTTCCGTTTAAACTGATCCCCGACAATTGATCCCACAGACTAGATCCAACTGACAACTGACCTAATTCATCAGTTTCATCAAAATTTTTATAACTTTTATTATCATCATCTTCATCATTTTCAACCGAATATCAATGGGATCAAGTTGTAGGGATCACTTGTGATATAAAATTGTTGGGATCAGTTGACGGCACACCGGAACTATATCACATGTTTTTAAAAAAGTTCCTACTCAGGGAATTTTTGAACAATCGACTCATCTTCGGGGTCTTTTTGTAGGGCTTGAAGTCCTCTATAAAAATGATCTCAGTGCAATAGATGAATTTCCAACTGTTCAAGTTTTAAAACTTAAAAAATGTTTATTTTCATAAAAAAATCGAGCTATCGACTTTCTCGAAATAATGTCAATACAAATTTCATAGTATGATGAATACTTTACAAGATATATCTAAAACTATTTATAGAAATAACAAATTGTTTAATTTTACTCCAGTCCTCTTAATGTCAATTAAACGACACTAATAATTAAATCGTTAGAGGGTAGAAGTGGAATTGCGGCCACTGCTCTATTTTTAGACATCTAATATTTTATTTTAATTAATGAAAAAAATTTTCATTATACTACTAATTAAATTGTCTTTGCATGAATTAAAAAAATTAATTATGACATTGCTGACATTGAAAATTATTTTATAAAATTTTTCAAGAGGACAAAAACGGCAGCTCTGCTCTGATAGAGAGTTAACTAATTAATAAATTATATTTACAGACACCCTGCTGTAACAAAGTATACACATGTCGGTTTTGTCATGATGAACAAGAAGGACATACAGTTAATCGTAAAGAAGTTACTGAATTAATATGCGTGCTGTGTGACACTCGTCAACCCGTACAAGCCACGTGTCAGAATTGTCACTGTCGATTTGGCAAGTACACGTGTTTAGAATGTAATTTATTTGATGATGAAGACAAAAATCAATACCATTGTGATGGATGTGGAATTTGCAGAGTTGGTGGAAGAGATCGATTTTTTCATTGCGAAAAATGTAATATGTGTTTGCCAGTACAGTTACAGAATGGACATAAGGTACATTACTTTTTTCAAAATTTATCTCAATACACTGGAAAAAATTTGGAGGAAATAAGGATTTTATTTAAATCCAGACTCAAGAGTTTTAAAAAAATTAACTCTGCATATGGAGTAAATTCGGAGTTTCTTTTATTTAAACGCATTCACTTTCAATATTAAAATTAAGTCCTCTTCAGAGTGAATTTCATTCCGCATTCACTCGCAAAATTTTTTACAGTGTAATTATTCAGGGTGGCCACGAACCGGGAAAACCGGGAATATCGGGAATGATCAGGGAATTTAATGCAACCGGGAAATATCATAGAAATGTCAGGGAATTTCGAAAAGTATCCGGGAATTAAATTGTAACAGTTCAAAATTTAAAAAATTTTAAATTATACACTAGTTATAAAAATTAAGGGATATTAAAAAAATTTCAAATTTTAAAGTGATTTTCAACAGATTGTAACTCGAAGGAAAATGGTCATACGAAAAAAACAAAAAAAGCAAATTGTAGCTTCAAGTGTCTAGTTTTCTAAACATGTCTTTAAATTTTTTTATTATGTGCGGCTCCGGAGTAATCCTAAGAAAACTATCAAAAAAGAAATTTACCAAATTTTTGCTCGTCTTAAAAACGGTCTTCGAGCTTCAATAAATTTTTTTCGATAATTATGATTGATTTTTTATTGCTCCGGAACCGAGCATAATAGAAAAATTTAAAGATCCAGATCAGAAAACTAGACACTTGAAGCTATAGTTTGACTTTTTGGTTTTATTGTACGACCATTTTCCTTCGAGACAAAAACTGTTGAAAATTACGAAAAAATTTAAAATTTTTTTAATATCCCTTAACTTTTGTAACCAGTGTATTTTGAATTTATTTGAATCATAAAATTTCTTATTAAATATTTTAACTTATACATTTTTAACATCGAGTAATCAAAAGTAGGCAATATTAATTTATTTTATTGCCATTTTTTATGGTTTCTCCCATGATTTAATTATCAAATTTAATTATTAAAAATGAAAATATAATAAAAACTTTGAATATCTAAATGATACGAATAAAATTTCTAAATCAGGGGAAAATGTAAAAAACTTTACTGGAAAACCGGGAAATATCTGGGAATTTCGAAATCATTTCTTTGTGGCCACTCTGATTATTAATGATACTGAAGGTAGCAGACAATTAACAATTTTTGGATTTTTTTTTTAACGTTTCAGTTACAAAAAAAAAAAAAAAACTAAAAATATGCACATGTAGAAAATTAAAAAAACCACAGGTGCAATTTTTTTTTATAATTTATCTCAAAAAAATCGAAAAATTATTAGACGTCGACTAACTTCAGTATCATAAATTATTTTGTAAATTGATATTATTACAATTTAATGAATAATAATGATAATTATTTTTTTTTTTTAGTGCGTAGAAAATGTTTCACATGCAAATTGTCCTGTATGCTTAGAAGACATTCACACGAGCCGCATACCCTGTCACATTCCTGATTGCGGGCATTTACTTCATCGTACCTGCTTCGAGGAGCTTTTACACTCCGGGCACTATGCCTGTCCTACTTGTCAAGTTTCTCTTCTTGATATGACAGATCTCTGGAGATTTCTAGACGTTGAGGTATCACTTACTCCAATGCCGCCGGAGTATAAAGATTACAAAGCAGAAATTTTATGTAAAGACTGTCATGAGGTAACTCTTTATTTTATTTTATAAATTATTGATATGTTATATTATTAAGTCATTAATTTTATTTAATTATTTTTCTGTAGGAATCAACTGTTAAATTTCATGTTGTTGGACTAAAATGTTTAAACTGTGGCAGTTATAATACATGTAGAATCAAAGGGTCACCGTGTCCAGGTACTGAAATTTAATTCTCAAACTAATCTAATATAAATATTTTTCTTTTTACACCAAGAATTGGGAATGAATACGAAGAGATTATGGATTTTATTAAATCCGAATTTAATCCTTAATTTAAACTCGGAGTTCCGGAGTTTAAAAAAAAATCGGAGTTTTAATATTAAAATAAACTCTCCCATGTGAAAAAAATTTTCCAAAAAAGTTCAACATGTGGAACTTCTAAACTTAAGACAGAACTTCGAGTGGAATTTTTGTAATTTTGGTAGTAAAATAAAAAACTACATTTTACCCTCGTTTCGAAAAAGTTCAAAAACTTACAATTTGGAACTTTATGTCCGTTTTTTTTTTTTTTCTTCTTATTCGGCTATTGGTTTTTAATGGGAACTTTATCGAACGAGGGTAAAATATACCCGATCAAAAAAATCCATGTGGGATTGCATGAGAACCCATATAATTTCATATAGGAAAGTATGGATTTATATAAGAATTTATAGGAATTAATGTAGGAGTGGTATGGATTTATATAGGAAATCCACACAAGAAACTGTGGGTACCTGGATTCCCATTTTGACATGGTGCAGATTTCCATAAGAAATCAAGATAAAAATCCACATGGAAATCCATTGTAGATTCCCATATAGATTTGGCATCTGTAGATTCCCATAAGAACCCATGTGAGAGTCTATATCGAGATCTATGTTAGATTTCTATAGGAAACCATATCGATACCACCCGGAACCGCGATGTGGGAATTCATGGATTTTTTTCATAGAGTAGTAAAAATACGTTTTGAGAAATTTTTTTTTTTTACTCAAAATTCGACAAAAAATCACAGAATCAGAAATTTTCATTATCTATAAAATTTGAAATTCCCGCCATTTCCCAAATAACCGATTTTTAAAATTTTTGAACTCGATCCTGTATTATTGGTACCTAGTAGAGGAATTATGACGACCTACGGCAGACTGACGCTCATACAAAGACTTAGGCAAATGTTTTTTTTTCTATCAAAATTACAAAAGTACAAAAAAAGTTCCACTCAAGTTCTAATTTTTCTCAAACTTACAAGTTCCACATGTCAAATTTTTTTTACACGGAATTTCACTCCTCGGGAATTTGATCCGCGATGACTCAGAATTTTTTACAGTGTATTTATTAATTGATTAATTAATTTGCCAATAGATCCTGATAATCTAGAAGGAGCAGCGAGTGGAAGTGGTACTGGTGATCAAGAACAACCTGCTGACAACGGATCTCAATAAAACGTTCCGAAAGCTTAATGATTTTATTATCAAAATTGATATACAAAATCTGATGGCTATTACATAAGTCAACTAAATAATTTAGAAAAAAATTTTCCCGTTATTTACTTCAACACCAGATGGTGAAGAATTAGATAATTTTGTGAATACTTTTTATCGTTTTACAAATTGTTATTAATATATTTAATTATGTTACACGTAATATTATTTTTTTAAATTTTAAAAAATATTTGAAAGCACTGTAGCCAAACATTCTGTTGACGCTTTGACTATTAAGTTTTTTTTGTTTTTTTTTTTTTAATATTAATTAATTACTTTAATCTGACGTTTGAACTTTGATAGTTGCTAACAAATCATGAAGAAATCCATCAAAGCTTCGATGGAAGATAAGATGAAGCTGCATTTATAATCACAGTTTTTTTTTTTAATGATAAATTTGAAACAGTAATTCCATTTTGTCATTCCATAAATGTTATTATCATTCCGAATGTAAAATATTTAAATAAATTTCAATTATTGTTATTTATAAATATGATAGCGTATCAGCATAATAGTGTGCGCGTGAATTAATTGTAATATAAAATTATGCTCCATTTCTTTGAAATGAAAAAACAAAAAAAAATTGCTCTAGAAAAATAAAATTTTAGTATTTAAAAAAAAAATTCAATTGAAATAAAAAATTATTTTCCTGAGCATATTAACAAAAAAATCTGAAAAACAGTTGACCCTGTGGACAAACCCCAAAATTTCCCGCTCTTTATTTTACTCGAAAATAGTCAGAATATTTTCCTCGGACTTCAAAACCTCTGATCTGTTGAAAATTCGGTTTTTGCAAATTTAACCGAAACCAATAACTTGTTTTTATTTTTAATTTTAAACTTTCTTAGCGGGAAGTTTGAATAAATTTCCTGATTAAAGAAAACGATTCACTCAATGATGGTCTTATATCTTAGGGTGCTTCGTTTCCGGCGCAAATTTGATTTTCGTTGCTCATCAAGCAAAATATTGTTCTTTATGCTGAAACACAAATTCCTGTCAAGTTTGACCTCTTAATTTCAAGCCTAAGTTTCCATTTGATTTCAAAGATTTCCCATTTAAAAAACACGTAAATCAAGTAACTTTTTTTTTAACTTTCTAATACTCAGCTGCTTTTTATGATATCAAAGCGCCATTTTTCGCAAATTGTAGGGAACTTAGTGTTCTTCAAAAGTGCCCACAGTAACAGCTGTTATTCAAGATGTTTACTGGGTGTCTTCTCAGGAAGGCAGGGGAAGAAACCACGTCCCCTCTCGACCAAGTGGTATGTCGACCAATACATGGAATTGATACTATGGGCAAATCCATCCAAGCCGGCTAAGGGAAACCGAAGCTAGGATTTGATGGGCAAAGACTCGTAGTGGCTGTTGGTTCGGCACCTACACGCAATACAAAGGATCTCTGATCTTAAGGGTTATAATATTCGCCAATATTGATCTTGCTTAATGTTTCGCATTATGGTAGAAAAGAAGGGATTTCGCAGCGCGGCTATGCCCAAAAGAGTGAGGTCTCGGTCTCCGATCGGCGAAGGTGGACTTAGGTCCCGTTCCATTAATTAATTAAATATTCAAGATGTTTCACTTGTGTTCGTTGCGGAAGTCATTTTTCCTATGAAATTGACCTTTATCGGCTTGCAGAACGTAAACCAGTGAAAGTACACTAAAAATGTTAATGGGAATTTTGTAGGAAATTTAATTCCCTTCAAAAAAAGTCCTATGAGTCAAGTCGCTAAAGTCCATAGTTTCCGAGTTATAGTAAATATAATAATTTGAAAAATGAAATATTAATAAAAAAATTACGGTAATGCGCGTTTTCATTCCCCGACAAAATATCTTACGGACAAAATATCCCCCGACAAAATATCTCCGGACATAATATCCCCGTCAAAATATCTTTCGATATAATTTTCACAATTTTCCTGAAAAACAAGCACCTAAATTAGTTGTGAATAGTACAAATAAAACATTTAAATAAAAAAGAGAAATTTTGCTGATAGGATATTTTGTCGAGGATATTTCGTCGAGGATATTTTGTCGGGGGATAAAAACGCGCGGGATCAAAAATTACAAGTGATCCCGAGTCGAAATGTTAAACGTAAATTGAACGTTTTTAACGTTTTGAACGTAAACTGAGCGTTATGGACATTAAAAACTCAATTTGACAGCTTTCAACCTATTCAAAACGTAGATTGGAGTATCATAAATCGAAAACGTAACTAAAACCTATTTAGACTTACAATAAGAAAACATAAGCATACCGAAAAATTTTTTTTATCGATTTTGTACTCCTGGGGCGTGTTCAGAAATACACTCTGGAAGTGAAAAATTACCTATCCAGGTGTGATTAGTACCTTTGTAATGTTAAATCGCATCTCTGGTTCGACTAGAGGATATTTCTGAACGCAGGAGTTGAATATTTCTCTTCCAGAGTGTGATTCTGAACACGCCCCTGGATTATAATCACGTTAATTCCGTAAAATTTTGTCGTCCACCTTTCTGACTCTTAATTAAAAAATTCTTTTTTTGAAAAAAAATTTTTTTCAGTTTCATACTTCTATCTTTAAAACTATATATTTATACCTATTCATATATTATGATATCAAGGTTATGAAAATTGTGATTACAAATATTGAAATAAATTAATTAATGTTATCATTAAACTAAAATCATAAATCATGAAATTACCAATTTTTTATGAACCAAAATACAAAACAATCGTTCAATTTACTTTCAAAACGTTAAGGGCTTTCAACTTACGTCTAATATTTCGACTTGGGATATTTTAGTTTTCAAATATTAAACCTCGAGATCTATTGAAAATCAGATCGGAACCAACGACTTCCTTTTTTTCATGAAAATTTTCAATTTTCTTAGCGGGAATTTTAAAAAATACTGCACTAGAAAAATAAAATTGTAGTATTTAAAAAAAAAAATTATCTCTTCCCATGCATACAAAAAAAAAAAATTATTTTATATTTCGTCTTTTTTCGTGCGATCTTTATTATTAAAATGTAAGATAAATACCAATTACAAAGGCTCTTTGTACGTAATGGCCGAATAGTGTTATATATATTTATATATATATATATATATGTCCTATCAAATAATCCAATTAATTATTTAATACATTTTATTCTCGGTGCAATTCTTTCTAATCCTTTCCAAAAGAGAATAATAAATCAATTTTAATACCAAATTATATTGTGAATCAAAGTACAATATTGATCCGAGTATATATTTATAATATTGGCAAATTTACAATACTGATGGAAGATTTTTAAATCTTCAGAATTAATTGATTGACTAAAAACATTTTCTTTCTTTTTTAAATTTTAATTTTTTATTACTTAATTTTTTTTTTCACTTAACTGTAAACTATTAAAAACAACAGAGAAGCAGTCATACGACGCTTGTAAACCCCAAAGTTTAAAAGAGCAAACACGTAAAAAAAATTACGCGCTCCGACTAGTTTCAATATCGGCATCTCGTGTCGTTAAATACTCATTTATCAACAAAACGATCAGCCCATCTCATCAATTTTGATTTCTTATTAATTTTATTATTAATAAATATATATATTTATTTATATATAGGTAAATATATATATTAAATTATTAAATTAAAAATTTAAAGAACGAGGACGTAAAGCTGGCAATCCATGAAAATCAAGAAATTGACGAGCCGCACGTGTCATTTCTAATTGATCTTGTGTTCGTCCACATGCTACCATCGTCCACTGTGCTTCTAATTGTACCTACAAAATAAAATAAATAATGATTATTTATACAATTATTTATGGTTACGGTCCAGTAATTTATGAATTAAGTTTAAGGTTCTGAGGAATACCTTGGATCCAGATGGTCCATGATTAAAAATTCCCATTAAGGTTGGGCCGCACCAAACGAAATCTCGAAATTAAGAATTCTAATTATTTATTAAATAATTATTATAACAGCGATTTTCCGACAAAGCGATTTATCGACTTAGATTCCGACAAAAAGCAGAAGACAAACGTCCTCAGAAGATTTTCATTATTCGAGATTTCGTTGGCTACGGCCGAGCCTTAAAACTCAATTGGATTTCTATCAGATTCAATCGAAAGCAAAAATTCACTCTGATTTAAAATTCCGATTGAATCTAATTGGAAAATTTCAATCGGATTTAATCAGAATCAATTGGAAAATTGAAAAAAAAAATTAATTTTCTGATGAAATCCGATTCAATCTGATTGGAAAATAATAAGTTTTTTTTTCGATTAAATCCAATTAAAAACCAATCAGATACTTGAGATTCTCACCCCTGATTAAAAACGCTGATTGAATTCAATTGGAAAATTCTAATCAGATTTAATCGGAAAATTCTTAATGAATTCAATAGAAAGTTGATCAGAAATCCGATTAAAAAATTTCTATCGGATTTAAATGGAAAATAAATGTATTATTTTCCGCCAAAATCCAATTTAAATAAAACCGGATGAGTCTCTCCCCAACACTTCTAATTTAATTTTTATTTCCAATTGAATCTGACAAAAATCCCATTGAGTTCCAATCATATTCAATCGAACTTTTCAATCAGGAACCCCCTGGACCCAACAAATTTATCAGAACCTCCAACTCAATTCATTGTCTATGATATTGTCAATAGAAACAAACCTTCGGACGTTTATGTGGTCTAATAAGCAACGGGCTGATACTTGGACTGTCAAAAGCGTCAAACGAGATCGCCCTCTTGGCGGTGGACTTCCTCTGGACTGACATTAAGTCTTGGGGAGTCTGGAAAGGATAGACACACTAGCTACAGCCGGCAAGTTTTAAGAAATTTTAAATTTGATAGCATATACATATACATATTTTTTTTTTCTAAAGATTGTCAATAATTCAGAGTTTTTGAAAGTACACATATATACATACACATATATTTACATGCATATGTATACACAGTTTCCACTTTCCTTGTAAAAAAATATATATATATATACATATATATTTAGACATAAAAAAAAGGTCGGAAGTAAGGTAATTTTCATTGAATTTTTTTTTACATCAGTGAAACAGAAAAGAAATAAAATAAAAAAATAGTATAAAATAGTAGTTTTTTTGTATAATTGTTTGCTGCGGTGACTAGGCGAGCCTCTGTATTTGGTATGGGTGAAAATTCTTAGAAAATATCTTGCCGAGGCCGCTGCGGCTACTGAGCCATCGCTCAGTATCTTTGGGGTGCTCGTACATTTGCAATCTTTAAAAGAGCGCCTTGACGAGGTAGGTCGGGTCGGGATTAAGGTAAAGGTGGGAATTACAATCGAGGTACTTTGGTACGCTAGGCCAGGCCTGTAACTTTTTTTTTTTTTTTGTACAAGGAGTTATTCGTTAGTGCAGACATGCGGCAACCCAATGAGGGTAAATGTAGCAGACATACGACAATTTTTAAATTACATATAAAAAAAATTTTAATTTAAAAAAATGCATGTACTGAGTTTTCAATTGTCTACACATGCATTTTTTTATTTTTACTTTACAAACATTTTTATTTATTATTTTAAAATTTTAAAAACTGTCAGACGTCCGCAACTTTTACTGTCATGGCAACCCAACGTAACGAGAAAAAAAAAAGAAAACATTTTTTAAAAATATATAAATATTAAAATAATTAATAAAAAAAACAATAAAACGTTATTACTAATTTTTTAAAATACATCACTCACTAAAGCTTGATAATTTTTGCCAGATCGTTAATTAAATTGAGGTGATGTATTTCTTTTAAACATAATAATAATAAATTAATTATAAAGACAAAAATAAATAAGTTCGATGTCTTAGACCCGAATAAATTAAACCGAATAATTACCGAAGTGTTAATTACTTTAAATTAATTTTTTTTTAATTTTAATAAATTAAATCTCGCGCCTCTATAAATATAATTAACAGACGAACTAATTGATAACTAAATTTTTTTTAACATCAATTAATATTAATTAATAAATTCTGGGAACAATATCGGGGATTTTTTTCGTTTTCATACATAAATATATATACATTAGCACGATAGAAAAAAAAATCTTTGGAGGAAGGGGGACAGGATTTTTTTTCGCAACATAAAATGTACGTGCGTGATATATAATTTTTTTGTGTTAGAAAATAAATCCAAACTCTTGCAGTATGTAATCGATTGGCATCAGAGTACAAGAGTTTGGATGAGATTTAATTTTGAAAAAAGAGAGATGTTATTTTCAACAATGAACAAACGATAGAGAGAATATTAAAACGATAGAAAAGAAACACATAAAAGTTAAAAAATAGTTAATAATAATGAAAGAAAAAGGCCGGCTAGCGTGTCTAAAGGCGATTGGTGCGAGAGTAAAACCAGGATAAGGCAGGTTGACTTTGGATTTGACTTTGACTTTGACTTTGGGATTGGTGCTCTACCTTCAACGGACTGGGTCCTGCCGCTAGAAAGCTGTCCTCTAGGGCCATTGATGCCGGTGAAAATAACACTGATGTGTCTATACTTTTGCTCTGTAAATTTAAAAAATATATGGGTAAATAAATTTGGGTAATTGAAGTAGGAGACCCAGTACCCGGTCAGGGAACTAGTACTCGATCACTCAGATTTTTAAATCTAATAAATTTTACTGAATGTACTAGGGTGATTCGATTCTGGTGATTTTTGTCACCATACCTGGGCTGAAAGTTTAAATTCCTGCTCGGTTTTTATGAGAAAATTAATGATAAAAATTAGCGCATGCGCCATTTTTCTGATAACTAGAAGCAGAAATTTTAACTTTAGATGCGACGTCTCAATGCGTGAGCACAGAAAAAATATTTCTTTTTTATGAATTGAATGCGAAAAATTTTCTTTGCGACATGAAATTATTTTTTTCTGTGCAGAAAATCAAATCTTTAAAATTTTTTATTTGCATTTTTAATGTAAACTTTTTTTTTAGTCAAAATCAAATAAAAATTCAAATTATCATTAGAAAAATAACTTTTGGAGCCAATACAGAAAAAAAATTTTAAGTCACAGTAAAATTACTTCGAAAACTTTTGAAAAATTGGCTATAAAATGCAGCAAACGGAGACTTGATGACTTGAAATGCGGCTGAGCATTGAAGACATTTTAAAAAATAGTTCAAGAAAATTTAGAATGTAGAGTTGAAATTTAAAAAAAATTTATGAGTGTAAAAAAAAAAATTTACCGGAATCGAATCACCCTAACAGATATAAAAATCTACGGAGAGATCGAATACTAGTTCCCTGACCGGATTTTAAAATAAAATAAATGAAAACAAACCGGCGTCTCGACAGCGAAATTCATTTCCGAGTGGTCATGACTACTACTAGCCCAAGCTTGACATAATGCTTTGCGTGCTCGTTTTCCACCCGGTGCGCTGTTCTCTTTTCCACGCCGGCGACCAGTGCCGTATCCAGAGTCTTGAAGAATACTACTGCCAGTGAGACTTTCACGATCAGTTTCCTGTCTGATTATTTCCGTAAGTGCATCAAGACGACTCGGTGTTGCTGGTAACTGAGTTGTTGCTCCACTTCGTCGTTCTATTTCGGCAAGAGCGTCTTTGAAAGGTGTTGGGGTACGTGGTGTGTTGCCATCCCCTTGGTTACGACGTAAACCTGAAGGTTGGGGCGTCGTGAGAGTTCCAGGACTACCTTTAGGAGTACTGGCACGTGGCCAAGAGGTTTCTGGACTTGCGAGACTGTTGAGAAACTGAGACGGACTAAATGGAAGCTGTTTTATTGGCGTTGAAGGAGCGGTTGTAACTATTTGTGATGATGATGATTGCTGACTTAATAAATAGTCGACGGACTGGTTTCCGCTGTCGTTAGTAGTCTCGGCACGCATCATACTGTAGTGTGAAGAACGACGTCTTCGTAGGATTGGTGGCGGACTGCTCTTACGGTCATCCTCATCTTCAAGATCAGGCATGGGCACCAGACGTATATCTGATGTTCCAGAACCACTGGCTTCAGCGCCCATGTCCAGGTTGAAATACTTCGAAAAAGGCGAAGGGTCGCGTTTTATTCGAGTCTCGTGTCGCAGTTGAGGTGAGTCCAGGTGATGGTCATCGGACTGCTCAGCTGACATTATGTTATGATGGTATAAAGTAGTTTGCTGAGATTGTTGCTGTACTTGTTGATGATGCGTTTGTCCCCAACCGCCTGACCAATCCAACGAACTCATGTCGAGACTCTGAGATGTTATCGTTGCCGTTCGGCTATTTTCATCTTTAAACAAATTATCCGGACACGATGATTCATCATGCATAACTCGTGGTTCTTTTTTAACGTTCATGGAAGTTTCCGTTGTTTTTCTTCTACCACGACCTGAGTAAAAAAAAAACAGTATGTAAATATTATGAGTGGAAGGTGAGATTCAATACCTGACTACTCATGTATTTGTATATCTATATTTAATGAATGTATCTATACAAATACATGGAGTGACCGGGTACTAGTTCTCTGATCGAGTACTAGATCTTTTAACTTATAAATATTTTTTTTTTTAATCTAATGTAAAAGACCTAGTACTCAATCAGGAAATTAGTACCCGATCAGAGAACTAGTACTCAATCAGGAAATTCGTATCCGATCAGGGAACTAGAACCCGATCAGAGAATTAGTACTCGATCAGGGAACTGGAACCTGATCAGAGAACTAGCACCCGATCAATGATCTAGTATCCAATTAGAGAACTAGTACTCAATCAGAGAGTACTCGATCAGAGAATTAGTACTCGATCAGGGAACTGGAACCTGACCAGAGAACTAGCACCCGATCAATGAGCTAGTACCCGATCAAAGAACTAGTACCCGATTAGAGAACTAGTACTCAATCAGAGAATTAGAACTCGATCAGAGAATTAGAACTCGATCAGGGAAATCGAACCCGACCAGAGAACTAGTTCCCGATCAAGAAACTATAATAGTATCCGATCAAGGAACTAGTACCCGATCAGAGAATTAATTCCCTGATCGGGTACTAGGTCTTTTATTTAATCTTAAATTAATTTTCTTAAATTGATTAATATAATTATTATTTTTTACCTCTAGTCCCAGTAATTTTTCCTTCCTCTGTCTCATACTTTCGCCGCATTGTACTGTTCCAATGATTTTTAATAGCATTGTCAGTTCGCCCAGGTAAAAGTTTTGCAATTTTAGCCCACTGATTACCAACGCGCCGATGTGCTTCAACAATTATTTTATCTTCAGCATCAGTCCACGCAGTTTTCTTGATACCTGGATTCAAATGGTTGTGCCATCTTTCTCTGCATTGCTTTCCAATTCTACCTTTCAAATGTCTTGCAATAAGTGTCCACTTTTTCGGCCCGTAACGTTCCACAAGTTCTACAACTTTCTCGTCCTCCTGTTGGTATTTAAAAAAAAAAAATCATTAATAAAATACCTTTAAATTAAATGGATCATCTTGATAGTCTTTAAAAGTTTTTTGTTCGTACATAGCAATTGGACTTAATGTATGTCTCACGGTAAAATAAGAAAAAAAAAATACCGGTGCAGACAGAGTACCGCAGCTTCAGTGTCAGTGTAAGTTAAAATTTCGCAGAATATCTTTGAATGCGACCGCTCAAGGCTCCAAGGCAAGGCAGGGCAACTACTCGACAAAGAAAAAATAATAAAATAAATGAGAAAAAAAGAAAATCCGAGTTACATGGGTACAAGTTAACATCTCGAAAGGCATCTTGGAATAGCAGTATAATGGAGCCCGAGCGGGCGGGCAAAGCGGGTGTGCAGTGAGGCCCCACGCAAACATCAACAGTGTAATATGTATGCCCTTGGCTGTTGCTGAGTGCATTGCCACTGAGGCAACTCCAATGCAGAGCAACAGTACTGTACTCAACACATTTTGCTATAGTCGGAATAATCTTCAAGAGAACAGAGAAGAAAACGTTTCAGTTCTCAATACAATCATTTTTATTTTATGTACTCAGAAAAAAATATTTTTTTGTTACAAGAAAAGTTTTTCTTTATGAAATGAAAATAAAAATTTCCTTAGGACTAGAAAATATTTTTTTTCTTTACTCAAGAATATTTTTTTTCACTCCAAGAAAATTTTCATTTTCAATTCATAATGCAAAAAATTTCTTAAGACTAGAAAAATTTTTTTTCTTGGCTCAAGAATTTTTTTTCGCTCCAAGAAAATTTTCTTTTATAATTCGTAATGCAAAAAATTTCTTAGGGTCAATAAAAATTTTCTTAGGAGTAAAAAAAAATTTATTGTCTTAATAAATTTTTTCTGACCTCAAAAAATTTTTGTTTTCAATTCATATTTAAAAAATTTTCTTAGGAAGAGTAAAAATTTTGCACCAAGAAATTGACTAGATGAATAAATACTTCACTTACATGAGAGTTTTTACTTAATTATTATGTCATATTCTTGTTACAAATTATATACAGTAAAAATAAGTCGCTGTACAAATGAGTCAACGATGAAAAAAATTTTTTCGAATAAAAAAAATGATGAATGAGATGTTAGATAGAAAAAAGAAAAAAAAACAACATTCTAAATGATGTAAACAGGGTCAAAGATGAGTGACTATGGTTTATAATCACTTCTAAATTCTTCAAGACTAACACCGTGAATATAAACTCAATGAATGATTCTTTAAAATGATTGCGCAACCCGGAAAGACGCCGACTGTTGTAAATAACAAGCACGTCCACGTGTATTCACAAGAGACCCGCGAATTCTTGTCCTGTATCCTTCTCTTTACAATCGGAAAATTTTAAAATAAAACCGGTTCTGCTGGTTTGCCATCGCCGTCTCATTATGGCCAAAGTCCAACTGAAGTGAATCCGCTTTCAAAAAAATAAGGGTTAAAAGGATTAAAGTCCTTACCGAAATATATCACAGTGTCTATTAGATAAAATTCTTTTTTTTTTTTTTTCGTTTTGTAGTCATCTGAAGTATAATGAGATTTTTTTTTACCTCCTTGGTCCATGGGCCTTTGACGAGCTCTGGATTAACAACTTTAGCCCAACGCTGCTGACATTGAACGTCACTCCTATCAGGAAAATGCGCTGCTACTGAGTCCCATCTGAGTCCGGTGCGATGTTTTTCCGCATTACTCACTAATTGCTTCAATAATGCATCCTACGTAAAAAAAAGAAAAAAATTAATCATGATTTTAATCTGTCTTTTAATTTTTATTAACATTTCAAGCGGTTTTTTATCTAAAGACGATCGAAAACAGACTAATAAAAACGAGCAACCTGCAGTCACTGGGTGACTGCCCAAAGATCACTACTAAAATTATAAAATACGCAGAAAAAAAGGATTTCTTGTCGTAACAAAATTTTAATTTGCACCAAGAAATTTTATGCATTATCAATTAAATACAAAAATTGTCTTGGAGTGAGAAAAGATTTTTTTGGTCAAGAAATAATTCCTCGCACCAAGTAATTTTTTCTAGTTCTAAATAAATTTTTGTTCTCAATTCACAATGCAAAAAATTTCTTGGGGTAAGTAAAAATTTTCTTTAGGCGAGTAAAGATTTTTTGTGTCAATAAATCCTTTTTTTTTCTATGCACACTTTTTTGGCTTTGAGAAGCTTCCTAAAACCAAAAGGGAGTAGAAAAATCTGTCATTTTGGACTAAGTAACGCGATATAAATAATATAGCTATATATTCAGTGACATTCAGTCATATTTAGTGACAGAATAATTAAAGTATTAATTTATTTAAAGAAAATAAATACGATCGTCTTTTTTCCCGCGTAATTTAAATGTAATTCGAATGATATAGATAAATCTATTTATCTCAATACTTGGCAATTAAAAACAGTTTAAAGTATGAAAATGCACAAATTCAAGTCAAGACCTATCTAATGATACCAATTTTAGTAACATCAACTAATTCTATCATATAGATATGCCGGAAACAAAATTTTCCTTATTCTCTTAATAATATAGATAGATAATTGTATCATATAGATATGGCGGAAACAAAATTTTCCTTATTTTCTTAATAATATAGATAATAGACAGTAAAAGTCTGATTTTGGTTTAGAGGCGACCAAAACAAGACCGAAAATTATTGAGACCGAGTCCCCCAGTCAAAAAATTTTATCTCTTTTAAATCTAATAATAATTTTTATTTTATTTGCACCTTCAGACTTTTTTAAAAAAATTTTTAGTCTGATTTTGGTCGCCTGTAGATAAAAATCCGACTTTTTTCTCAAAATATTTTGCCTTTAGTTTTTATCCAGACCAAAATTATACTTTTTCTGCCCATTAATTATTTTTTAGTCTGTTTTTGATCTAAAAATAATCTAAATAAAGAATAGTACAGACAAAACTCGATTGAATTTCGCATATTAATTAAATAAAAAGTAAAATTGAATATAAATAACTCAAAAATTTTATTTTATTTAAAACAGATCAAATTTTTTGACCCGTGCTATTAAAAATATTCATTTAATTCTTTGAAATATTAAAAAATAAAATAATTTATTAATTAAAATTGTACATTAAAAAATTAAATTTCCATATATTTTAAAAATAATTAAATTCTTTTGCAACAAAAGGATTTTCATTTTCCCCTCGATTCGAAAAAAAATTTCGTAGAAATCGGGATAAATTTATGTAGAAGTATATTAAAAGTTTACATCGAATGAAAGCACGTGGGATAGAGGTTCGCCAACTTTCCCATGAGAAACCTCATACATTGAGTTGTACTACATAATATTTGATCGCGCGTGCTAGTGAGAAAAAAGGACAGGTAACAACAGGATCATCCCTAACAATGCTTTTGATTCATTGTTATATCGTCATAGATTGTAATAAAAGCCGTCAAGATTATTGTCATTATTATATATATATGTATATGTATTGAATATACGAGCAAGTTTTAACCGGACAAAAATATATCAACACGTATAGTATGTTATTCATCCACTGGTTTATGTTATTCATCAACATTAATTTCAATAATTAATTATTCAAAAATATAACTTTACCTCTTCTTTGGTCCAACGACCTTTGTTAATATGCTTCGACTGCGCATTGCTCGTACTGTTACTCGTCGTAGTTGCTGTTGCTGTAGTTGTCGTTTGATTTACAGAATGGGCATTTGATGAATAAGAAGCCACTTGATAATCGCTTTCTGATTCATCCCCACTACTCGAATCGTAGCCTGATCTCGAGCTGAAATAAAAAAAAAATTCAATTAATATTTTTAAATAAAATTTATATGAATAATTAAACGAACGTAGAAAAAAATAATTTCTTGGTGCGAGAAAAAATTTCCAGTGTAAAATTTTTCCTCACCTCAAAAAAACTTGTTTTCAATTCATAATACAAAAAATTTATGATACTAAAATTACCCGACGTTTAATAAGTTTTGGATTTTTTAAAAAATGATAAATTAGAAAAAAAAAGAAAAAATTGCACCTATAGTTTTTTGAATTTTCTACAAGTGCATATTTGTAATTTTTTTTTTTTTTTTTTTGTAATTTATTTGTTTAAAAAAAAATCCTAAAATTCTTAATTGTCTATTAACTTCAGGGTCATAAAAATTTCTTAGGGTAAGTAAACATTTTTTGTGCTAAGAAATCCTTTTTCTGTGTAGAGGCTAGTGGTATAACCCAAAGAAATTATCTGATAATTGTCAGAATTTAGGGGTAGTTGAGGTTGGCCTGCCATTTTCGGGTGACGTGCGAAACATTTCCGAAATTTTGATCCAGTAGATTTTTTACTTTTTTCTTATTTTCGTTCTGCGAAAAACGTTCCGATCTTCAGGTACATATACAATTGACTATCGAAAAATTGACCAATGCCCACACGAAAAAATATATATGTGACATATATGCATCGATGTATCGGCTATATGGGACATATATGTTATTTATATATTTTTTTGTGCGGGTGGTCATTTTTTGAATTCAATTATAGTTCCCGCGAAAACTTAATTTTGCCCAAAAAATTATTTTATAAATGATTGACCGAAATTTTTACCAAATTTTTGACGTCAGTTGACAGTCAATTTCTCCAGATCTGCCCTAACTGACCATAAAAATTACAGTAATTTGACACCACTAGTAAACTAAAAGAAGTCGCCCGAAAACTTAACGATAAAAAGACAAGTAAGGAAGCATCCTAATTTTGCGGGCAAAATCTTACGGTTCGGTAAACATCCTTCCTGTTAATCGTTACAGTTTCATATATATTTTTTTTTATTATTTTTGTAATCGGATTATACAAGTTCTTTAGTTTTGTTTTTGTCTACTTCTCGCCTTATATTATTCTTCTTTACTGGTTTAATTCTATCCCTTAAATCCCCGGATACAACAACCACATCCTGTCCGTAAGTTTACTCCCAAGTGTGTAGTCTTAGGGTTTAATTAGTTTCCTGTCTATCAATGCGACCTACGTACACCTCGTCAACTTCCTTCCCGGTTTTTCTTTTACTATATCTTCTTCCTAAATACGTTAATAAAATCATTCAAGTGTCACTTAGTAAATTACAGTCTTTGTCTTATTCTATCCATAGGTCTAATGTTTCAGTCGTTGAACACACGTTTGACAAATGGCTTTCTTCGAAACCGGAATTCATTCATAAAACCTTTATCTGTATCAACTCTAATCTTTATATTACATAACTATTTAAATATTTACTTAGAAAAAAAAAAAAAAATTATGTCAATAACATAAAAATGCACATATATTAAAATATCATATCAGTGATATATATGATACCATTTGATCAAGAAAAATAAACAAAAATATGGTAACTTAGGAATGTTATTTATTACTATAGAAATTCTTTAATTTTATTCTTTAAACTAAAGAAAAGTTAACATATTATGACAATAAATGTAATTTTTGATAAAAAAGTTGAACGGAAAGTAAATTTAGAGATGATTTCTATGGATAAATTATAATAAAGTCTACAATTTTTCCATTATTCGGAGGGAAAATTCAAAAAAAGGTCAAATTATAGGTATTTTAACTTTTGATCGGCTATAACTTTAAAATAGTTGACTTTGTGAAATTTTGACAAGAGAGCTTTTTTGTAGAGCATTTAATGCCTTGCAAAAAGATGTCTGCAGATTTTTCTAATGACGCATTGTTAGCTAGTTATAAAGATCAGAAGAATAAAAAAAAAATTTTTCTGTTATTCTTATGGAAAATAGAAAAGTACGGGAACCTCTTAATGTTAATGCTAAGGGGTTAATACCGATTTTCAATTCGTTTGAATTCATGGACAAAAACTGGAAAAAATAGAGTGTTTAGTGTTTTTTAAAACCTCAACATAGAGCTAATAATTGCGAATTTTCAAAAATTCTAATTCGTCTCTACTCTACGAGTTGCAACAGAGATAGTCCTGTTTATTTTTCTGAGTTTGAGAAAGAGGGCGGCCTTTCCCTCAGGAGCTCTAATTTTCACAAGCGAACTTTTATATCTAAATGAAATTTTTGAACCTGTTTCCGAGAAAAAGAAATTTTTTTTTTTAAAAGTCCTAATATAGGGTAGAAGTAGCGTTTTTATGTACCTGAAAATTGAAACGTATTTCGCGCAATGAAAATGAAAACTTTATGTAATTCGACTGCTTAAGGGGTAGTTGGGGGTAGCCTGCAATTTTCGGCTGACATACTAGCGCCAATGCGAAACATTTCAAAAATAAAGATCCAGCAGATTTGTTAAATTTCATTTTGTTTTTTTATTTTTGTTCTGCAAAAAACGTTCCGATCTTCAGGTACATGCGTTTTTGGCCATGTAAGGGCCAGTTTTGGCCACTTGGAAATTTTAATTAAACTAATTTGTAAAATACGCAGATAATTAATTTTTAAAATTTTTTCAGAAATACTTTTATCCCATTATTGAAATGAGAATTTTATTTTACACTTTTTCATTAATTAAAATAAAGTATTAAATGCCCAAAAATGGAGTAGAGGCCACAAATGGTACTTCGACCCTATATATATATCAAAAAACAGATGTACATTCAAGCATTGAATCTCATCATTATACTAGTGAATAAAAATACAAATGCATCATTTTTATTATCAACAAAAATTCGAATATTTGAATTAAATTCAAAATTTATATCCTATTAATCAGGATTAAAAATTATTTATGTTACAATAAAATAAATATTTTAATTAAAATGTTCAATCAATAACCAATAAATTTTATATCCTGAGAAATTTCTGACGCAATATATGCATGTCTGTAGAAAACAAGTTTAATAATATGTATATGATCATTGATCATTAAAATTCATATCACAACAGTAATTTTTTCCGGCATATCATTAAGAATGAATTAATATTTACGTTATAAATAATATAATACATAAAAGAGTGAATTTATTGTGATAAATAACTTAATCAGGGGTTTTAAAAGTATATTCATATATAAATATGATAACACCTTCGGTATCTTTTTCCTTTTTTTGGTTTTTTCGTCTATTTTTATTACTTATCGAACCATCTGTGAGAGCTCGCACGCTCACGGGAGCATATGCTTATGGCATGTGCACTTTCAGTGTCCCATAGTCATTGTTATTAGCCTCCCCCAAACGAGACGAGGCAAGCGAGAAATGAGAGAAATACTAGGGGTTGTACTGCCTGGCACAGCTGTCTGTGCAGGGGGCGAGACAAGTATTATGAGCGTTATTTTGCTTACTCGCATGTCTGTGTCTATGTACACACCGATTCCCAAATACATGTAAAGTAATACATATACCAACCGAGTACAGCATATATATGAGCCACGTATTGATTGGCAAAAACCACTCGCTTCTTTTCTTTCGTCCCTTAGTAACACGACATCCTTTTTATTTAAAACATCAAAAGGTAAATTTTTTAAATTCACTATTTGTCTAGAATTTAAATCATACGATAATTATAATTATTAATGTATTATGTATACATTTGTTCTACTGAGGCAACTTTTTTTTATGAAATTTAAATTTATTTAAATTATTATTTTAACGGTCACCGCAATATCCTTGAATTGTAAATCTTGATACCCAGGCTATTCATCTTGAGTATAATGATTACATCTGATAAAATGCTTTATTTAAATTAAAATAATCTTGTTAAAAATAATAATAATAATAATAATAGTAATTTAGTTCTTCACTTTTATCCTGTTTGAAATTTTCGGTGGGATTTCAAACAAATTACTTTTAATTATCAACTTCAAATTAGTCGTAAATATAAATATAAATTAACATGTTTATATGTGTACTTTATTTTAACATTACTTTGAATTTTTGTCATGGATGTCGTAAAAATTAAAATCACTGTGCATTTTAAATTATTTATTTTTTTTTTTTCATATCAATAATTGTGTTTTTGATTTTAAGTCGATTTAATTTAAATATCAATTTCAAAGCTGGTAGTTTGTTTAAAAAACCGTCATTTTAATTGAAAATTCGTTTTTTTGCCCTAAGATATTTTTTGCATCATAAATTGAACACGAAAATTTTTCTTGCTGCGAGAAAATAAATTCTTGCGCCAAAAAACTTTTTCTAGTCTTAAGAAAATTTTTTTTTCCATTTCATAATGCATACAAAATTTTTCTTGCGCCAAGAAATCCTTTTTTTGTCTAGGGTAGAGGTACGAATTTTGGCCGCCTGAATTAAAATAAAATAATTTGTTAAGGTCACAATTACACGATTAATTTTTTGAATGGTCCAAAAATGGAGCAGTGGTCAGAAATGCTACTGCTACCCATTTTTTTTTTTTTGTTAATACTGACACTTAGATATACTTACTTCGGTGGTAAATTAAATCTTTTGAAAGTACATATAAAATAAAACAATGTCGATGTGTGTACTACTGTATAGGCTGATAATCTGTTACAAAACGGACATAGACCCCTGATATTGGTGGTAAGACTCTTTATGAGCAGGTGCGTGACTCGACAGCTGTCTCTGGGTCTCTCTCACTCTCTTTCTTACATTACTTGGTTATTCTATGTTTAAGGCAATAGTCGATCATCAATCGTAAGCTATGTTTCAAGACATGTTATGTGGCAGCTGGTTGCGCTTATTGCGTCTATTTGACAGTATTATGTTGAAAATAATAAAGAACATGAGCGTGCGCTAAGCTATTCAATAGAGGTAGGCGATAAAGTCACCCGCATCCTCAAAGCTCACTGACTTATCGTTTACTTTTTATTCATCTTTTTATTTTTATACAGAAGGTAAAAGACCTAGTACACGATCAGGGAACTAGTATTCAGTCGATCCATGTATTTTTATGTAGATATTTTTAGTATATATAGATATACAAATACATGAGTAATCGGGTACTAGTTCCTTGATCGGGTACTACTACAGCTCCTTGATCGGGTACTAATTCATTGATCGGGTTCTAGTTCCCTGATCGAGTACTAGCTCTCTGATTGGATACTAGTTCCCTGATCGAGTAACAGTTTCCTGATCAGGTATTAGGTCTTTTACCTTAAATTTAAAAAGAAAATTACTTATAAGTTAAAAGATCTAGTACCTGATCAGAGAACTAGTACCCGGTCACTCCATGTATTTGTATAGATATATTTAATAAATAAAGATATACAAATACATGAGTAATCGGGTACTAGGCTTACCTTACATACATTTTAATTAATCGTGTATGAAAATGTATACGTAATTTTATAATATAGTCGATGTCTTATATATTTTGGCTTAGATCCTGCAACTGCTATACTTGTGAATATAATGACTATACCTGGCCCTTTAAATTCAAGGAATCTCGGGATCTGACGGTCAGCTGAGCTTTCTCTTTTTTTTTCTTTTCCTTCTTCATCTTCCTTTTAACTTTATTATGTTAATATGACAAAACTATCCTATATTTGACTTAATAACTCTCTGGTCCTTTAAATTTTTTGCATTAAAATTACATAATTTAGTTATGTATCATTTGGGCCTCATATGTTATGATAAATTTCTTACATAAGTAAGATACAGGTAAAAAATAGTAAACTCTAAAATTACCGTATGATCAATGTTACTATTTTAATAAAACATAAAAATCAGCATGAGATCCTTGAAGTCTTGCTATCTAACTTTACTGGCATCTGCAGGGTGTGCTACCGTCTGCCTGGGACTTTCCCCTCTATTTACCAGAGCCGTGTCTTGTACCCATAGAGAAAGAGTGAGAGTCAGTTGTATAATTCTGTCCCCTTTTAACTTTTTTTTACCCTCCTTTTTACTTCCTTCCATTCCCTTCCGCTTCCCTTCCGTTTCGCGCCTTCTTGAGCGCTTCTCATGTACATGTATTTTGAATGTAACAATAAACCCTACGAGACTAGAGTGAGTAAACGCAACAGCAACCCCTCGCGCCATATTTTTTTATCTTAATTTTATAGCAGATTTTTGTATATAAAAATATAAGTAAATATTCATTTTTTAGACATTAGTGTTCTTTACCTTTCATATGACCTCGTATCGATCATTATATAAAAATAACAGAATTTTCTGTACACAAAAAAAAATTCAATTTTTGGATTGTATTTAAAATGATAAATTATTTAAAAAATTCCACCTGTAGTTTTTAAAATTTTCTACATGTGCATATTTTTATATTTTTGTTATTAATTTGTTGAAAAAAAATCCGAAAATTCTCAACTTCATGATCATTAGCATAAGTCTAATAATTTTTGAATTTTTTTAAAAACGATAAATTTAAGAAAAAAAAATATTTAAAAAAATTCTACCTGGAGTTTTTTAAATTTTCTGCATGTGCATATTTTTAAAAAATTAAATTGTTGAAAAAAAAGCGAAAATTGTTAATTGTCTGGTGACTTCAGGATCAATTGTTGCTGGCAATAAATAAAAAAAACCTTGTCGCTAAAATAAGTTAAAACTAAGTACGGATATCGACACGTACAGAGAGAGGATCAGGGTTGAACCCCTTATAGGACATCTGGTCACCACCTGCCTTGATGCCTTACTTCGTTCCCTCTTTTTCTTTCTTTCTTTCTTTTCTTATTTATTTCTCCCTTTAACTTGTCCAGTAAAAAAGTCCCAAGATCACCGGTATTAAAATACACCGATGCCAACATGATTCCACGTCGCATGAGTCGTGTTTTAAATGCATTACGCATACCAGAGCATCGACCTATAATGTATAAACTTCTGTGTATTATTATAATACAACCTCAATCACCCATGTTATATAGACTATGCCAGAGAATACGATAATAAAAAAAAAAACGAGAAACAGAAGGGTGCAAAAGTCCGAAGGTTTCCGAGGATTTCCGAGAGGGCTTTCATCATCCCCTTTTAACTTTTTTCTACACCTTATGTTACCATCATCCCCCCTTGTGTGCACTTTTGCCCTTTTACTCAGTGTTCGTTCCCATGACAAGTGTGTAAGATCCTATTTTCCGTGTGAATCTTTAATTCAGCCGTGGGAATATTATATACTGCAAATAAATACTCACAACTGTTTATTCTGATGACCATGCACGTGTTATTTTTTTTTTAGCCACGCCTCCAGTCACTTTTACCCTCATCGAACTCATCTAATTCCCGCGTGGAAACGTATCCTGTATTATTGAATAGTTTGATAAGGCGCCGGAAAATTAAAAAAAAAAAATATCCGCTTCTGAACGTCATCAAGGGAGCAGATGTATTCGGTGATACTGAAGTTTGCCGACTAATAACTTTTGGAATTTATTCAGAACGATAAATATAAAAAAAAAAATATATTTTAAAAAATTGCACTTATAGATTTTTAAATTCTCTACATGTCCATTTTTTTTAGTTTTTTTTTTTTTTTGTAATTGATTTGTTGAGAAAAAAATTTGAAAATTGTTAATTGTCTACTGACCAGGATCATTGATACTGAAGTTAGTTGTCTAATAATTTTTGAATTGTTTTTTAACAATAAATTATAAAACAAAAATTATTTCAAAAAATTACACCTACAGACTTTTTAATTTTCTACATGTGCATTTTTTTAATTTTTTTTTTTTTTCAATGAAGTCGTTGAAAATAAAATCTAAATAGTGTTAACTTCAGGACCATATGTATTCGATAAAATTTATGTACCATATGATCGAAAATTCCGGGAAAATTTTTCTAAATTTGTTGGAGGATGTGCGGCTAAAGCTACAAGTATCTCCATTAAGTTTAAGGACTTTTTTTTTTACTCATCATCGTGTTTTTTTTTTTTAAATAAACCAGATCCTACTTTAAAAATAAATTCTTGCACGAGTTTAATTTTTCCTCAAGTTGCAGCTGACATTTCTATTTGATTGTGGTAATGAAGATTATTATCAGTAATAAAAAAAAAAAAAAACTAGTATTAGAAATAAAAACTTTCATTTCGCGTATGAATTTTGTCATTTCAATTAAACGGTTTCGCAAAAATGTTAATCTTAAATTCAAATTAGTTATCAGTGGTTCTCTGGCGGTATGACTTTTAAAAAAATTTCACCTCTGGATCCTTAAAAAAAAAAAGTAAAAAAATATCTGAGTATTAACCATCGTGAATTTGCTTTTAAATTTTGACAGATGACCGAGAGAGAAAGAAAAAAGGTATGTTGCCAAACCGGATTGACGATACTCTTCTTCCTCAGGATCCTTTTGAGAGAGGACACTGAGAAAGAACTTTAAAGTTTCCCAGTATGAAAAATCTTCAGCCTAAAAGAAGTGAATGAAATAAAAGACCTACTTTGCTTGGTGACAAAGTAAAGACTGAAATAGTAAGATCCATTCTTGGATTTAATCTTTCAGGCTTCGTCTATACATCATATATTTTACGACTTAGTATTGACAAAGTCATCTTTAGTCTTGAAGGACAAATTTTTAAAACCTACTGGCTGACCTCGAAGACAAATATCTTTACTGATAACACAATTTAACTGATATTATAATTCGTAATAATAAATGAGATGTTGAATGGGTAGAAATCGGAGTACTGACTCTGATAACACCGCATCCTTTGATATTAATATCAGTCTGTTGTTTCCGGTCAAAGCTTAAGGTAATCGAGTAACATAAATTATCCGATTGAATATCAATCAACTTACACAGTAAAGACAATTTTGTAGAAGTTAACACAAAACTGTGTGTTAGAACAAAATTTTACACAAATTTTTATGTTGTTTTAACATTTTTCATTAGTGTTGAAAAAATAACACAAAAAAATGTTATTCTCTGTTACCGGTTCTGAAACTTTTACACATTAAAATGTTATCTGCAACACACGTAAAGTGTTAATTTAACATTTTTATTTGTGTTATATGGATACTCATAAAAATTTATGTTAAGCTTGAAAGTGACTACGGTAAATTTAACACATTCTTTGTGTTACTTTAATGAATTAACACGCGCTCTATGTTAAAGTTACATTTTAAAAGTGTTAACACTTGTTTGGAAAGTAACACTGAGTAAATGTTACTTTTGTTTCAATTAACATTTTTTTGTGTTAAAAATGGACTGATCAAACAACACAACAGTGTGTTAAATTAACACCGAAAATGTTAAATGTTTAACATAAAATTTTTTACACAGACTTTTTTCTTTACACAAATACGAAAAATTTGTTACTGTGTAGAAATTGAATTGAACCATCCGATTAACAATAAAAAATTTAAACCTACACCTAGAAAAATTAACTTTTAAAAATTTTGTTTACTCACGAAAAATTACGCTATTAAATTTTGAATCTGATAAATTTTTACAGGAAAAAATTCAAGATTTCACAGAAAATATTTTTCTTAATCGAAGAAATCTGAGCTCTGCTCAAGATATGCTGACTTTTTTTTTTGAGTACCGGAAATAAATTATGATTTTCTTCTGTCAAAAAAATTATTTTTCAACTTAAATATGAAATTAATAATTTAAAAATTTTCATTGATTTACTACTTAAGTAAATTTTGTTTTTACAAAAGTTATTTTTTAAAAAAATATTACAAGTGCTCAGGTTTGGAATTTAAAAGAATATTTAAAGTGACTTGAAGCAGGTTTCAATAAATCCCCTCTTTTTCTCACACTTACTCTTATATATATCTATACAAACAACCGTACATAAATTACAAATATTCAAATCTTTCATCTTTGAAAAATATAAACATTTTTAATTCAGCACATTAATATTATTTGATTTAAATTTTTTATTGTTCCGCGGTTAGAATAATTATTACCGCATTATTTACGTTTAAGTTTAAGTGTACATTAAAATATGCAATCAGTACATG
The DNA here is from genome assembly GCF_029852145.1 of Microplitis mediator. NCBI lineage: Eukaryota > Metazoa > Arthropoda > Insecta > Hymenoptera > Braconidae > Microplitis > Microplitis mediator. The sequence goes on along the minus strand of NC_079971.1, from coordinate 7,001,358 downwards.
TTGCACGACAGCCTTTAGAAAAAAATCTGTCCTTGTGTGCGTCTGTGGTGATCTGTGGGAACACATACATTTGTATGTTTACATAGATAGTTGTGTACATGTGCGCACGCACACACACACACATCAAAGAATACTAAGTGAAGCATTACTATTTATCAGCTTTACTGACTTCGAGCCTCAACTAAATAGTCAATACTTCAAGTTTTATTTTTATTGCCTACGTAGAATTTTTTAAATTTTTCTGTCAACTTTTAGTCGGATATTAAAATTTTATTACATTGACACGAGTCAATGCACGTGAACATTTTTTTTTTGTATGACTATATATATATATATATTGTATATATATGAATAGTTAAATGTAATATTTGATGTGGAAATTGAGAGTTTTAAATAAATAAAATTTTATATTGAGTACAAGAATTTAAATGGCAAATTTGAAAAATGACGTATTGTTTACATTTAAATATCGGTAATTAAAATGCTTATATATATATAAATATATGATATTAAATAACTCAATTAATATTAATAAAAAAATGAGTGTGAATGTAACTGACAATTGTCAATTTTTTTAATTTTCAAATAAATAAATAAAATAAAAATTAAAAAATTCGTATTCAAATTTTAAAAAATCTACGCGCCTTTTTTTCAATTCATTCATTTAAAATTTATAATTCGTCTTGTCTGCTAGATTCATACTCATAAAAATAAATACTTACTCAATATCAGTAAATAAATAAAAAAAAAAAAAAAACTTACGCTTCTGTCGGTGGTGGTGAATAAAATGTCGAATGATAAGTAGAAATATCTACAGTTTTTGACGGTACAAGCAAATCCGCTGGTAAACGCTGCATTATTTAATAAATAAACTAAATTGCTTTGTTAAATTTAAATAAATAAATGCACTAGTAAAGTTGAAACATCCAGAAGCTCCGTACTTGCAATATGTCTACACGATATCCATGGCACAGATAAAAACGTTTCAACACTTGTTCAAAAACAAGTACGTACTTTTTAAAATAATATAACTTTTATTCATCATCGTTAGCTTTCACAATAAATACACTTTTATTTAAAAACTTTAATTAACTGCTGAGTATAAAGTTTATTATTTTATGTACGTAACATCAATTAATTTAATAAAATGGTGTTTTTTTACATGACGTCCAATTAAACTTGACGTTTTGTCATAGAAACTGTTTATCACTGCGATTATTTTTAAATATTTAATTTAAATACACGGAAGTTTAAATAATTTTAAAAATTTAATAAACAATATTTAAATTTTAAAAACAATTATTTAAAAAAAGAACCGAGTATCGATCGTTGGCCTCGTCAGCGTCCGAAACGGTCTTTTAATGCGCGTTTGCGTACAATCTTTGTTCTGAAAACTGAGCTTGCGCAGTCGCGAGCTCTTTATTTTTGTATTTTAACTCAACAAACAATAGATTATTTAAATTTAAAAGTTTATTTCTATTTATATATTTAATTACATATATATGTATATAAATAAATAAATATTAATATCAATATTACGAACGCCACTGCGTGAATATATTTTTATCCTCCATTTAAATTATTTTGGAGGGAATTTTCGGGGGCAAAATACGATAAAAAAATTTCAGTACACGCGGGTACAGTGGCGGCCGCTTGCCCGATCTCGACTAAAGCAACCTCGAGGTTCGACCGAACAACAGCCCGAAGCCGACGTATTTTTCACATGCGGTGGCGGCAGCAGCAGCGGCAACGTTACATTCTGGTTGTTTGTGAGTATGAGATCGAGGGTCTAAAGCATCGAGAACTCACATCACGCGGGTAAAGAGAACTGTTTTATTGAGAGTGGGGATCACTAATACATGGTGAGACTTCGACCAACCGCGGCGTTCAGAGGAGAGACTCGACTCGAGAGCAACAAAGAGGCATTACAACTGGGTAAGTATCAAAACGGCATCAACATCAATGGTCAAAGTTGAGAAAAAAGGAGAGAAACAATTGTTATATACATATATATAAGAGAAAAAGAGAAGAAATGAAGCTTTGCTTATATTACTTACCCATGGTATGCTAGCATGTATATCACAAGAATAATAATAATAATAATACATGTATAAGTATGATACCGAAAAAACCCGAAAATATACGAAGTTCTGGAGGGATACTTTTGCGTCGAGGTAAAAGTATATCCAAGAACCCAAGGGCTCTTCTCCAAAGGAAACTCGTGGGTAATAGAACTGATGAATGCAAGTGCGCCATGTGCTGACTTGGATTCACTACTTCACCTCAATCGCAAGTTAAATTGTTCAAATTTCATCTACTATATATTTTATGGTATATATATTTTAATGTCAAGCCCTTGAAGAAATAGTATTCCCGGCTCAAAAAAATAACTTGATTTTGACGTAATTTTAAAAATTCAAAATAAAGCAAGTTTAGGAAGACAAAAGCAAGTCAAGTTTAAATTCCTTTATTTAATAAATGAAAAACATATTTTGAGGTATGAAAATACATTTGGTTTTGACTTGCTTTTGACTTAGTTGTCTTACTTAGTACCCATTCACGCCCACTAAGTCAAATTCAAGTCACGTTGTCTTGGATTTAACTTAGTTGACTTAAATTTTTAACCAAGTGTAGCCAAAATCAAGTTAAGAGTCAAATGCAAGTCAAAACCAAGTTACTGAAGTCAAAAACAAGTCAAAAAAGTCAAAATCAAGTTATTTTTTTGACCCGGGTTCTGATTGATTTCATGAGATTGACACTAAAATGGAAATAAGTAGAAAGTTATGCAGAATTTTGAAAAACTTTATCAAAGATAATTTGTAGGGAATAAAATTGTCTACAAAAAAGAATCTATGACATTTTGTGATAAGTCTGATAGTTTCGCTGGAAAAAAAAGAAGATCTCGAAATTTACTATCAATTTGAATTCAAACTCAAATAACTTTTGGGCAGATGGATTTATCAAAAATTATGAGAGATTTTTGTAGAGCGTTAAATTTCCTACAAAAATGTATCTGGGCTTATTTGTACAATACGCCATTACTGACGTATCAAATTCAAAATTTCAAATTTTTTTCCCATGTCATTTATATGGGAAATAGAAAATCGCAACCAGGGAATGTGTGAATGTAGCTGACAATTGTCATTTTTCAAATTTTGAAATAAATGAATTAGATGGGAACAGAATAAAATTTAAAAAATGCACATTTATAGAATTTAAAAATCAGTATGTGCATTTTTTTATTTTTTTAATCCGTTCATTCATAATTTAAAATTTGTCTTATATCTGGTACATTCGCACTCATATCAGGGAATATTAAATATTAATATTAAGGGCTCAAATTTGAACAGGCGTCTTCTTTTATCCTACTGAAACTTTTGAGTGTGTCCTGGAAAAAAGCAGTCGATTTTTTTGAATCAGTCTAATATATCTATACTTTGTTGGACGCATGTATAATAATGTAATTAAACGATCCGTTGATTTAAATAAGAATAATGTGAAAAAGAATAAAAAATCCATCAAGCTGCATTGGTCTAAAACAGATGGAAAACAACCATGCTATTATTGAGTCACTTATTTTTAGATCAAATTTAAGTTATAAACGACCGGTCTCCAAGGGTCTTAAGTCTTTCATATTAACTAGACTATCAGACTTTTAATTTATGAGTTTTATTTTTTTTTTATTTACCGAGTTTGATTTCTGAGCTATCGATTAAAGGTGCGGCTTTTTTTTTATTTTAAATTCTCGTCTCTGCCCCTCGGACAGCCATTTCAGCCAACTAGTCGTCACTGCCAAGTCTTTATTTATAATCACACAAATTCTTCGTTAACGTGTCTGTTAATAGTTACTATGCACCACAAGCGAATAGCATTAATTTTTTTTTTCAGCTTTTGACTTTTGTTTGTTCTCAATCAAGATGATAAAGAATAAAAATTAAATATAAATATGTCTAATTAATAATGGAGTTGAACATAAATGTAATAATTAAGAAATATAAATTATTAGTTCATTAAGAACAGCAACTAAAGTACATGCGTTTTGTTCATGACTCAAGAATAATTTAAGCAGATGTCCCATTTTACAAGCAAATTAATGCGACTAAATGAGGCCAAAAAGTATATACATATATATTAAAAACCACATATGTCTTTTAAATAAAATACGAAACTCATATAAAGAAATTACGATAAATGCATTCGTGTTTTGAATATTAAGTAAGAAACGTCAAATTTAAATTCATCATTCAAAAAAATAATAATGCGGAAGAACAAGTGAGATTTGAAAGGAATTTTTTACGATAATTTAAATTTTTGACTTCCCGCCATAAAAATTTGAAATTTAAAAAAAGGAAATTGGTTTCCGTGAAATTTTTGAAAATCGAGTTTTTTTTCGTTATTTTACCAGCTTACGGAGTAAACAGATTATTTAGTGTAGTTTTTTCTTAAGATTATACTGGACTAACAGAAAAGACCATTCAAGCGAGTGCTAGGTTCTGGGAAGAGACGCGAATCGACGAAAGCCGGTGCCCGACTATGCTTACATTATACGAAACAGTAAGAAAGAATGAAGGTAAGCGGTAATGTTAAGAGCAAAAGAGATGAACAATCGCGTGGAATTCCTTCATGCCGTTACGAACACCACGAAAAATAAAGACGACTTTTATTTTGTGTTTTGTATTTGATGGTACTTGTGGTTTTTACTTAAAAAAACATCTTGCTTAAGAATTTTTTTAAATTTTTTATAGAATAGATTTCACCAGAATACGTCATGATCTTATATAATTTTACACAAACAAAGTCTACTGAGTACTTAAATATTAAATAAAGTTGAGAATTTTTTTTTCTGTGATGTACTTCAATAAATTCTGAAACTAATTCACCTTTATATCGGTTACCAAAGTGGATTGAACTCTAACTCCACTTCAGGTCGCGACAAACTGATGGAGAGACGGACAGTTTCACTGTCTAACGCCTGAACTACTCGGCCACCGCGGACTTTATACGCGGAATAATTAAGACATTAAATTATGAAGTAGTAATCAATTATGTACCTGAAGATTAGAACCTTTTTCGCTGAACGAAAATTAAAAAAATTTACACAATTTGACTGCTTAAAATTGACTTAAGGGGTAATTGGGGGGTGGCTGCATTTTTCGGCTGGCATATACTAGTACTTATGCAAAACATTTCAGAAATCTAGATTCAGTAGATTTTCTACTACGGGTTATAAAATGTCACCATAAAATAAAAAATTATTAATGAGATCGGATGTTGCCAGTTATTTTACACCCCATAAAAATTATAACCGATCAAAAAGACTTAAAATCGATCAGAACACTATTTTTTTAGGAGCCTGGCATTAAAATGAAAATAACTAGAAAACAATGCGGAATTTTAGAAAACTTTATCAGAGATAATTTGTTAGAAATAAAATTTTCTACAAAAAATATTTCATAACATTTTGTGATAAGTCCGATAGTTACGCCGGAAAAGTAAAAAGGAAAAGTAAAAAGATCTTGAAATTTACTCTAACTTGACTTCGAGCTCCAATAACTTTTGAACAGATGGATTTATCAAAAAATGATACGATACTTTTTTTGTAGAGCGTTTAATTCCCTACAAAAGTATATCCTAAACTTATCTGTTCAATAAGCCATCGCCGAGGTATAAAATTCCAAACTTAAAATTTTTTTTTTTCTCCCATGTTATTTAAATGGAAAATAGAAAATCGCGAATCGCCACCTTTAAATATTAATATTAAGGTCTCATATTTTAACAGGGTCTTTGTCTAGAGATACTCTGTCGACTTTTCAATGTTCTTCGAGAAAAAAAAAAAGTCGATTTTTTGAAACACTAATATATATATTGAAAAATTAAAGATTGAAATATGTATTTAATGGAATTTTGATATAAAATTTATGTAAAAATAAATGATAATGTAGATCTCGTTTGAACGCATTGTAAAATCAACCCTTGAAGAAGCTACGATGTATACTCAGCACTCGAATTTTATATAAAAACTTAAGGGTGGTGGTAGATTTGTCGTAACACGTAGAACATGCATGCGCATATTACATCAGCAGCTGGTACGGGTTTTTTTTTTATTTTTATTAGCAATAGGTATTGGCCGACAAGTACCATCATCAAGAGCAAACTTTTATACTCTTCATCGTTATCGTATCGCGTGTCTCTGGTTAGGTGGCATATAATATAATATAATATATAACATAACATAACACGAAAACTCGGGGTCCATTTATTCATACATATAAAATATGCGTGTATATGTGCGAGCCAACTTAACAGCTTGTCCTTCCGTCCTGTTCTCGGTTGCTATGCGGGACTGGGCCCTGACGTCACTACTTGTATCTCACAAGGGGAAATTTAATATTGATAACTTGAGAAACGTTAGATTGACAAACTACAGAGCGCAAATTTTATAATAGTATGACATAACGAGATTTTTTTATTTTATTTCAATTAACACTTTATCATATTTTATAAATTTAAATTTCCAATGGAAATTTACGCTTCGAAATTTCAAAAGTTTATCTTTTATAGCTGTTATCTTTTATAGACACGAAAAAAATTTCTAATACTTTTTTGTGTGAATTTTTTTTCTCTACAACTTTTGTTTGAAAGTTTTTTACAAATTTTTTTTTTGTTTATGAAATATTCGCAAAAAATCGGTTTTTGGAGCAGTTTTTATTTTTTTTCTCATTAACCCCTGGGGTGATTGTGGGTGACATCATAGACCTTCAACCAAATTTTCGCCATTAGAGAAATGTCTCCTATTTCGGAGTTTCCACTAGATGAGAGATAAATTAACTTTTAGAAATATTTTATTTTCTTCTCACAAAAAATTATGCTGTCGGAAATTTTAAATCCATTGTATTTTTAGTGCAGAAATTTCAAAATTTCATTCAAAATTATTTCCTTAATCGAAGAAATCTGTGCTCAGCTCGAAATATGTTCAGCTGGTCTTTTTTTTGAATACTGTAAACACGGAAAATAGAAATAGTAGTGGTAAAATTGAATGTATATCCAAGATTTATTACAATTTCAAATATTAGCGAGTCCCTCTACTTTGAAACTGTAAAAATTACATTATTTTTTAGACTTCCTGTTTCGAGTTTGCTCGACAGCACAATAAAAATTCGTAGATTTATTAAACCTATTTTTCTCCACAAGTTTTTTTACACGAGGGCTCTGTTTTTGTACTGAAAAATAATTTTTCCACTGCTCTTTTTTCCGTGGATAAATTTTGATTCTTTCTGTCAAGAAAATTATTTTTGAAATCAGATATGAAATTAATAAACTAAAAAATGGGGAGTGAATTCGGAGTGATTACGGATTTTATTTAAATCCGAATTTACTTCGTTACTCTGTCTTATAAAAAATCACTCCGAATACGGAGTAAATATGGAGTTTGTTTTTCCAGCGGAGTGATTTCGGAGTGATCTGAATTTTATTTAAATCTGCATCCACTCCGATTCAGAGTTTGAATATTAAAATAAACTCCGCTTTGGAGTAAATTTCACTCCGAGGAGATTAAATAAATAAACATTCACCCGCTTCGCATTCATTCCGGATTTACTCCGCGTTCACTCCGCTAATTTTTTACCGCGTAAATGTTATAATTTTTATAAATTTACTTTAAAAAATTATTTTTCGTCAGTGTCCAGCTTATATGAAGTTTTTGTCAACAAAATAATATTTAGTTGATAAATTTTGATATTTTATATTCGTGAGATTTTAGATAGATAGGGTTGCCCTTGTACTTTTCTCCACAGGAAAGTTGAACCATCTTTGGGTTATCCAATACGTCCTTCTGTCACTTTTTCGCTGGGACACCAGATACATACACTGAAAAATAAGCCAGGTTTCACCAAAACATATAATAAATAACCATTTACTCTTCTATACATTATTATATATATATAAACATAATGATATATAATAATCTTTAATAAAAAGTTTTCTTTAGTTGGTTAACGATGGTGCAAGATGGCTTTAAAGAATGAAATTTCTTTGGTAAACTTAATGTATACCCAGACATTCAGTCATTTGTGTGACTCTGATGATGGGGAGTATGAGCAGCTGCTCGCATATGCACGCGCCACACTCCTGCGCTATTTTTCCAAGGTTTTTCACCGTCAACTCCCTCTCTTTTATACTTATCTAGCATGAATGATGCCTGATATTGCTCACCAGACACCCAAACTACGGTGAAGATGATGAACCAACCCATCCATACATGAATAATTTCAAAAATGGGATATCCAAGTAAGCAGTTTAGGATACATGATGTTTTATATTATATGGAAATGGAAATAACCCAAGTACAGAAGGCTGGTGTGCATTCATCGCGTGCCACGTGCCCTGCCACCTGTTTCATCTAGGCGTTCAATATAACCCAGAGTAAGAGAAACGACCGAAAAAAAGGAGAAATATATTTTTTAACAGCCGGTATAGCCGATGAATGTGCCGGCATCGAGAGCTACCTGGAGATACCCAATGTGTCTAAATAATTTTTTGTCACTTGACAATTTATTTTAAATAATAATAATATCTTATTATTTTTCTGCAGATCAATGAAACTCAACTTAGCCGACGTCTAATAATTTTTTCTCTTTTTAGAAACGATAAATTAAAAAAAAAATTGTTTTAAAAAATTGCACCTATGGCTTTTTAAATTTTCTACAGATGTATTTTTTTTTTTAGTGATTGGTTGAAAAAAATGAGGAAATTGTTAATTGTCTTCTAGCATGAGTGTGAATGGAGCAGACATGAGATAATTTGTAAATTTGAAATAAATAAAAATAATGAAATTAAAAAAAAATCCTCGTACTGACTTTTTATTTATCTAAATACGTATTTTTTTATTTTTACTCATGATACTAAAGTTAGCAGATGTCTAATTATTTTTGAATTTTTTTTTAGATGATAAACTATAAAAAAAAAATATTTGAAAAAATTACACCTGTAGTTTTTAAAATTTTCTACATGTGCATATTTTTAGTTTTTGTTTTTTTATAATTGATTTGGTGACAAAAAAAATCCGAAAATTACTAATTGTACTTCCGGATCATTTTTACTCTGCTTATATTTTATTTATTTATTCAAATATTTAAAAATCCTCACTTGTCAGTTACATTCACACTCATGTGTTTGATTTAAAATTTTTAGTTAATTTACTGATACTGATGAGTTTTTGAAATAATTAATTTTAGCAAGTGACTAAGACTTAAAACTTACTTGGAAACGAATGGAATTTCTTGAACTTTATGCGACACTTTCATTGTTTGATCAAATGAGTGCGTGTTTGTCAACAATTATCACTTGATAAGAAAAAAAAAACCAATGTGATTGTAGATAAGTTCAAAAACTAGCAATTAAAATACTTTTTTAAAAATCGTCACTTGCACAATCATAATTATTTTTTTGTTTTTAAAAATTTCAAATATTTAATAATGCGATCATTTCTTTTTTATCTTAAACACTGACATGTTTACACTAAAAATTAGATACATAAATATGTCATATGTCAAATAAAAGTTTACGTCATAAATTAGCAAACTGATGATTGGTACCATCATTGCATGGCTTTCGCGCGGTTTTATTTGAATTTTTAATTTGAATAAATAAATCATTGAGTTCAGAAAATTAAAATCTTTTTATAAATATTCAAAAAATATGACACTGATAGTATCCGATATCTGAAAATTTTCAAGAATTAAATTACTGAGTCGTAACAAAATTTTTTTAAAAAATACTATAAAATTTTTGAAAATTATTCAAATGCATTTTTAAAATTTTCGCCCGCCAGAATTTATTTTGTTTATTGGAAATAAAAAAAATTTTAAGATCCTGAAGTTAGCAGACAATTCAAAATTTTCGGATTTTTTTTTCCCTCGTCAATTACAAAAAAAAAAAACGGAACATATAGAAAATTCAAAAAGCCATAGGTAAAATTTTTTTTTATAATTAATCGTTTATCAAAAAATCAAAAAATTACTAGACGTCAGCTGACATCTCATAAATTTTTTAATGTCTGCTACTTTCAGCATCACTACAAAATTTTTAATTAAAAAATTATTAGAGATAATTATTTTTGGGTTCAATTTCAAAATAAATTATTTCAGAGTAAAAAAAATTAATTTCTGTTATTATATCTGCATAAATGACAAAATTTAAAAGTATTTATTATGAATGAAAAAAATATGAGTGTGAATGTGACTGACAAGTGGGAATTTTTAAAATTTTTGAATAAATAAATAAAATGTAAGCAGAATATAAATAAAAAAATTCGTATTTTGATCAATGAAAAATTAGCGCGCGCATATTTTTTAAATTTCATGATTTAAAATTTATAAACTGTCTCATGCCTGTTACATTCACCCTCATAAAAAAATTTAGAAAATTTTATAATATTTAAAAAAAAAATTAGTGGTACCAACATCTCGGCAAGTTCAATTTATAAATATCTGTCAATTCATAGGTTAGGTCCAGTTAAGTTTCCCGCCAAAAGGTTTGCTGTCGGACAAATTTTTGTAAACATCAAGTGTCAAATTTTTAAAAGTTACATTTACTTACAGTAAATTACTGATATATAGAAAAACATTCAGTTTTCACTCCTGTCTTATTTTTCACTAAATATTTTATGATTTAATTTGTAATTTATTTAGAAAACAAAAACAATAACAATGAGATTTCGTTGTAAGATGACAGACGCAGTTGCAATGAGAGATTTCACAAGTAATTATAACCTATTTAAATTATTTTAGATAAATATCTACTGACAATAATTTTTTTAACATATTTAGATATTGTAACTGCGGTCTCCAAAACATCAAAGCACTGCGTACTTGAATTAACCAATGATCAAATTTGTTTTACTGTCCTCGATGAGTCCGGACGTTCACCCACAGTTTGGGTCGAACTATCGCGGTATCATTTTTTTAATGAGTATCTTATGGTGGGCCTCGGCGAGCATAACAACAAAATATTATTCGATTTCGACGCTCAAATGCTGGCTAAAAGTTTGACAACACTAAAGGCAACCGCTAGAAGCGTTAAAATGAAACTTACAAACAAACAACATCCTTGTCTGACCCTAGAAATTGAGTTACCGTCACTGACGACAGATTCTTGGCAATGTATCCACGATGTGCCAATTAAAGTTTTGTCGAGAAATGAATGGAATATTTTTCAACCACCGAATATACCTGATTTTCATGTAAGATTTCAATTTTTTTTAATTCTTTTATTAATATAAATTTAACTAATGAGGTAAAAATTAACTATTGAGGTAAAAGACCTAGAACCGGATCATTCGTCGTATTTGGATGTCGCGTTACTAATTCTAATAGGACTTATATTTTGGGTACTAGTTCCCTGATCGGGTACTAGTTCCTTAATTAAATTAGTGACATTATTAAGCATCATTTCAAGAATATTCTGCTAAATTTTCATAAAAAAATATTGAAAAATAAGCCAGTGGTAGTGGGGAGAGACGAGTCACTTTAAAAAAAGTCTCCATGCGGTAGGCAGGATAACTCATGACTGCATCTGAAATTAAAAAACCAAAAAGATTTCTTTAGTACATAAGTTTATCTTGGATTTGAGGAAAGAATTTTTTCTTCAATAACTTATTTTTTAATTAAACAGAAGGAGCAATTTTTGGTGAAAATCAGAATTTTTTTATTACGCCTTTACCAAAAATTCAAAAATGAATATTTTGTTTATTCTTTCGTTCAAATCCAAGATGAACTTATGTACTAAAGAAATCTTTTTGGTTTTTTTATCTCAGATGAAGCAGTCATGAGTTATCCTGTCTACCGCATGGAGAATTTTTTTGAAGTGACTCGTCTCTCCCCACTACCACGCGTTTAATTTTCAATATTTTTTTATGAAAATTTAGCAGAATATTCTTGAAATGATGCTTAATAATGTCACTAGTTTTAAAAATTTTAATAACAAAGGTACTCTGAAAAAAAAATCACAAAAATATCCTCTTTTTTTTGTATCTCAGCCCCTTTCCCTCTTTAATCGAGTACTATTTCCCTGACCGAGTACTAGTTCTCTAATCTGGTACTAATTCTTTGATTAGGTACTAGTTGCCTGATCAAGTACTAGTTCTTTTAACTTATAAGTACTTTTTTTTTTAATCTAAAGTCAAAGAACTAGTACTCGATCATGTACCTGAAGATCGGAACGTTTTTCGCAGAACGAAAATAAGAAAAAATAAATAAATAGTAAAAAATCTACTGGATCTAGATTTCGAAAATGTTTCACACGTCACCCGAAAATGACAGGCCACCCCCAACTACCCTTTAAGTTGCTTTTAGACAAAAATTTCATGAATTATTTTCATTTTCGTTGCGTGAAAAACGTTCCGATCTACAGGTACATACTCGATCGAGGAACTAGTACCCGATCAGAGAACTAGTACTCCATCACTTCACATGTTTTTATATTTATATTAAGTAAATACAGATATACAAATCCAAGAGTGATCGGGTACTAGTTTTCTTACCTTATAAGTACTCAGTATAAAAAAACTAATAAATCAATGTCTATTTAACCAGATTTCCATAGATTTACCTCAATTGAAGTACATAAGAAGTTTCGTTGAAAGAATGAAAAATATGTCGCCTCATTTGAGATTAATAGTAAACAATGACGGATTACTCGTATTAAAAGTCGAAACAGATGCAGCAAGTGTCGCAACACACTTTCAGAATCTCCAAGTGTGGAAACCAGACACGTCAGAAAGAGAAAATATTTCAGCATCTGTTGACATCAAACGTTTTTTCAACGTTCATGCCTGGGATGCCGTCCATCCTGATTCAGTCAAATGCAATATTATTGACGAGCGACTTGTCTACTTGCACATTAATCTCGACGATAACATCAAAGTCCATCATTTCATACCAGCAGTAGCAATCGACTGATAAAATTAAATCAATTAATCTGTATAAATAATTAAGTAAATTAAAAAAAATTAGATTATTTATTTTTTTATGACAAAGCAATTCAATGAACGTAAATAAAAAAAAAATTGAATTACAAAAGAACATCTAGTTGATTATTAAATTAATTGTACGCTAAATTGAAACTTCTTTCGTTTTCTTGTCTGAAGTTCTGATGCATTTGATCGATTTGCTGGATTCTTTGTGCGAGAATCGAAGTTCTCTGATCGATCCACTGGAGACTGTTCATATGCGCATTCAAAATCTTGCCGATCTGGACAATCGGGTCACTGGAATCCTGAGCACGATTGGCTTCGTTGAGATGCTCGATTATTTCCTTGAGATCTTCGGACATTTGCTTGAGTTGAGTGTCCAGTTTCTCCGCAAGTCTGTAAGTATACTCCCGTTCTGGATCCGATACCGAGACATTCGCAAGTTCTTTTTCCAGTGGAACCAGACAATCTTGCAGTTCTTTCTGCTGTCCCACAACATAATCAAGCTCGTGCTCCAACTGTTGCTGTTCAAGTTTAACTTTCTCGACTTGGTCATTCAGCGTGACGATTTTCTCTCCATTAGCGATAAGTAATTTGTCCCAGGAGTTTATTTGCGTTGCTTGATTCATGAAAACTTTTTCTTGCTCTTCTAATTCTAACGTCCATTTATTTATCGACTCTTCTAATTGACAAAAATTTATAGCACCTGTCTGACTGCTGCTTGATGAAGCAGTGACAGTTGTCGATGTTCCTAATGACGTTTGTGTTGATCCAGTTGTCTGTGTAGTAGAAGGAGTAGCTGCAGTAGTTGATTTGCTCAGTGAAAATCCTCCAGTGGAAGCTGCAGTTGTCGCACTATTGAGATTGAATCCCGTAGTGGCTGCTGATGTCGTTCCGGGAAATGAAAACCCAGTTAATGATGACGTAGTACTTGGCGCAGTTGAACCCAATGATAACTGAGTTGATGCTGGAGGCGCGCTAGTTGTTGCCGCTAAATTACCAAGTGTGGAACTCGACGCTAGAGCCAGTACTGTTGACAGAGGAGTATTTGTTGCTGATGAAGATGTGGGAACTGATCCAAACGGTTGTGCTGATGAAATTGTGGTACCGCCTAAATTAAATCCTGGTGCTGGAGTTGACATCGCCGTTGCACCAAATGACAGATTCGGTGCCGTGGTATTTGTCGCTGTGGATCCCAATGTAAATCCAGTTCCAGTAGCTGCTGGTTTTGCGATACCGAAGTTCAGTCCTGGAGTTGGAGCTGCGCTGGTGGTAGTAGAGGGAAATCCAGTGGTTCCAGGCATCCGAATATTGGAACCACCCATGCCAATTGGAGTACTAGTGGCCATTCCAAAAGGAACAGTTGTATTTGGAGCTGCTGCGGGTGCATTGAATGTAGGCAACGTTGACTGAGTCATTGGTGGCTGGTTTGCCATTTGAGTTCCCGGATTGAAACCGGGATTTGATCCAAAGGTCAGACCCTGCCCGAATCCAAACCCTGGTTTATCCTGTGGTTGCATTGCTGTCAATGTCGGTAGGGTTTTTCCTGGATCTCCAGCAGCGGCATTGAAAAAATTTGTGGGAGCAGCTAAAAAATTACAGTGTCTTCATTAAATTCTTTTTCTTTAAATGAATGAATAAGAGAAAGACATTTACGTACCTCCTGCGGCTGGTGCTGGAGCTTTTGACTGATCGAATAAATTCATTATTAAAATTTTTCGCAGCTCGTGTTGGGTGTAACCTCAAAGTACTGATGATTCTTTTCAATGCAAAGTTCTGTTGAGTAAAATATACTAGTGGAAGTTTATTGTGAAATTGTGATGAGAGATTGGATTCTTTCATGCGAGTAAAATAAATTGTATTGTAGCATATTTCTAAATATATGAATAAATATTAGGTATTTACCTTGATATCGAATGCCGCGCAATTATGATGTTTGGATCACTGACGCATGGATTACATAAAAAAAATATAAGACGTAGTTTTTTTAGTGAATTAGTGACAGCTGATATTTTACCGACGTATATATTTGAATAAAATATATATTTATGTACACATAACCTAATTCTTGTTCGAAACATTTGTTTATTAAAAATATTTTTAAATAAATATGAGTGTAATGTAGCAGATATGAGACAATTTTAAAATTTTAAATTAATTGAAATAATTACATTTAAAAAAGTGCGCGTACTAATTTTTTAATCATCTGAGTACGCAATTTTGAATTTTTACTCTACTTACATTTTATTTGTTTATTTAAAAATTTAAAAAAATATGATACTGAAGTTAGTGGACGTCTAATAATTTTTGGATTTTTTTTTAAAACGGTAAATTTAAAAAAAAAATATTTGAAAAAATTGCACTTGTAGTTTTTGAATTTTCTACATGTGCATATTTTTAGTTTTTTTTTTTTTTGTAAATTAAATGGTTGAAAAAAAAATTCGAAAATTATTTATTGTCTGCCACCTTCAGGATCATTCAAAATTCAAATTCAGGATGAGTGTGAATGTAGCAGACATGAGACAGTTTAAAAATTTTAAATAAATGACAAAATGCGCGTACTAATGGTTCATTGATCTAAATATACATTTTTATTCTGTTTACATTCTATTCATTTATTCAAAAATTTAAAAAATTCCCTCTTGTCAGTTACATTCACACTCATGACCGACATTTAAATAATTAATGATCCTGAAGTTAGCCGACGTCTAATTAATTTTTTTTAAAACGATAAATTATTTAAAAAACTGCAATTGTAGCTTTTTAAATTCTCTTCATGTGCATATTTTTAGTTTTTTTTTTTATTTAATTCATTTCTTTAAAAAAAAATCCGAAAATTATCAACTGTCTGCTAACTTCAGGATCATTATAAATATCATGTGTTATGTTTTCTATGCGTAGAATGCGAAGTGATAAATGTCACATATTTATGTAGTAAAGTAGCATTAAATTATTCATCATCAAGTAGCCGAAGTCAATCCGCTGGCGGTAGTTCGTCCTGACGGTGATGTTCTTACGCCGGTTAAATATAAATTTCGTTCACTAGAGTATAAATTAATACTGAATTTTATTCAAATAATTACGTTTTATTTAAAAAAAACATTTAATAATAAATTATAACAAAATGATTATCAATTATGTGTTGCTAAGTACTGCAATTTTAAGTGTCCAAGCATCAATACTCGCTTCGCCACCACAAACTGCCTTGATTATTGGATTTGAAAACGTGTATGATCTTTCTCTGCTAGCGAACACCATTTCCGATCAAGGTATCGATGTGACTCTGGTTATTCCAGCGTTAAATTCACGAGATATTTATGAACATCTTGTGCAAGTGGAAGTTATAAAACTCAATTTTACAACTGGAAGTAATGATAAGCGAGAGGAAAAAGCTTTAAAAGCTTGCGAGACTTTTTTAAGTGATAAAAATGTCATTAAACGAGTAGGAGAAATTCAGCCGACATTTACTATTTTTCCGGCAATCAGGTAATTATTTATTGTCAGTGTGAATGTAGCTGACGATTATCAATTTTTAAAATTTTTGAATAAATAAATAAAGATTAAAAATTAAATTTGTAAAAATCAGTACGCGCGTTTTTTTTAATTTCATTGTTTTTATTTATTTATTTTGAATTTATAAATTGTCTGATGTCGGTTACTTTTACACTCATTTTTATTTTAAAAAAAAAAGTTTTAATAAAATTTGAATACAAGTGAATAATAACGAGTGTGAATGTACCTGACAATTGACAATTTTGTAAATTTTTTAATAAACAAATAAAAATAAAAAATAAGTACTTAGATAATTGAAAAATGAGTACACGCATTCTTTTAAATTTCATTATTTTAATTAATTAATTTATTTCAAATTTATAAATCGTCTCATGTCTGCTACATTTGCACTCATGATTAATTAATTTTTTTTTTTTTTATTTAAGTAACTATTACAAATATTATTATTATTTTATTTCAGACATGATGCGTGTCTTATTCCTTGGGCAAAATCAATAGAATCAATACCGGTAATTTGGGCACTAGGGCAAGAAGATGAATATTACGCTGTTGAAAAATCACGAATGGCGATTCCATTTCAAACTGCAAAATTTTTTGACAGATTTTTAATTAATTTAAATCTTAAATCTATTTCCTCTTATGCTCAAAATAATTATGTTAATCAAGCTCTGAAATTAATCAAGACGTACATTAAAAATTTTCAAGATACTAAATTAGATGATTTATACTCCGATGTTAAAGTGTTTCTCTGGGGAGGTGATCCTATTCTACGTGTTAATTTTGCTCCGTTGACTCACCAGCTAATCGAGGTTTGTTACTATAATATTAAAAATTATAATTTTTACATGAATTAACTGAAATTAATTTTTTAAATTTCGTTAAACTCCTAATTGATATCAACTGTAAATGACTTTTTTAAATTATTTATCAAAATTTCAATACAGTCATTATAATTCAGTCATTGAATATTTTTAACAAGTGGAGGGAGGAGGGGCACTGTCTGTCAATGGCCTTAATAGTTCAAAATATTAAAAAAAAAACTAATAAACACTATGTGGCGCGAAATTCAAATCTATGTAGAATTATTTAAAAAAATTAAGACACCAAACAAATTATCATATAAAAAAAATTTTAAACTGCAAAATATACAAATAATTTTGCAAACGCGCATTTTTTGGTGCCGCAATTAGTCGCCCCCGGACAAAATAACCGCGACATAATAATCAAAGACGAAATAACCGAAGGATAAAAGAACCATATGACAAAATTACCTACGAAAAAATAACTGTAATATTCAAATTCCCGCGTATAATGTTTCATCGATATATTTTTCTATAGATTCGGTTATTTAATATTTAATGATTACTGAGATACAGTATGAATATAAATAGTAAGATTTGATAATTACTTGATATACTTCAATTATAATAAATAATATAAAACTATTACGATGGCAATTACATATACTAAAAAGAAATAAATGTAACTTATAAAATGATATATTTGATTTAATTTAGAAATCGGTATGTTCAATTTATTTCAATATGAAGCTACTCCTTGTGAAAATTCAAACAGTTAATCTGTCGTAGGTAATTTTTTCATTCGATTATTTTGTCGCGGTTATTTTGTCCACGGGTCAAATGTCACGGAACCCATTTTTTAAATTTTATTCGATATACATTACTTCACTTATTTAAAATTTTTTATACTAATGGTGATTTTTATTCAAGATTGGCTGCCATCACTGCAGAGGCGTACAACCCCTACCGCCTGTTCTCCAGAAAGAACTGATAGAATTCAAACTAGGAACGATAGTCGTTACTCTGGACTCGGAATTTATAGATCTCATAGAACAGTTGGCCCAGGAGATTCCTCAAGGTAGACAAGGCCAAGCGATCGTATGGAAGAGTAAAATAGTAAAGAAAACAAATAAAAAAAACGTATTCATAAATGCAGATGTCGATCGTCAAGATCTTATAGGTATTTATTTATTTTAAGTTGATAAAGCTCATAAATTTGTTATAAAATAAGTAATTAATAAATTATATTTATTTAATATTTTTTTTTTAAATACTATTTTCTTTATTGTAATAAATATTAATTAATAATTTTTTAATAACTTATAGGCTATTCAAGAACACGAATATTATTTAGTCATTGTGCAGATACTGAACTTTTGGAGGCTAAATTTCACGGCACGCCAGTGATATGTTTCCCCCGAAATTCACAGGAAAAAAATAATAATTTACGTGCCATTGAATTGGGAATAAGTATACCGCTAAATAATGACTATACAATTGAAAATGTATACAAAACATTTTACGAAATAAATGAAAATGTTAAATATCGTGAAGTCGCAAGAAAAGTATCACTGGCTATTAGAGACAAATTAGCACCAGCGTCTGATAGACTGATATTTTCTCTCAGTTACGCTGCTAGAAATAAAGAAACGATGATCGATTATTGGCCAGTGGGAAGAGACATAAATATAAGTACATTTACTGAGGACGTTAATTTCTTATATGGATTAATTATTGGTATTACAGTGGGTGCTTTATTTGTCGCAACTACCGTACTGACTTGGTATTATCAAAGTAAAGATAACAAGTTAACTAAAGTAAAGGGAAAAAAATATAATCGGTAAATTTGATATGTGGTTATAAATATAAAATATGTTATGTTAAAACATTAAAATGAATTACAGTGATAAATTCATAAATACATGGACATTTTTTATATGCATTTATAAATATACTTAAGAATACAGGAAATACATATACATACAAATATTTCATGCTAAAAATACCGCAGCCTAGTGCTTTGCTTTTACTAAGAAATATTTGACACATTCAAGTAAGCTAATGTATTATTATTATTATTATTATATATTTATATTTATATGTATAAATAAATTACAATTTGTCAATACTGCGTTTTGTATATCATCATTGCAGCGAGTTCTCGCTCGCATATCGTAATTAATTAATTTTTTATATATTTTAGGCTCTAGAATACTTAAATATTTATCTAGCCTTATTAATATAAATCACGATCTCTATATGAACAATAAAAAAAAATAACGAATTTTAAAAAATGTGCACAGAAAAAAAAAATTTTTGGCGCGAAAAATATTTACTCGCCTCCTTGATCGAGTACTAGTTCTTTTACTTCAGATTTAAAAAAAAAGTACTTATAAGCTGATAGACCTAGTACTCGATCAAGGAACTAGTACCTGATCAGGCAACTAGTACCTAATCAAAGAATTAGTACCAGATTAGAGAACTAGTACTCGGTCAGGGAAATAGTACTCGATTAATGGGGAAAGGGGTCTGAGATACAAAAAAAAGAGGATATTTTTATGATTTTTTTTTCAGAGTACCTATGTTATTAAAATTTTTAAAACTAGTGACATTATTAAGCATCATTGCAAGAATATTCTGCTAAATTTTCATAAAAAAATATTGAAAATTAAACCCGTGGTAGTGGGGAGAGACGAGTCACTTTAAAAAAAAAGTCTCCATGCGGTAGACAGGATAACTCATGACTGCTTCTTCGAAATCAAAAAACCAAAAAGATTTCTTTAGTACATAAGTTCATCTTGGATTTGAACGCAGGAATAAACAAAATATTCATTTTTGAATTTTTGGTAAAGGTGCAGTCAAAAAGTTCTGATTTTTACCAAAACTTGCTTTTTTTGTTTGATTAAAAAATGAGTAGAGATTGAAAAAAAAAAATCCTTCGTTCAAATCCAAGATAAACTTATGTACCAAAGAAATCTTTTTGGTTTTTTAATTTCAGATGCAGTCATGAGTTATCCTGCCTACCGCATGGAGACTTTTTTTAAAGTGACTCGTCTCTCCCCACTACCACTGGCTTATTTTTCAATATTTTTTTATGAAAATTTAGCAGAATATTCTTGTAATGATACTTAATAATGTCACTAATTTTAAGAATTTTAATAACGAAGTTACTCTGAAAAAAAAAATCACAAAAATATCCTCTTTTTTTTGTATCTTAGACTTCTTTTCCCCTTAAGAATATTTTTGTGTTTATTTCATAATGAAAAATTTTTTAGGGCAAGAAAAACTTTTCTTGGGCCAAGAAAAAATTTTTTCTGTGTGGACGAATAATTTTTAAAGTTTGTTGTAGAGAATAGCGAATTTATTAAGCGAGCGAGTACTCAATGAAATTCTTCGAGAATCGCTATAAGTAACCGTAAAACTTCTTATAAACTATAAATATATATACACATGAGTAACTGATATAAGATTAAAAAATGATTATATGTACATTCATTGGCAGATATTTAAAAAATTGTTTTTTTTTAATTATTATTTTTAATATTTTTACGTCGGACGAGGAGTCTTATATTTTATTTTGGCTAAGTCGAGATTCCATCTCGAGGCTGTAAATATATAATTTAAAAAATGACCATTGGCATAGAAATAATAAATACAACCGATAAAAACCCGCCACAAGAAGAGATAGAACTAGTTAAAGGGAAATCTTGCTATCTCTTTTATCACTTTCGCAATGCGTCCTTTAACGCTATGGACTAATAATTGCAAATGGATGAGGAAGGAATGCTCAATTACAAACGTGTTCCTCACGCGTGTGTCGACAAAGCTCACACTGTACCCGGCAACACCATACAAATCTACATTTGCACTTCTCCGTGACGTCGCGCACTCGAGTTTGATAACCTCGACCGCAGCAGAGAAGTCGACAGCCGTCGAGTCCGAGAGATGTACGATTGCATATTCGACCTCGTGTTCCAGGAATTCCAAGTCTAAAAATGTAACAATCTTATTAATAATTCCATATTTATATATCTATAAATTTCTCATAAATTTATTGACTGACTATTAATATAAAAGAGGGGGAGACAAAACGGGGTACAGTTTTCGGAGACTCAAGTACGTGAAATTTTTTTGAGGCAAAATGGGGCATTCCCTAAAAAAGGTGAAAAAAAAATTTCTGGATATAAAGAAATTTACACTAAGAAAAATTATATTTCATATAATTATTGGATGCCAAGGAAGAAAAGTAAATTTTCTAGTTTGTCATTGATATTTTTTAACTGACACCAGATCATTGCAGGCAGATCGTGGGATATTTTTACCCCTTCCCGTGGTGAAATTGCATGGAGTGTAATGCTGGGAGGGGGAATTTTATCTTATGAACTGGCCGTACTGCACTAGATTTTTGAAAAAGTTTAACGAAAAAATTCAAAGTAATGCTCAATTATACCGCGTTACTAATTCCGAAGGAACTTAAATTTTTCTTTGCCCTTTTGACTTTAGGAAACTCCAATGCCAAAAGGGAGTGCAATTTTTTTTACTGTCAATCTTGTAGACTTATTTTGAAGCTAAAAATTAATTTTCCAATTTTCAGCTTCTCATCTACAATATGATTTGCAATTAAAAAAAAATTACACGCCCTCTTGGTATCAGAGATTTTCCTAAAGCCAAGAGACATAAAAATATGAGTAATTTTGGAATTAACAACGCGATATTCACGTGATTTTTGAATCTTCAAAAAACTCTTTTTATAAAATTTAGGGCTACCCCATTTTGCCCGTCTCTCCCCCATATTTGAATGCGTATTGATGCACTATAATATTACACTTACGTTAAATTTCGTTCGCAATAATCAGGACTGTCCTCCAAATAGACCAAGTCCGTTTTATTCGGTCGTTTTAGATCCGGTCTAGCGGGTCTAAGTCTCGCCGGTCGTCTTTCGCCTCTCTGTACTAAACGTACCAACGCAGCACCTTCGTGAAGTGCCGATAGAGCTGTACCTGCTCCGCGAAACGCTGGGAGCCTTCGCCAGCAGACTCGTACACTGCAAGACCCTGACATGCCTGAGGTTAAACAAAAAAAAAATAAAATAATTTAAATTAAGCATTATTTGAAAAGGAAACTATTAATCTCGAGTACACAGCGTGAATTATTAGATTTAGCACGCAATTAATCAGGATTATTTTACCGTGACATTTGCAGACACGTTGCATCCGTGAACGTACAGCCCGTCTACCAGCCTCGCTGTCGTGTTTTCTCATCAGCTGTCCTGCCAATCCTTTGGGTCCACTTAATTCTCCTTCTTTTATTGGCATCTCAGCACCGTCCGACCACTCCCTCGACAATTTTTCACCGAAATGAATATCCTACAATAAATATAAGATGAGGAGGCATACAAATAAATAAATATAAAAGACTAAACGATTGTAAACGTTAAGAGACATTTTACAACACAAAGAACGACAGAATCAAGCTGTTAAGTCACTTGGTGGTGGAAGTAAACATTGTTATCCTCACTCGAATACTTGAGTGACGTCGACCATCTTATGTTGAGACTCACGTCAACAAATCCTCCGTCAGTGGATAAACATAACCGGAGAACTAATACGTTTGCACTCAACCCCAGCGAATGTACAAAAAAAAAAAAATAAAGAAAAAAATAAAAGGAGAAAATAAAATATCACTGGTGTTTGTTTCAAAGTACAGTTGTATATACATATATATATGTTGGATATATAACTATGACGTATATACAGACGGATCCACGGATCTAAGGAGGGTTGTTGCAACTTAACAAGCTTAGCCCGCTCAATCCCCTTGTAAGCTCGCAATGTCTACAAGGGGTCATCTGTTGACGTGAAATGCATCCATTCATGTAATGACGACAATGTTTTTTACCGTTAAAAAATAGGAAAACTAGAATAACAACAGATATATATGTATGTATATATATTACCTCGCTACAGCCACCCCATTGCCAATTATTGGGATGACGTGTTCGTACGCGATTGTCGCAGGAACAATCAGTCAATTCACCTCTCGAGCAAGCTCTGGTTATGCTGAAAGCGACACCCGCTGCTGATATTGCGTAGACAAAAGCGGCCTCACGACTGTCTGTAAATTAAAAATGCTTATTATTTACGTATATATTTAATGATAACTTTAAGTAATGTATACTTACTGACTAACATTACCCCGCCGAATATATTTTCCGGGTTCTCGGGACTCACTGAGCAATTCCATCGAGCCGAACGAAACTGGTACTGGCATTCCTCGATGGCCAGCTTGGCTCCAGCACTGATGGCCTGTAAATGACACAAATATCAATTGGTATTGAATGCCAATGACAGTTTCAAATAAATATCTTATATTATAGTAAAAAATTACGTAATATATATCTTCAGTATAAATGTAATGAACGATTTTAGTTCTTATTGTTAGTAGTTAGTAGTATTGTTCATAGAAATCTATATATTGCATTTGTCCTCATGGAGAAATTTTGAAATAATTTTGCCGTAGTCGTTATAATTTATCGAGTAGGTTCAAAAAATACCATTGGATCAAAAGTTTAATGGGTACGGCAGATATCAGGAGCTGGGTTGGGTTTCAGGACGGCCCCCAGCCATTTGATAATAGCGGCAGTTTTCAGGATCAAAACATCGGTTTTCAGGACATCATATATATATCAGGACTTGTCTATGAAAAATACCGATGTCCTAAAAACTGCCGCAACTGAGTAGTAGGGTGGATGTTAAAGATTAAATCTTCTCAGGCGCCCCATAAAAAGCTTCTTTTTACTAAAAAAATGCGTGGGGAATTTGGTTTTTTCTTTTGAAGTAAAAAGAACACGTGCCGCAGGACGATCAAAATTCATTTCTCGATACAATCGCGGTTTTTTTTAAATATCGCATGAAATATGCAGATTAAAGGAAAAAATCATAGGAACAATTTTGTAGGAAATTAAATTCTTGACAAAAAAGGTTATGTTCATTTTTTTTATAAGATGTGTATTTATGAAGATATTTTAAAAAACTTTTTTAGATCTTATCAATTGAGCATTTTCAGGATTACATATGTTTAAAATAACGTTTTTTCTTAAATATAGATAACTTCGTAACTCGTAACATATCAATCATTAGTGCTTGTTGTAGTTTCTATATACTTCAAAAAACGTTATTTTCAATTTTCGTAATCCTTAAAATGCTCAACTCTTCAGATCTAAAAAAAGTTTTTTAAAAATATCTTCATAAATACACATTTTATAAAAAAAATGAACATGACCTTTTTTGTCGAGAATTTAATTTCCTACAAAATTGTTTCTATGATTTTTTCCTTTAATCTGCATATTTCATGCTATAATTAAAAAAAACCGCAATTGTATCGAGAAATGAACTTTGATCGTCCTAAGGCACGTGTTCTTTTTTACTCAAAAAGAAAAAATTAAATTCCCCACGCATTTTTTCACTAAAAAGAAGCTTTTTATGGGGCGTCAGAGAAAATTTAACTTTTCACGACCAGCCTACTGAGTAGTATAGAGGAGCATGGGGTCACCCCGGTCACCCAAATTTTGAAAAGTCTGTCATATAATAGATTTTGAATTTAGTTTTACTTCATACTTTCATTTACTTAAAAGTAATTAATGAGCCTATATATATATATATATATATATATATATATATATATTGGCACATTTATGCTATCAATGATTATCTCAGTTAAGTTTGAAGACGAGAAAAACGGGTCAACTAATTCCGAAATAATGGAAATTTGAATTTCCAAAAATAACGAAAAATGATTCTGTGGTTTTTTTCGCAGACTTTTAAATGAAAACATGTAGCCTTGTTATGTGAAAAGAAGGTCAGAGCTGGTAAAAACATATATATTTTAGTGTTTTTAGTTCTTGTTTACCGACAACTTTTCTAATTTTGATAAATGTTCACAGTTACGTGATCAATTTTGGTGTTATGGTGAAATTGTCACTATTATATGGTTCAAAGTTTTTGAGGGATGATTATATGTAATTTTACATAGGGTAGAAGTACCGTTTTTGGCCACTTTAGGGCCAGTTTTGGCCACTTAGAAATTTTGAATAAAATAATTTGTAAATTACGCAACAACATAATTTTTTTTTTTAAATATGTTTGAGGATATTTTTATCACACTATTGCAATGAAATTTTTTTTTTAATACGTTTTCATTAATTAAAATAAAGCATTAAATGTCCAAAGATGGAGCAGTGGCCACAAATGGTACTTCTACCCTACTCATTCTTCAGACAATTGGTCAATTTCAAAATTTAAAAGGATTCATTGAATATTTAAAAAATGGCGGCAATTTTTAATTTTCAAATTAATTCCGAATTCCGCTTCTGCTTTTTTATCTTCATAAATTTTCTACCGGAAACATTTATCCTTTTTATGTACAAAAACGTCAAAACTCAATACTGTTGTTTTTTTTTACTTTGTCTGGTACGATAATTTTTCAAATTTTAATAAAGGATTAAATTTACATACAGTGTAAACTCTATATAACGTCACTTAAGGGACCGTGCATTTTTCGACGTTATAGAGAGTGGTCGTTAAATGGAAAGAAAGAAAAAATTGCATTATTTTAACGTTCTAACATGTACGAGTGTATTATACAAATAACAACAATACAATACAAATAACAACGCTTATTGCGTATAGTCGGTTATTTTAGTCTGATATTTTTTGTTGCACCAATATTCTAATTGTAATTTATTATAAATTTTACTCATATCATGAGATACTGTCATATCAACTTCATTAAATAAAAAATATTTTTCCAACAATTTTGCTGCATTAAGTGCTTCGTTAATGCTTGGTGGAGGCTCAGGGTCGTCTTTCTCATCTTCATCTTCATCCGCCTGCTGTTCCTCAGTATTTTTCACAGAATTTAAAATTTCTTCATCTGTCAATGAAACTGTTGTAACCAGACTGTCGTCAACTTCTATGTAGGTTTGTAAATTTCACATCACTAATTTTTTCACCAGCTTCTATAGCACGTATTAATAAAACTTTTTCGTCAACACACAAAGATTTTCTTTTACTCGCCATTCTTGTAGTTTGAGGGTTTGTAGGCAACTGAGAGATTATGATAACATGTAACTAACGAAAGCCGAGTAGTTGAGGTAAACATGTGTAACTTCATTCACACAACAAACATACGACTGCATTTCTTAGAATTTTCGGTATGTCAGTAAAAGAAAACATACACAACTACATTTCCATTGATTTCGGCAACTTAGTCAGTACTTCCTAGTAATTAGTAATGCCTTATTGTGGTCGTTAATTAGAGTAAGCGTGATGCTATATGGAGTGTATTATTGTATAGACAACAATGTAAACCAACCAAAGTCGAGAAATTTGGACGTTATACGGAGTTTGACGTTAAATGGAGTGTCGATATATAGAGTTTACACTGTAATTAATTTTTCTGTTATGCCTAAAATTTCATAATTCTTTTTAAAATTGAAAATTCATAAAATATCTCCAAAAATATTAATTTTTAATTCAATTTTATCTAAAAGCTTCAAAAAAAAAAAATAATGATAAATCTACTTCCATTTCGGATACCGAATGCTTATTTTTTTTTTATAATTATATTCGTTTTAATGAAAGATATCCTGCGGTTTTAATTTGACTTAATATATATTTAAAAATGAATATTCATGTGTCATTAGTTAAATTACATTTGTCGATGTCGAAATTAAATGTTTAATTTGTGTTAAACGTTTTCGTTTTATTTTACATTAACGGAAAAATTTTGAGGTACACGAAGATCAACTTAAGATATTTTAGGAAATAGCTTATTATCAACATTAAATCTATCAACTATTTACTACTAAGTAGTAAAAATTACCATTTTTAAATTTGATCATTATTATATTATTATTATTTATATATACATATATATTTTTTATCATCGTAAAAAGGCGCACAGGGAGGGCCAGCGATAAATGATGACCAATGCAATAAGAAGCGTCAAACCACTCCGCCCAGTGCTTCCTTTCGTGAATGCCGCGGCCCGTGTCCCAACTCTTTGGTTATCTGGTCTCAAGTTATATTTTTATTTTCATCATATATAGTATACGTAAGTAAGCACGAGCCGTATGGTATAGCCATCGTAGTCGCGAGCGAGCCCTGACAGAGTAAAGGAAAAGAAGAGAAGTAGAGAAGAAAAGAGAATGAAAAGAGTGAAGAATGAAAAAGATAAATAACTACTTGCCTGTAGAATTGGAGGTGAGCGTGAACATATTCCCTGCTGTTTGATTGTCAAGTGGGAGCTTTTGCAATTCCTTTCGGCACTTGCTGGTCCGATAACACCTGCGCCAATCTGCGTTATACCATCAGTACCTCCTGTACCACTTTCAAATCCATTTAGTCGTGGTTCCAGACCCAAATACCTGACCAACAAAAATTTTGAAAAAATATTTTACTTTTTGTTTCAATGATTTTTATAATCCGTTAATAATTATTATTATTTATACTGTCAAAAATCGGGAGTGAATTCGGATTTTATTTAAATTCAAATTCACTTCACTCAGAGTTCCGGAGTTTTAGAGAAAATCGCTACGAATAAGGAGTAAATGGAAGGATTTGTTTTCAGCGGAGTTATTTCGGAGTGAACTGGATTTTATTTAAATCCACGACCTCTCGAATTTAGAATTTTGAAATTAAAATAAAGTAGGAGTCAATTTCACTTTGAACCGGATTTCAATACTAAAATAAACTCCCTTAGGAGTAAATTTTACTTCAAGGGCATTAAATATATACACAATCATCTACTCCGTATTTACTCCGTCACTCAAAGTTCCGGAGTTTCAAAAAAATGACTCCGCATACGGAGTAAATAAGAAGTTTTGTTTCCAGCAAAGTGATCTGGATTTTATTTGAATCCACATTCATTCGAATTGGGAATTTTAATACTAAAATATATTTCTTTAGCATTGAATTTCACTTAGAACTGGAGTTTAAAAATTCAAATAAACTTCCCTTCGGAGTGAATTTTACTCCAGGGGATTTAATAACTTATTAACTCCGGATTTAATCCGTATTAACTCTGAAAATTTTTTAGTGTAATATATATAATGTGTGTATATTATAGTGAATACGAGGATATTGTAAGATATATAATCGCAATTAGAAAGAATAAGATAAAAATGAAGGAAGAGAGATTTTCTAGTACGCTATAAAGCTACTATATAATTAGAGCAGGCGTGTTTTGGGTTAAGATTACAGGTCGCAAACCGAGAGGTCGGCTGGTAAAATTGTTCCTCCGGAGGCGTAACCACGCGCGCGGTGCCTTTACTTTACAAAAATTAGTGGAAGGCGCGAGAAAAAGGTACTGCGGTAAGCTGATGCGGGAACGTATTAAGAGAAAAGAAGTCAAGACTTTTAAGGAACTAAAGTCAGAAAAAATACACACACTCACTCATTATATATATATATACATATATAATAAGAAAAAAAAGACCTAGACAGATGTGGACAACGAAAAATTTCTTCCAAGCATTTTTATCGTCTTCTTAACGAGTCTGGATAGATTTATCGAGGCTCGACGAACAACCGCGCTTATGCGAAGGCATGCACTGATGAGGTGATGAATTGATGTGTAGATTCAGTAGAGATACCGCAGTTATTAGTATAAATGTTTTTCGTGTCACCGTAATTCATTTGTTTAAGTAAAATCCATTCATTTTTAATTCAAATATCATTTAATTAATTACAGTGCGTTTTTTTTAAATTACTTTTATCTGTAATTTTCTCAATTGAAAAAAATTAAACAATTATTAATTTTTTTTTTTATATAACGAGAAATTTTATTTAAAAACGAGGTAATAATTTATGCACAAAGAAAAAGATTTCTGGCCTCAAGAAAATTTTTTTATCAATTGAAAACAAAAATTTCCTTGGGGCAGAAAAAAAATCTTGAGCCAATAAATTTTTTCTAATCTTAAGAAAATTTTCGTTAGGCAGCAATAATTTATAATGTATACATTAACACAGAAAAAAAAAATTCTTGCCTGAAAGTAAATATTCTTGATTCAAGAAAATTTTTTTGAAAACCTCAATTTTCTCGGATAAAGTAGAAATTTCCTTCTGACCAAGACAAATTTTTTTGGCTCAAGAAAACGTGACTTGGTTCCTGAAAACGTTTGTCTTCCAAAATATTTTCTTGACTCGAGACAATTTTTTTTTCGTATATGAAAAAATATTGTAGACATTTTATACATTCAGAAAAAAATGACGTAGGCAATTAATGTCTTCCCGAATAATTCAGTTTCATTTTAACACTTATAGTTATCAATAAAATACCATATAGGGTAGAGGTACCAGTTTTGGACACTTCTAAAATTTAAATAAAATAATTTGCAATGACACGATTAATTTTTGGAATGTGTTCGAAATTACTCTTGTCATACTATTGGATTGGAATTTTTTTTTTATACTTTTTCATTAATTAAAATAAAGTATTAAGTGTCCAAAAATGGAGCAGTGTCCACAAATGGTACGTCTACTCTACAGAAAAAAACAAAAATAAGTAAACTTGCAGCTGAATACCAGCCCCCCCTTTCCTCCCTCAAAAAAAATAAAAAAAATCAGCATTGAAAAATGATTAGATTCAAAGAGATTAAAGAATATTTCTTTACTTTTCAATACTATGGTGTTCAGAAAAATATTAGTTTAGGTCGAAAACCTCTTTTTTTAACTTTAAAAACTATAAAGATTTTTAAACTCCATGGGTACTTGAAAAACATACATAATTTAAAAAGCATGTTCGGCTTGTCGGTTTATTTGTCTTTGTCCAACAAACTTTTTTTGTAATATCAAAACCAACTATTCAAAAAAAATCACATTGTGAGAGAGAGTATATTCTAAAAAAAATTTTATGGTTTTTAATCAACAATTCCATCGTATTATGGATGAAAGAATTTCATAAAAATTAATAGCATGGTAAAAAAATATAAATTATGATATCTTACAGATCGCAATGTTCAGTTTAAATGCATTGGATTTTTGTTAATGTAAATGAAATGTACAAGAGTTGAAAGTAATTAACACTCTTATTGGTATGTATATTTTATAGCGTCAGGTGATAAAATACTCATTAAATTCCTTTTTACATTCTATTATTTTTTTTTTTTGTGAAATTAAATTCTCATAAAATTTCTATAATTATCCCAGTATTTTTATAAAAATTTTTTTTTTTAGTTACTTAAAAAAATTCACTTTCAATGAAAATGTTAATAGAAAAATAAATTCATTGTTAAAAAAACGCGATGTTAATATCACTTCACATCGGTGTACATGCACATAAAAAAAAATTTGTTTTGCCCAAAAAATTTTCCCGTTTATTAAAAAAATTTTCCGCATTATGAATTAAAACACAAAAATTTTACTGGGGTGAGAAAAAATTTTTTGCGCTAAGAAATTTTTTCTCGTCATGAGAAGAATTTTGATTTAAATTCAAAATGAAAAATATTTTTCGCGCCAAAAAATTTATTTTTTTCAGTGCGGAGTAAATTCAAAAATAAAACTGTTCTTTTTAAACATCGGGAAAAATATTAACACCAATAACCTTAACACCGGGATAGTGTGGACTTACACCTTTTTTTTTACAGTCTGGTAGCAGTTTAAAAATTTTTAGTCAAGTTTTTTGAATCGAAATTTAAAACTCTACCATGTGAATTAATATTTCAAGCCTCATATATTATATTATCCTGTACATTAGGTAAGGAGTGTCCGCGGATTCATTCACGCTATTTATGTGTCCAACATAAACTCACATGAGAGTTAGCATGTCCTCAAAGACGAAGAGTAGTGGGTTTCTCTTGAAACTACTGCTTGTTTGACTGTATCTCTCAATAGTAAATTCACCGGCTCCAATAGTAAGCCAAGTCCAAGTCATTTCAATAAAGCTCATAGTACATCTAATCTGTATACGATATTTCCATTAATACGTTATACAAATACGTTATGTAAAAATAGTCAAGGAGATTTAGCTCGGGTTCAGTTATTGTCGTGCCAGTCCGTGTTGACAATTTAGCTTTGCAAGCCGCTTTGCCGATTTATACAGAGTCCTCGATCATGCAATATCGAAATAAACATCGCAATATATTAAATATCTTCGTTCTATTATATAAATAATAATACCAAGAAAAACTATTAAAAAATCATATACATATGTATGTTGGTTCTTTTTTTGAAACACTAACATACACAGTAAAAAACAAATCGTCAAAGTGTAAAAAAAAATGTGTGTTAAAATTCTGAGTGTTGAATCTTTAACACTTCTCTGTGTCGATTAAACACACAGTACTTATCTTGTTATATGTATCACTTTTTATATGTTACTGTAAAATCAACACACAAAATACATTATTTTAACATATACGTGTGTAAATTTTTTTTAACACTCATAACATGTTAAAACAACATATAGGGGAAGGAGGGGGGGGGGGTAAAATAGGCTGCCTAGACTTCGAAAACCTACGAATATTTTTTAGCCAAATGGGTTCCTAAAATTTCTTGAACAGAAATGATCGAATAGTAATTCAACAGAAAACTTTGAAATAAGTTATTTTAAGGCCCAAATCTTCACTATCAAATTTTTTTTTATATTAAATACATAGGAAAAAGTTTCAAAACATAAAACAAGCGAGAAACATACATTGAGTTTTGTTAGGGGCTCGTTTTACCCAACTTTTCAGGATTTTTTAATTTTGATAGACACAGCAAATTAACACCAAAAACTCAGCAGAAGGAAAAAAAAATTAAAAAACTGAGGATTTGAAAATTTTTTTCTTAAGAGGCCCATTTTGCCCCGATATGTGTTGATTTTGACGAATCTTTTTTTACTGTGTATATGTACACTGTAAAAAAAAGCGGGGTAAGTCCAGGCGGTGTAGGTGTTAAAATTTTCGGTGTTAAATTTCAACACCGAAAGCGGTGTGAAAATAACGCCGCCACCGATGTAAATATTCTTTACCAGTGTTAAAAAACTTCAGAGTGTTAAAATGTTTATCGGTGTTAAAAATATTTAACTTTTCGAATATTTTTACTTACTCGATCACTACAGTGAGACAGTAGTTTTATTAATAAATTAAATTATTGGTAATTGAAATGCTGGGCGTAAAATTGTGTAATTTTTGAATAAATTACGTATAACGTAAATAATTATTCAAAAAAGTACACAGCAAAATTTAAATTTCCTACAGATAATATTCATTAAATTTTTATATTTTTTTATATGTAATACATTTTTTTTTCTAATTTCTATACGTGGAATTTTTTTTACACCGATTTAACACCGCCAAATTACACCGCTTACACCGGTGTTATTTCATTTTAACACGTGAGGTGTTAAATCGAGTCCATTTTTAACACCGGTCTTTTTATAGTTTATATATATAATATTCATATTTATTTAAATATAAAATATAAATATATATAACAATAAGCTAGTACATATCGCAAAGACAATATAGAAAAAAAAAATAAAAATAATAATAAGAGAAAGGAAAGAAACGCATAAGCGTATAAACGAGGGAGAGGAATCGTCCCAAGAGTAATAAGGAGTAATATGACAGTGGGTGGAGACAGCTTGACAAAGAGCCAAGTGAATGAAAAAATCCATATTCAGATTCGATGATGCATACGAGCAAGAACCACGAGAGACGAGAGAGGATTTCTATTCATTAAAAAAAAAAAAAAAAAAATCTCGGCCGCAGTTATACTTCGTACAGGCCCCCCTTCCATTATCATCATTATTGCACATGAATAATGATTATTATTTCAAGAGCACTCCCCCCCGACCCGCGTCCTGTCAGGACTAGAAGTATCCTGTTGCTGTCATTGCCGTCATAACCACGTCAGTGGTGGGCTTTGTTAACGCGACAGTGATAGGGCCCATTTACTTTACCCAACATTCATCGGTCCGCTCATAATGGAATAAATCTCTAAAACCTACAATGCTTTAATGTCTATAAAAAAGGTTCCTATGTCCTATACATACACCTTGATATATAGGTAAAACCGTCACTATATTCTAGCTACTGATTTTATTGCGTTATACTTCAGGTATAAAATAACAACATCTTTTTTTTATTTTATTACATAAATCTATTTGATGTTGATCGTAATTTTTCCATACGTTTTACTACTGAAATTTTGCAATGACGTTTCTCAACAAATATATGAAAACGTGTATGTATATATATATATATATAATGATATTAGCTAATGATCTGTATGATTGTGGAGCCTTTGGGAAAACAGATCGCGAGGTTACAGATTCAGATTTACGATAAATATCAGAAGCATGACGGAAATCAATTGATTGTAGTATAGTCTAATGGACTTGTGGGTCATAATTGATTGTATATTAAGTAAAAAAAAATGAGGGTAATGTTGTTCAGATGAGCGAGGCTACAAGTACGATGACAGCCATCGACTGAATTTTGCTGCGGTCGTATGATCGATCAGCCCTCGTGTCCCATTGATACCCGACAGATCGAATTACTTTCTGCTAATACTTTCTCGTGTGTATCGGTTCTGAGCACGTCATCATAGACGACATGCAAACTACTGGATACGACAGATATTGTAAAAAAACGGTGCAAGTCCACGCTATCCCGGTGTTAAGGTTGTTCGTGTTGAATTCGAATACGGAAATGGTTACAATAATACCGGTAGCGGTGTTAAAATTTTTTCTGGTGTTAAAAACCAGTACTCTCTAAATCTGAAACAGTGAAAACTACTGAAAAGTAGTGTATCTATAGGGGAAAGAGGGGCAAAAGGGGGTAGGGTAGGCAAAACGGGGTACCCCCTAAATTTGATAAAAAAAAGTTTTATATTTTAAATGGTTTTTAAACATTCCAAAATCACTTCTGTAAATATAATTAAGCGTTACTTTGAATTGTTTTTGATAAACTTTTTCAAAAATCAATTGTCAGTTGAAAAATATTAATGACGTTTGTTTTATAATAAAAACTATTAAAAATTTTTTTTCTTCTTTTGTATCCAATAAACATGTAAAATATTATTTTTCTTCATGTAAATTACTTACAAAAAAATTCAACTTAATCAAATTCGTTTAAAATCCAGAAATTTTTTTTTTTTACCTTTTTTAGGGGGTACCCCACTTTGCATGCAGAAATGGAAAATTTTTTTTTTCAACGGTAACTGAAAATTTCTTCTATTTACTTTGAATATCATTAAAAAAATAAAAGATTTAGCGTATTTGAGTCCTCAAAAACTTGGTATTTTCTTAAGTACCCCCTTTTGCCCCTCCCTCCCCTACACTGTTTCAGATTTAGAGAGTAGTTTTTTTTAAAGTATCAGAAGTCGAATTGTATTTCAAATGCATAAGAAAATTTTTATTGTTTGAAAAATTAATGATACGAGGATTTAAGAATTTCCCGTACGAAATAAGTATTTATTCGAGCAAAATTGAATCTATGTCTTATATATGCGTCATATATTCAGATTTGCCTGGATATATACGGAGGTATACTTTTTTTCGTACGGGTTATAGAGAAATCCAAAGAATATTTGTCCGCAATTTGATTTTACACGCAGAAAATTTTGGAGTAAAAATTACCCATGAAATTTGGTAGTGTAAGGACATCTATCCAGGAACTAAATTTTGACTATGTTGTAAGTAGAAACTACACTTCATTTACATGCTGTCGAGTAGTATATTTTACAATATGCATGGGAAAAATTTAGATATTTACCACATGTCCTCACATTATCAAACTTTTTGGGTAATTTTTACTAAAAATTTTTCTGCGTGTAATGTTATGGTATAAAATATATTCTATGGCAAACAAATTTTTATGGTTTAAGTCTCTTTGAAAACTAAATTAGCGAGAAAAATAAAAAAAATTTATCAATGATTACACTGTAAAAATTTGTGAAGTAAATGCAGATTAAATCCGGTGTATATTTTCAATGCCCTTGGTGTAAAATTTACTCCGAAGGGGAGTTTCTTATAATTTTTAAACTCCAGTTTAAAGTGTAATTCATTCCGAAGGGGAGTTTATTTCAATACTAAAACTCCGACTCGGAGTGAATGCGGATTTAAATAAAATCCAGATCACTCTGCTGGAAAAACAAACTCCCAATTTACTCCGTATGCAGAGTGATTTTTTCTAAGACTCCAGAACTCTGGGAAAAAACATTTTCTTGGACCGAGAAAAAATTTCTTGACGCAAAATATTTTTTCTTACACCAAGAAATACTTTTTTTTCTGTGTAGTGACATTGAAAAACTCATATAGATATAGACGTAAAATAATTAAATCTCAATGACAATTATCTTTGAAAATGAAAAAAAATTAACAGCATATACAATATTAAGACAAGATATTATTTTTCTTATACGGCACGCCATTAAATTAAAAAATTACCAAGATTGAGTTATTTATGGAGTCGTAGAGATAAAACCACTTTATTTGATATCTTCTTTAAATTATATTATAACTTTTGATATATATGTATGACTGTATAAACATATATGTTTTCATTTTTATTCATCGAGACTCTCGTACAAGGTTTATTATTCATAGCATGTCGAATGAGTGTCTTGACTTGGATAGTTGTTGTTTAATTAGTCCGATAAACTACATTTCTCGAAGGCTCTGTATGTTCAACTGTATTTCATATCATATCTTATTTATGTATTAATATATGAGATGACATATACTCCACGCGATCTTGCCAGCTTAATAATATATATATTAAATAATATGTAATATATGGTGTTTATAAAATATTGTCACAGTGAATATACTTTTCATACACAGAAAAAAATGAGTGTGAATGTACCAGATATGGGACGAATTTCAAATTATAAATTAACGAACTTAACAATTGAAAAGACACAAATAAAAAAAATGTACATGCGGATTTTTAAATTCTACAAATGTAAATTTTTTTATTTTTATTCGATTTACGTTTTGTTAATTTATTTGAAAATTATAAGAATTGACGAATGTCTTCTACACTCACACTCATGAAAAAAATGATTTCTTGCCATAGTAAAATTTTCAATGGGTACAGTAATTTGTGATTTCTGTTTATGTCAATTTCTGAATGATGGCCAACATGGACCTGCTTTACTTATGACACTATTGCATTTCCCGGGTCAAAAATAAAACTTGATTCAGGCTCGCTTCGCCTTATTTTCTTTTGAAGTTATCGATTTGCCGACGATTTTTTGATAAGATCTCGACTTTTTCGACTTAAATTAAATTTTTTTAAACTTTTTGAACTTTTTTCATCTTAGTTTCAACTTATTCGTCTTTACTTCTAGCACAATAGTCATTCATCTTACTTTTGACTTGCTAAACCAAGTCGAAAAAAAGTTATTCATTCGTCTTACTTTCGCCTTAATATATAAAAATTATTTCACCTTAGTTCGGACTTTTTCGACTTATAATTTAAGTCGAATAAGTCTACGTCAAGTCAGTGTCGACTTGATTTAGACTTTTTCGCCTTACATTAAATCTTCAAATTTTCGCGCCAAAAATATTAGATAGAAAATTTTTAAAAGCATAATTTCTAGTGGTAAGAAAATACAAAGATTTGAAAATATTTTTTTCTCTCCGTGGATGAAATCTTTTTTTTCTGTAGACGAAAGTTATTGAATGATGATATCCGACCCAAGAGAAATATTATCATCAAGTAGACACATGTACACTTACACATCCCTTGTTGATTTAACCTTTCATGTATACATCAGGGTTAAATATCGTTGGCGCGTGAAAACGCTGGGGAATCGCTAGAGGTGTAATGTACTTAGTATCCTTGTCTTACTCCATCGAGTGGCTCGAGCATTTGCATACATCGCAGTCTCGTATTTGCATTTCAAGCAAACTAATATATATACATATATACAATATGTACAAGTACTGCGAGTCGAATAGAGTTGATATATACATATACAAACACATGTATAAATATATATTATTTTTAGTTTATAGATACGCCAGCAAAATTGATGGGCATTTAAATAATGAAACTACTTAACCGTATAATAAAATTTCAGTGAATGGACCATCATCATCATCATCATCATTATCTTCCAGCAGTAATAGTATAGATCGACTACTTTCATCATTTGACGACTCATCGATTCCCAGTGCGATTCTAAGAAATAATCGAAACCAACATAACACCCGTCGGACACGTTTAAGAAAGTCGATGCTGAGAAATATCTACTGATGTGTATACGAAAAACTCAAGTTTCTCAGTCAGGTCCAATTTAAAATAATTATATTACTAATTTTGTGAGTTCCTGTTTTTTTACACTATAGCGGACATATACTCACACACACACATATAGAGAACCTTCAATTATATCCTTGTGAGAGTAAATAAAAAGTGGCTCTCACCACTGAATATTTGTAAGTAACTATAATAATTCTTACACTGTAAAAAAAACGGGGTAAGTCTAGGCGGTGTAGGTATCAAAATTTTCGGTGTTAAATTTCAACACCGAAAGCGGTATTAAAATAACACCGTTGAAGGTGTAAATATTCTTTACCGGTGTTGAAAAAATTTTCCGATGTTAAAATATTTTTCGGTGTTGAAAATATTTAACTTTGTGAATATTTTTACTTACTCGATCACTACAGTTAGACAGTATTTTTACATACAGAAAATTAAGTAATTGTGTTTATTGTGCTAAATTTTTAATTCCAATCATCTAGAATGATTGGAACGTTTTTAAATCCAAAAATAGTCAGTGTTATAATTTTTTTTAATAGAATTAATAATTATTGGATGATAACTTCTGAAATAAATTTCGTAACAGTTACTATCAGGATGATAATATTTACTATCAGGATGGTAATATATACTTCTGCAATAAATTTCGTAACAGTTACTATCAGGATGGTAATATTTACCATCAGGATGATAACAGTTACTATCAGGATGGTAACAATTATAATTTCTGATGGTAACTGTTACCATCTGGATTATAAATATAACTATTTAGAATAATAATAATAATTAACTCTAGTTAACATACAGGATCGTAACAATTATTATAAATATGGTGAATGTTACAATCTAGATGATGTATACAATCATCTAGATAATATTCACTACTATCGGATTGATGGTTAAAAATTTTACCATAGATAGTAATTCCTATTATTTAATTTTCTGAGTGTGATTGAAATGCTGGGCGTAAAATTGTGTAATTTTTAAATAAATTACGTATAACATAAATAATTATTTAAGTAAGTACACAGCAAAATTTAAATTTCCTCCAGATAATATTCATTAAATTTTCATATTTTTTTATATATATGTAATACATTTTTTTTTCTAATTTCTATACGTGGAATTTTTTTTTACACCGATTTAACACCGCCTACACCGGTGTTATTTCATTTTAACACCACGCGGTTTTAAATTGAGTCCATTTTTAACACTGCTCTTTTTACGGTCTCGAATGCAGCCAACATAAAAATGTTATAGAAAAACTTAAAATTTGATAGTTGAATAATTGATGTGAGTGTATATATTTTACACGTCTAGTTTGAAAAGTACTTTTTTTTGGGTTTTATTATATGTAGTACCTCATCAGTCGTATAAAGTTTGTCCGCCCTCAGGCGTATAAATACCCGACGCTTTCCCATGCGGCTCTGTTTATAATTAATTTGTCAATTAATTCGAGCTCTTTGGTATATGAACACCGCCGGGTTAACGGTCCATAGTGGAGCCTTCAGGGTGGCCCGGGCTGGAATACAAATAGCTGGTGGTTCGATCAACGACTGGAATACTCATCGATATATATATATCGGCTGTCCACATAATACTGATACTAAATGTAATTCCACGTCCAAATTAAATTCAACTTTCCCATTATGTATACATAAATTAATTGATGATGAGTTAATTGTTTATTACTCATACGGTTTAACTTTAATATATACACAGAAAAAAAACATTTCTCGCCTCAAGAAAATTTTTTGTTTTAAATTCATAGTGCAAAAAATTTCTTGGGACAAGTAAAAATTTTCTTGACGCGAGTAGAAATTATTTGTGCCAAGAAATTCTCTTTTTCTGTGCACACTAGTCACAAAATTTGCGGAATATTCAAAAAATTTTAAATTTCAACTGATTTTCCACAGGCAGCCTGTCACTCGGAGGAAAATGGTCGTACAGAAAAAATAAAAAATGCAAATTGCAGGCTCAAGTGTCTAGTTTTCAGATCTGGTTTTAAAAATTTTTTATCATCTACGGTTCCGGAGTAATTAAAAAAAAAACACCGAAATCAAAATTTCCGACTAACGGCTTAACTTCAACGTATACTTATATACATATATATGTATAATTGCGTATATAATATAAGTAAAAATGTACTAAGTGCTGAAACGATGATGCATATTAATTCTCTAGTATTATAATGGCGAGTGAAAAAACTACTCGTGCGTAGGCCAACGGCAATTAGCGTACTCGTGTGATCAAAGTAGCAAAGACGAGCGCTCTCAGCTATACAACGAACTGCTACACACACACACACACACACACACACACATACACATATATATGTATTTTTCTTATCTTGTTGTAAGATATATCTTCTCATGGTTCACAGCACGCAACACACGAGACGCGAGTTGACTTAACTCACGAGTATGAGGTTCGAATGTGCAATAATAAACTTTTCATTGGGTGCCATTGAATGACATCAGATCCCAGATTCAACAACTCCCCATTTTCGAGAAAGGATTAACTCTTGCTCGTGGAACAAAGCGAAATAAGAGCGGGAAAAAAATATTAAAAATTATGAAAGTGATGACGACGGTAATTTACTCGGAATTTTATTCTTAAAGTAAATAATGTCTTCGATTACTTAGATTCATTTAAACTTTATGCAATAGTATCTTCTGTTATATATGTATATATATAAGTAGTCTTGGTTCTATTCCATTCTCTCTTTTAAAAAATACCTCGGATTAAAGTATGTAAATAGAGGAAGATAAGTAGATGAGGGAGTCGTTGTGGAGACAAGGGCGAGATTGGAGACAGGATATACATGAGCAGGTACATGGGCTGATGGGTCATTGAGTCCCTCCCGCAGACACTGCTCTATATAGTCTTCAATAAAGTCTGATTAGGTTTTTCTGTTTTTTTTTTTTTTGTGTTTATATCGGAGCACTACTTCGTTGGAGGAAAAGTTTGCTCATATCACGACAACGCCGCGTCGGGGTGATTCTATCTCGGGAAAAAAAAGCTCAATTTACCCAAGAATGTTCTCTGCTTAATTATATTTATCTTTTTGCGTTATGCGATGTATATTTTTATGGATAAAAAATATATTTTTTTTCTAGTTATTATCGTCCGATGTAAGTCGCAAGTTATTTTTTCGTTTTTCTCAATGTTTATAGTTTCCGGAGAACTCGAAAAGACGCGATAGAAGGGCTAAACGCAGGGTCTTTGATCTCCGTCAATCGTGCGACATCCGGTTTTATGATGAAGGAGGCGCTTAACTGAGGAAATTCCGGTGCGGGCGCGGCCGACATCAAACAACATCTTTTTCAAGAATCGCACGACCTCAGATCGTACCAACTTTCGCGTCGTGCAAATAACATTTATTCATACAAGTACTCTCTCCTCTTACTGGTTTTGCACAGCCGAAAGTAAATAAAATTTTATTAAACTCCGGATAAATGTGAGCGCGGTTTAAATAATTATAAAACCGCGGGGAAATTTCGCTCGAGTTTTGAATTTAAATTCAGATCTTGTGTGTTTTGGTATCACGTAATAAATCACATACAATTTTTTACGAGCATATGTCAATTTATATTCTAGTGAAATTCAAATATTTGAACTCGTGGAGCATGAATATCTTTGTATACATATATG
Organism: Microplitis mediator; assembly: GCF_029852145.1. Taxonomy (NCBI): domain Eukaryota; kingdom Metazoa; phylum Arthropoda; class Insecta; order Hymenoptera; family Braconidae; genus Microplitis; species Microplitis mediator. The sequence continues at coordinate 6,960,167 of NC_079971.1, read as the reverse complement.
TATATATATTTATACGCTATAGTAACTGAAGGAGTATAATAGAAAGAATTGGAGTAAGAAAAATGTATAAGAGCTTCTTCAATTTTCTGCCAACTTCTTCAAAGTTTACATACTGTGTAGCTGATATTTTATCGACATTTTGAGTGTTACCATACATATACTGTACATATATATATTAGAGTGCTTCATTTCAGAGCAATATTTTTTTTTAAGCTGTAAGTTTTTTTAACTCGTTTACTGATCGATAGATCGAATAAACAATTTTGTAGGAAATTTAACGCTCTACAAAAAAGGTCTCCTATCATTTTTTGATAATTCTACTTATTCATGAGTTTTTTCAGGTTAAAGTTTAAAGTACAATAAATTTCGATATTTCTTGACTTTTTTGGCGAAACTATCAGACTTGTAACGAAATGTCAAAGGACCTTTTTTGTAGATCATTTTATTTCCTACAAATTATCTTCCAAAAATTTTTCGAAATTCCGATACGCTCTTTAATTATTTGCAAAACAACAATTTCTTCAAAAAAATCGTGCTCTGATTTTGATTACTTGTAAAAATGAAAATTTTAGATTTTTTGACTCAAAGTTTTTCATATCTGATTACTAAATAATTGAAAAAAATTCATGTTCACTATTTTACTGAACGATAAAAATGTCCCCGTTATTCAACAAATAGTTTGCAAAAAAAATTTTTGGAGCGAGTAAAAAAATTTGCGCCAAGAAATCCTTTTTTTCTGCGTAAGAAATTTTCTTTTTCTATATAAATCTGGTATCAGAAATTTATAAAAAATTTTAGCAAAAATTTTAAGGTAAAATAAAAAAGTATTAATAATAATGACAGGTGATATTTAAAAATATAAAGTAGTTTGAATTGTTATATACATATATCTAATAATGAAATGACAAAGCGCGATAAATGTGTCGGTTACATAAAAGAATTAAAGGCTTGCATTACCGGGCCTTATAGGTAAAAGTTTTGATGGTGATGCCTTTGGCATTGGCTGTACGGTTTACCGGCGACGCGGCTGCGGTTTATGGTGAACGCATTTTATTGGGCGGTGTGGTGGTGGCCGGCCTCGTCGTCGGCATCCTTCAAAGGCTACAGCTAAACAGTAAAGGCTAGCTTCTACCGTGCCAACAGTCACCGTAACTGACTGTAACACCAAATGTATTACTATTGCCTCCTCGTCGTTTCTGTCAATACCACAATAATTTACATCCACTTGTCAGCTTTTTTTATTTCTCTCAGATTTTAGTTTGGGAACAAACTTTTTCTGAGCAAGTGCACTCCTGCTATGTACATTTAATACATTTAATATACACGTATATTGCATTGAAAATAAATTTTTTGAATAGACCGGAGAAAAATAATAAGAGATTACAATAACTGGAGTAAATGAAAAAAAGCACACATGTAAAATATCTTGAATGGATATAAATTTAAAATGTTAAGTACATTATTGAAGTGCTATGTATAAAAAGATCTGTGAGAAAGTACTAGTGATTTATAAATATATAAGCTTCGTTTGCTCGTTAAACAATGTAACAATGGCATTGTCTGTAAGTCAGTATTACAAGACGGAGAGTAAAGTAATATGACGAGTGTAAAATGAAAAAAATAAATATAAAAATGAATTACTTATTATTATAAAACGTTTGCTTGATATATCTCGGTAATCTTTTCTTGTCATCATACTTCTCTACCGAGTATTTGTATCTCTTTGCTTTTCATCTTATTCTTGGCAATACGCGGTATGTATATATATATATATATATATATATATATATATATATATATATATATATATATATATATATATATATATATATATATATATATATATATATATATATATATATATATATATATATATATATATATGTGTATATATGTTGCAAGCACTCGTTTAAAAATCCAAAAATATCGTCAGTTAGTGCAAGCTGATGATGCACTTTTCGTAGAGTCAAAACACCCGTTAATTCTTTGTCGGCAAATTATAAATATTTCGCATATTAAAGTCTAGTACAAATTGCCAAAATATTTATAAATGTATACTGAAGTGAAAAATGGAGTCTGTGAATGTATGTATGGTTTTTTTTTTAGTTTTTGCTCCCTTTTGTCTGATAAACGAAAATTGATTTTAATAACTTCATGATATTAATTGCAGACGCGGATGAGGAGATTGGAGCCGATTGTATCGGTATTGGGAGTAAGAAAATGCAGCAAACCGTGCATGATTGACATAGATGTCCGATGGATGCTCGTCGAGATGTGAAACGGGGCGAAATTCGACTCGGGGCTTATGAGAATTTAAAATCTTTATACGAGTCGAGTGCTTTCAACATGGCTATCTTGAATAAATCTTTTCGGCAGGTACATGTGACCCAAGTTTTAAACAAATTTATACCACAAGAAATTCCTTTTAAATATGTGTGTAGAACACTGAAATATACTTTAAACTGAATAACTCGCTTGAATTTCTATTGTCAGAAATTACTTTCGATCGTTGAATTCAACTCTTAATATATTAGGTATATTATGAATAGGTATTTATATAAGGTAAAAGATCTAGACTAGACCCATCTAGGAACTAGTACCCGATCACTCCATGTATTTGTATAGAAATATTTAGTAAAATTTAGTTAATATAGATCTACAAATGCATAGAGTGACCTTTTAATAGTTCCCTGATCGGGTACTAGTTCTCTAATCGGGTACTAGTTCTCTGATCGGGTACTAATTTCCTGATTGGGTACTAGGTCTCTTATCTTCGATTAAAAAAAAAACTTGTACGTTGAAAGACCTAGTACCCGATCACTCATGTATTTGAATATCGATATTTAATAAATCTTACTAATTATAGATATACAAATACATAAGTGATCAGGTACTGGGTCTCTTACCTTATACAGAAAAAAAACTAACGAATCAAGAATATTCTTTTCTTAAAGTTGATATTCTTGATTCGAGAAAACATTTCTTTGATTGATAAATTTAAATTCTTGACCCACGTAAAATTTTGCTCAATTTACAATATCCCCTGACTTTCTAAATTACGAAAAACATAGAGACCTACATATTGTTTTATAGTATCTATACTTAAAATTTAATGCTACAGTATCTCGAAAAACTATACCAGCTTAGTGCATAGCAGACTTCTAACTCAAAGGACGCGAGTTCAATCCCGTCTGAAGTCAGCGTTTTTCAAAAACAAAATTAGAACGTAAAAATATTGAGCAATCCGCGCAAAAAAATATATATCCCGACAGAATGATATTTTTTAGACAAGAGTATCGCGCTCTTGTTTAAAGAATGAAGTAACGGTTCAAAATATTGTGATTCTGATCCAAAAATAAATTTTTTCCATGTATGATTAAAATACTCCTGTAAATTATTTTTCCATTTTCAATGCAACTGAACACTTTCTCGACTTAAGAAATCAAAACAAGAATTCAATTTCAAAGAAAAGAAAATTGATTCAAGTAAAAATTGTTTTCTGTGTATATGTACGTATACATATTCATGTATATGAGTAAAAAAAATGAGACATATTGTTATCGTATTTTTTACTTTGATTACCAACTTTAGCTTTGCAATTTCGTGGAATCCACTCAGCGTAATCTGGAACGCTGTGCAGAGTATCCTCATCCTCAAAAGCAGAGCTAATATAAAGAAGCGGTGTGGCGCACACGAGAAATCTTATTCTTATCTCTTATGTCGTGAATATATATAAGCAGATGTGCGTACTTTGCCTCGGCAATCGACTTGTTGATTGGTTAACATTTTTGTCCCGAGTTTAATGAGTTTGGAAAGCAAAATAAAAAAATCACAGGTTTTTTTCGTTCGTTAAGTACTTTCTGGTTACCAGACAACTTCCAATGACAACTATCAATTCAGTTATCATGGAATATATTTTTTTTCAGCAATAGAAAACATTGAGAATATTACTATTCTTGCGATAGGTAAATGTGTATAGGTATACTAGGACGTAAATTGACGTAAAATAATAGCCAGGAGCATTGTTGATAATTGGTTAATTAAAAGAGATAGAATTAACGAGAGGTAGAGAGTAAATGCATTCCTGTTGTGGTTATCTCCCTCAGGGAGAGTGGGCACATTATATCGCCGGTGGCAAACAAGCTCCATCGTTCGACGTTTCGCCCTGGATGATGGGAGCGAAATAATACAATACAATGGGAACCCTGGCCCACTCTATACAACCCTCGCATCTACCATGTATATATATATATACATGTATATACTTCTTTCTCTTTCGCTCTTGTTCTTGCAACGGGTATACTTTACTCCGTACTTGCAGTGTAATGCCCTAGTACATATGCGGTAATTAGCAAAGAGGGTTAGTTAACTAAGGGCGGAGCTTGTGTGGAATTACGGACCAATGCGAATTGACGGCTCACGCGATATTAAAACAAACATGATATGGATAATGTCTTTTGTAATTTTTATTATTTTTAAATATCGATTTGTTTTTACAACTCGAGTAACAATGTATGGATATGGATATAGATATTTATATGTATTGTCAATTATTTACATATAGTTATGGATAAGATGAAGCTATAGGGTATGAACTGCTATACAATATTTATATATATTTATATAGATATTTAAGAGAAAAGGATGAAAAAATGGTACGGATAAGAGGGTGGCATTCATGTGAATATACGTCACGAGATAGGCAATTTAAAAACGAATATGAAGTCGTGTAAAATTCACGAGACAATTCGTGGGGTGGTTCACCGGCATGTTTAACGATCCACGCGGGTAACTCTTGTTTGTTTCTACTTTCATCTGTATGCATATGCATTTTGAGCTTGGGAAATATATAAATAAATAGTTGTTTTATATATATATATACCATTTAATGGAAAATTTTTTAGATCTATACAGAAAAAAAGAATTTCTTGGTACAAAAAAATTTTTACTTGCCCCAAAAAATTTTTTGCATTACGAATTGGAAACAAAAATTTTCTTGGAGCGAGAAAAAATTTTTCTTGCGCCAAGAAAACTTCTTTTTTCTGTGTAGTGTATAAAGATATATATAGATCGTTTATAAGCGGGTATATATGTATTTTTTTTTCTACGAATACAAGAGATTTTATGTCTCGGTTCACTCAACTCATCTCAACTTTTCGGTGATTATATCCCCTAATAGCCTGATGTTGCTCTCTGAACAAAACTTAATGAAGCCCTCGGGTAAAAAAGCCAAGTAACTCTATGGTTAATGAGCGTATACCCTATTTCAACATTGTTATCATGGAAATTCGATCGCCGTCCATTAAATTTGCAACAATATCCTAATCAAAATCTAAATAATTTATGTATGTATGCAAATATACTGTATACACATGCATACACATAACAATATACATATATATATTTCAATAAATTTATGAAATTTATAGCTCAAATAATAATGAATAATTGATAAATTATTCGCTTCTCATATTTTAAATATTCATATTTCTGACTTTCAGTTAAATGTAAAATCGCTTACTTTACACATAAGTTTTTTCGAACCAAAAACTATAAACACAAAATTTATTTTCTCAATGTTACACGGAGAAAAAAAATTAGGTGCTGCAACAGAACGCAGTACTGTGGAAGCAACAGGATTTTCATGTTACAGCAACAGGACACATCCTGTGAGAGCAACGGGATAAAATCCTGTTGCAGCAACAGTATTTTTCGTGAAATCAATAAAATAAGGAACAAGTTTCATGTACCAATTTTTTTGTCAGTATAGTAACATTTCAAAATTAAAAAAAAAATTCAAATTTCAAAAGTGGAATTTTTTCCCGAATTTAATTTTTTTTCAAATTTTGAAATTTTATTATACTGACAAAAAAATTAGTACATGAAACTTGTTCCTTATTTTATTGATTTCGCACGAAAAATTCTGTTGCTGCAACAGGATTTTATCCCGTTACTCTCACAAGATTTGTCCTGTTGCTGTAACATGAAAATCCTGTTGCTACAACAGAATTTTGTCCTATTGCTCCCACCGGAATGCGTCCTGTTGCAGCGCCTATTTTTTTTTCCCGTGTACCTTTTACTCTATGAGTTTAGAAATTATTAAAAATCCTCTTTGTAAAACTGATATAATTTGAACCTCGTCGCTCAAAAAATTTTTTATTTATGATAATGATTATAAGTCAGAATTAATAATAAATTATTTTCTAATTATTTCGGTGTTTATTAATTTTACAAAAGAAAAAGGAATTTCCGTTCTTATCCTGTTTAATCAGTTTATGTGGTTGGCTAGGACAGGCTGTCCAGAAAAATAAAAAAAGCCAATTTAAAATTCATCAACAGAACAAGGATAGATATATAGAAAAATATCTACAGTTGACTGAAAAATTTCAAAAACTATAATTAGAATACTCAGCCAGATGTTATTTGCTGGGCTCATCAGTAAGGTGATGCAAGTATATGTTCTACCTTAGGCCGTGTAGTAGAAGATGATAATACGGTAGTAATACATCTGCCCAAAAATAATTGATTATGATGAGTATTATATTTTGTTTGAGGGAAGTTAAAACCATTTAATAATAATTCTATACATAGGTCGGCTCTTTTGATGAATTTTTCCACTTAAGTTGATTGGCCAGAACAGTTTATAAATTTTTATCGCATTTGTAAGTAATCAATTATGAAATACCGATCTCATATGTATGAAATTATATGCAATTATGGTAGCGGTGACTCAAATTTGTAATAATGAGTACCTGGTATTTAAATAATACTGACAAATAAATTTGTAGTAAACGTTGACGACTGTAGTTGACGTTACTACACGTGTGATTGAGGTTACTCAAAATTGGTGTTGAAATTTCTTTACTCCAACTTAAAGTTACCTCAATTACAGCAGCTGTTTTTGAAATGTGAGCTACGAATTTGAAAGTTTATTTTTACGAGATAAACTTTAACTGATAGAAAAATTCTTCAAGATAGTAATTTATCTTTAACCTGTACAAAAAAGGTACTTTTAAACCTTTTTCAAACAGGTTGAAGAGATATAATTTTATCTCAAATAAGTTTTTCACTATCAGTTATAGTTTACCTGCTAAGAAGGTTTCAACATAATTTAATTACTTACGACAATAGAACTGACTGTTTCTCGTAAAATAAACTTCAACAAATCTATAATATATATAAGAGTTAAAATAAATATTAATCCTATGAAAATTGATAGTCAAATGCTGAAATTTACAACCCATACATTCAAAAGTATACTACCGAAATCATAAAAATAGCAACGTAAGTCGTAAAATTAGGAGTTTGAGCGGTAAAATTGCTAATATGGACTCTGTGAAAATTACTTTCACGCATTGTTAAAATTGCTGTTATGAACATAACAATATTTCAAAAACGCTCTAAAAAATTTTGAATCAGCTGTTTGGTGTGAATGATTTGGTGTTAAGATTTTCAATACAGTGTGAAAGTTGGACGACGCACGGTGTTAAATTTTGGAGTGCGAATTAGAACGTTCACACCACCAATGGTGTAAATTTTTATTATCGGACAACATTTGAAGTAATCGAACGGTGTCAAAGAAAACATTCATTCGTGTTAAAAGTACACAGCTTGACTTTTCACACCAAGAAAATTCCACACCGTCAATTAACACTGAGCAGACCGTGTGAAGTTTTCGGGGACCATTTTCACACCAAAAATTTTTTATAGCCTAGTGTCGAAGTAATCGACAGTTTTAAATAAATAACTTATACATTTACACCATTGGTGGTGTGAACGTTCTAGTTTACACTCCAAAATTTAACACCGTGTGTCGTGTAACTTTTACACCAGCAGTGTTGAAAATTTTAACACCAAATCATTCACCTGTACCGCGGAAAATTTTTATAGTGTATATATGCGTCAAAATTATGTAACATTGTTTTTTTGCGCGGACATATATTTATATACTTTCTGTATATGTTTTATCGCTTTACATAAATTTTGCACACTGGAATACTTCTGATTTCGAGTAATTAACATTTTTTGCTAAGATCAACCAATATCCGTTTACTATTAACATTTACAAATCATTTTATACTCGAAATGAAAGTAAAAGTAGTTTTTGGTGATTAAAAAAAATTTTAGTAATTATGTTGTTTTTTAAAAAGAACACTGATGTAAATTCTGCAATTTTTGAAAATATAATATTTATATATGTTCCTTTCACTTTCGTGTTTTTTTTTTTAATTTTTTCTGCTTAACCATACAAATCTTAATCTTCAAATCCACATAACTAATATCAGGTGTCTGGTTTATATGTTCTACATACATGTATTAAAGAGCATGAAATTTATCTCTATAAAATAGTTGTTAAAGAAAAATTGAGTTTCAATGAGAACATTAATATTTACAACTTCATAACTTGTGCACGGTTGTAATAGACTTGATTATGAGAACGTTGGTGACGGGAGTTTTTATGTCCTAAAAAATTTTATGACTCCAAAAGTGATAAAAAATTTTCTTAAAAGATTAATATTTTAATTGGGCATAAAAAAATATTTTCCTGTATTAATCAAATGAAATACATGGAGTACCTCAAGTCAATTATGAAAATTCTGTTTTCATTTCAGAATGCAAAATTTTTCTTGCGCCAAGAAATCCTTTTTTTCTGTGTATAAAAAGGCAGTATTTTGAAATGGACTTAATTTCAACGTTGCTGCGAGTTAAAATTAACCAACCCGGTATTTTTCAGTGTAGCCATATTATAATTAGTAAATTGTACTTTTCTAACTGATCGGGACAATATTGAATTCACAAATTACGATTTGTTCGTACATCATAATATCCTAACTTACACAGTTGAAAATTTAGATATTTAGATTTAGATCGTTTATTTTATGCCAAAACCTAATGGCAAAATGGCAATAATAAAAAAACAAAAAAAAAATACAATTACATAACATGATTATAAAATACATTGTGTACAACACAAATTTCTCACAATCTTCATAATCTTTATAATCTTTAAAATAGGTAACTTAAAAATTAACAATATAAAAATTAATTTTGACATTTGACATCATCAATCATTTTAATGATGAGATTTTAATATTTAGATTTTAGTATTTAGATTTAGATTTTTCTGATAAGTTCATATGATATATACATTCACATTGAGAATATTCGATGTATATGATCAGTTTTATAATTTAAGCATCTAAGCTTAATAAATGATCAAAAATTTTATTTTTAAATACTTCAAGACTAGATGAATTGACAATGTCAGACGGTAGTTCATGCCATAAGCGCACGGCAGTTATAACAAAAGATTTCTCATAATTTGTAGTCGTGAAAGGTGGTATTTTAAAGTTTATATGATTCTTTTTAGCAGCTAATCGGTCTGAACGTCTCTTGGTGTTCTCTTGTGTATAAAAATTCATTGGTTAAAAATTTTGTGTCAATTATTTGACACCATCAAGTGTAAATTTAACTAAAGTTTAATGTGTTATCTGATTTCAAGTTTTAAACCTGTATTATTGTTTGACACAAGTATCATGTGTTAAATTAATACAAAAAATTGAGTGGACCGTTTGGGACATGTGCTTTGTGTTAAATTTAACACAAATTTTTCAACTGTGTATTAATTAAGTTTAGTTTAAACACCAATTAACAGTAAAAACAAAAATAATAAGACCCTCATCATTGTTAATTTCAACTCCACATCTGAAGCTAAATTTAACACCAAAAACCTTACAACCGGACACTGTATGAAACTTACACCGATTTTACTCAACAGTGTATGTGAGATTTCATGATACCAAAGATAATTTGTTTGTATGCTAAAGATAGGATTGAGTTGATGACATGGATTTCATAATCTCGTCGTATGAATCATTTATAGTCATTGGCTATAAAAAAAGTAATCAGTAAATATTGAGAAAAGCTTTTATAAAGTGTTTATATTATCTTTAAGATGTATCGTCATGTACGTCACGCTTTCTCCTCGTAAAAATAAATTAGTCTAAATGAACTGACTTTCAGTGACCCGTCTCTGATTTTTTCCGTTTTTTGAGGAATTTTTTTATCAGGTATATTAAATTTATTAAATTAAATTAAAATAAAATAAATATAATAAACAGTAACCATTCGGTGTCACAACTTAATTAAAATCTATCAATAAGATGAAAGGTTTTGTATCGTCTGTTTTGAATTGCCCTTACACAGTTTAAAAATTTGTGTTAAATTTAACACAGATCACATGCCCCAAACGGTCCACTCAATTTTTTGTGTTAATTTAACACATTATACTTGTGTCAAACAATAACACAGGTTTAAAATTTGAAATCAGATGACACATTCAACTTTAGTTCAATTTGCACTTGATGGTGTCAAATAATTGACACAAAATTTTTAACTATTGAATTTTTATACAAGAACACAAAATTTTCAGCTGAGTAAGTACAGTAAGTTTACTAATTATAGCAAAGAATATCATAAATATGTTGAATGCGCATTAAAATGTCCAATATATTTAAAAAGTAAGGGCGATTGTAGTGGGGCAAAGTCGTGTAAGTAATAAAAGTTATAAGATTAGGGTACGTAACGAAGAGGAAATGAAAAACCGTATAGTAGTTGTCTCAGTACTCCAGTGCATTAACAAGTCGGTGGATGAGGATGACAAGTAAAGTGGGATATTGAACAAGTGTAGGAGGCAATGGAGAAAAGAGATGTCTTTCTTTCGTATTCTCTTGGCGAGTGGTACTCCATCGAGGCGAACATACGTGGTTTAATTGGGATACGTATAACCGTACGACACGCCAATTGGCCGGCCTCCCACAAAGAGGGTTGGATTTTCAAGTGAGTATCGTTGGCAGTAGGGTGGAGCGGCCGAGAGGGTACTCGACAGCATGCGAGAATCAAGAGATGGAGGCTGGTTTGTTGTAGGTGTACATGTTTTTTTCTGGTATGGTCCAGAGAAATGCATATCATATCCACCAGCACAGTGCGCAGTGTGACGTTTCGTGGCATCATCATGAGAGCAGTGAGCCATCGTCAATGATTGCTGTCAAGCAGCCCTTGACTTTTCTCGAGTGTCCTTCGACTTCATCAGCCTTACTTATGAAAGCAAGAAGAAAAAATATATAAGGTGATTTCAGTAAAAAGGACCTCAAAAGCTCGTTAGTGAGTTTTCCTATTTTTTTATTTTTGGCTCTTACTTCCACTGTCTCTCTCTCTCTTTCTCGTCACTTGGTCTCAGTATATCTCTGTCTGACTCTCGGTCTATGTATATGTTTGTGTATATATACTACTCTACGACTTTTTACTTTACACCGTAAAACAGAAAGTCGATATAAATATGAAAAACTAGAAACTTAACAAAACTCAAGAGACTCGCCCCAGTTACCGCAATCTACTGTTATATCCCCAATTTTTCATCTAAAAAATAAAGCTTGTTCTTTAATCAACGTGTATATGTATGGGTATTTGTGCTATTTATTTTTACTTTTTTTTACTTATTTTTCAAGCATTTTCTGATAAAAATGAAGCTGCTATAAACACGAGCATCATGCAAAAGAAAAACTGCTGCATTGTATATTTATAAGAAAAGTCAGTTTAAGAGTCGTGGGGAAACAAAGAATAAAGAGAATTCTTCTAAGAATTGCTGGAAAAGTTGTGTATATATATGTATATATATGTAGACAAAGTAAGAAATGCAGTGTGATATATAAATTGACGTGGCTACGAATTCATGGGACTGGTAGATCGGCGTGAAAAATTTAAGCGATTCGTTCCAGGATCCTGGCAGTAAGTAAATTGGAAAGTTTATAAAAGGAGAAGATCAAGAGAACCCGCAGGCTGGTTTACTGAATTCATTGTCTAAAATGAAAAGTACGCGGCAGTTGCTGCAGACGATTTTTCATGAGGAAAATAAATAATAATAGAAGAAAAGACCGAGTATTAATGATATTCGTATGGTAAATTGAAACAAAGAGTAGATATAATGAAACTGGTAGCTTGTAAGGTAGCTGGAAGAGTAGCAGTTGACCAAAAGGCATCAATCGCGTATTATCTTGACTCTCCCACACACATTGTGCCGAACAAAACGGAGCATCGGGATAATAAGCCCACCCGCGCTGGCCTATACTCAGATACTTGTAGACACTGCAGCAGCTGTTTACCGTCTTATTTATATTTATGTTAAAATCAAATAACACTGGTGTAGAAGGTGTAATTTGGCGGTGTTAAAGCGGTGTAAAAAAAAGTTCCACGTATAGAAATTACACGGTAAATAAAATTTCGTATTTGCGTAAAGAAAACAGTGTGTTAAAAATTTTATGTTAAACATTTAACATTTTTGTGTGTTAATTTAACACACTGCTTTTGTGTTGTTTGATCAGTTCATTTTTAACACTAAAAAATGTTAATTGAAACAGAAGTAACATTTACTCAGTGTTCAAGCGTTAACACTTTAAAAATGTAACTTCAACATAAAGCGCGTGTTAATTCATTAAAGTAACACAAAGAATGTGTTAAATTTACCGTAGTCACTTGTTAAGCTTAACATAAATTTTTATGAGTATCAAAATAACACAAATAAAAATGTTAAATTAACACTTTACGTGTGTTGCAGATAGCATTTTAATGTGTAAAATTTTCAGAACCGGTAACAGAGAATATCAATTTTTTTTGTCTTATTTTTTTAACACAGATGGAAAATATTAAAACAACATAAAAATTTGTGTAAAATGTTGTTTTAACACATAGTTTTGTGTTCATTTCTACAAAATTTTTTTTAATGTGTAGAAAAAAAAATGCATTACATATAAAAAAATATAAAAATTCAATGAATATTATCTGGAGGAACTTTAAATTTTGCTATGTACTTATTTAAATAATTATTTATTTTATACGTAATTTATTAATAAATTACACAATTTTACGCCTGACATTTCAATCACCAATAATTTAATTAATTAATTAAACCACTGTCTCACTGTAGAAATCGAGTCAGTAAAAATACTCACAAAGTAAAATATTTTCAACACCGAAAAATATTTTACACCGTGAATTTTTATAACACCGGTAAAGAATATTTACACCTTCGGTGGTGTTATTTTAACACCGAACATTTTAACACCTACACCACCTGGACTTACACCGGTTTTTTTTACAGGGTAAATAAATACATAAAAATTATGTATTTAAAAAATTGATTTTATAATACATTTTTATGTATGATAAATTTCATCATATATCAATTATACAATTATTCAAAATTTTATTATAGATTTAACTTAACTACAACAATGTATAATTTTGTAATAAATAATCTAAATTGTCGTTTGAAAAGAGTAGGTGGCGATTAATATGTTATGAATAAAATAAGTGTATTTTATATATAGATTTCAATGACAGAATATCACTGTTAATCCCAATAATCTTAATAAAAATAATCTTATTTTATTATCTATATAACTTATATAAATTTCAAAACAAACTTAAATTTCTAGCCAAATGTCATAAATACTGTCACGTTTTTCTTTTTCATTATTAATTCCTACATAAATTTTAAAAATACATATATTTAGCGTTGTTAAATTTGTTTTATATATTTTCGAAAAAGTTCAACACATATATGACTATTGTTTCAAAACTTTGTTATTTTTTTATAACTTGATTCCATTAAACTCTTAAAAGTGAACAAAAATAGTTTTTAGTGTATTGAGGAAAAAAAAAAAAAACATAAATGTTTAGTCGGAAATTTTAATCCTACTTAAGTTCTCGAAGATCAACTGAATCAACAATTTATTTTGTATAGATAATCTTGTACATTCCACATTGTTTGAAAAAATAGGGGCATTTTACTAGAATAATAATAAAATTTTATTTTTTATATATTCATTAGTTTTTTTTTCAATAAACTTTAAGGCTTCCGGTTTTAATAAATCATGTGTTAATTAGATACATATATTGCGTTACTATGATTCAAAAAGACGTATTTTTGTGCGCTTTTTTGGATTTAGGGAGTATCCTAGATTAAAAAGGACACATTATTATTTTTTTTTATTACAAACCTTTTTGGAGACTTTCTTTAAAGCTGAAAATTTAAACGAAATTTTGGAAACTCAAAAAGGCACATAATTTGTCATGCACTTTTTTGGTTTTCACAAATTTTCTTTATAATTTTGAGCTATAAAATAAATCTACCGAGCAATTGGCAATGAAAAAAAAATCATGGGTGTAAAAATGTAAGCCTTTTTGGAATTAATACCACGATATATAATTATGTTTATGTAGGGAAAGATGGGACAAAACGAGACACCATATTATTGGTGTGAGTCTGTGGGAAAATAAGACACCATTTTTGAGACAAAAGAAAAATAGTTTTGTTAAAAAATTCTTGATTAATCTGTAAAAAATAACGGGGTAAATTGATCAGCCTAAGTAGTGCGAGATATTTAAATTCATTAGTTAGATTTTAATAGATCAAATAAAAAAAAAACCGTTTTTTTGAATGGCCCGTTTTACCTCAGGTTTAAACTACCCAGTGCTCAATGGAATAATAAAATAAATGTCTTTTGTTACTAAAATTTTTCCCACCCATAATTATTTTAAAAAAAATAAATTTTTTTGTTTAAAAAATGGTGTCGCATTTCACCCTAAGCTCTCCCATTCTTTCTAAAAAAGATGTCCAGAGTACCCTAATTTACAAAAAAAAATATTCAAAATTTAATGAACAACAAATTAAAAATTTAGATTATATTTAAAATGAAAATAAACAGTATGACTCATTAAAAAAAATCAATAGTTATATTTCTTTTTATATATTTAGTTAATTTTCTAGGAAACTATAAAAGTACACCCAGTTGCTCAATTACACCATAGTTGTTGTGTAAACTATGTATTTACACGATGAAGGGGAGTGACGAGAGACATAATGCGTGGACACACGTTGCTGGGGGCTGTGACCACGCTGGGAGTTACTACAATCGTTTCGAAATAATTTAGGGGAAGCAATACACCGCCGAGTATATATACTGCACGCATCTGCACCGCGAGTTATTTATGATGGATTTAAGCCGTAGGAGATTTAACTGACGGTTAATTTATGCTCAACCATGGGCTTGACAACAGCTCTTATTCTCCTCCATATTATTTTTATGTATTGTTTGTCTCTAGATTGCTGAATATGTATTCGTATCGGCCAATTGTGGTTATTCTTACAGTGACCGCCGCTTGCAAATATCAAAAAAACAAAACAAAATATTTATCTATCTATATATGCATATAAATATAGAAGTATACACAAAAAAAAACAAATTACTTAAAACAAAAAATTTTTACTCGCCTCAAGAAAATGTTTACTTGACTCAAGTAATTTTTTGCATTAAAAAATTTCTTGTAAGAAATTTTTTCTAGTACTAAGAAAATTTTGTTTTCGTTTTATAATGCAACAAATTTCTCGGGTCATGCATGTAAAAATTTTTTTGAGATAAGAAAAAATTTCTTGATATAAGAAATTTTTCTGGTCTTATGAAAAAATTTTTTTTTATTTTTATGATGCAATAAATTTCTAAGGTCAAGTAAAAATTTATTTGAGACAAGAATAAATTTCTTGATGTAAGAAATTTTTTCTAGCTCTGAGATAATTTTTGTGTTCATTTTATTATGCAAAATATTTCTCGAGTCAAGTAAAAAATTTTTTTGAAGCAAGAAAAAATTTCTTATTTCAAGAAATTTTTTCTAGTCCTAAGAAAATTTTGTTTTCATTTTTTAATGCAACAAATTTCTCGGGTCAGTAAAAATTTTTTGATATAAGAAATTTTTTCTGGTCGTATGAAAAATTTTTTTTTATTTTTATGATGCAGTAAATTTCTAAGGTCGAGTACAAATTTTCTTGAGGCAAGAAAAAATTTATTTGAAACAAGAATATATTTCTTGATGTAAGAAATTTTATCTAGTCCTAAGATAATTTTAGTGTTCATTTTATAATGCAGAATATTTCTTGCACCAAGAAATCCTTTTTTTCTTTGCATGAATGAAAGTCATATTTAATACTCTTGTTTATTTAAACTTAAAACGATAGAACAAAATTTAGATATTAAAAAATGTTCATTTAAAGATAATCCTGATGTTATTTAACTCATAAAGAGTATACTCTTTAATATTTAGTATGAAAATAAGTACCTTGCTTGGCATTTAATCCGTGCAGCAGTTTCAAGGATACAGTTATTAGAGTCTTATTAAATTTATGACACGTACAAAAAGCTATAACAGCCGTACCAGAAAGTTGTGTGTATTTTTAAAAAAAATAAACAACATATAAACATTTAAAAACTTAACTAAACATATGCGAGATTTTATTTTTCTCTGCTAATTTTTTTAATACAATAAATAACAGTAACTTTATAAACCGTGTGTGTCACGTTCGGCGCGTTGTCTCTAAAGCTGTGTAGCTGTTATAGATGGAGTTATATATACACTCTATATAAGTGATCTATGACGGAAGATAAACCACGTGTGTTCAACAAGTGTGTGCTTGTAGGAGATAGTTGATCAAGACTATCATAAATTTTGTTATAAAAATTTTAAAAAACAATTTATTAAAAATAATAGCAGTATATACATGTATATAAATATATATAATCCACCGGAAATGGAAGACTACTTTTATCTTCATTTGTGAAGAGGTGTGCCAAGTATAAATTCAATCTATATCGATGATATTTGATCATCTATATACATCTTAATGATGATATATATACACAAAAAAAGTATTTCTTGACGTAAAAAATTTTTACTCTTCTTAAGAAAATTTTCACTTGCGTCAAAAAATTTTTTTGATTATAAATTGAAAAGAAAAATTTTTTTGAGGCGAGTAAAATTTTTTTGCGTCAAAAAATCCTTTTTTTCTGGGCATATATTGAGTACCAATCGAGTATATATTTTTAATACATATATTTAGTTAAGAAAAAGTATTTTTTTTTTTTTTCATTACAATTACCAGGGCAATCAAATGTATATATTTTTTATCCGCAAAAAAATAAGATAACAAATGGCTGATAAATATTTACAATTCGCATTGTTTTTAAATTTGACTGCAGTACAAATAAAAAAAATCCCGAAAAAAATAACAGAATTTTATTGTATTGAATTAAGAAAATTTTCTAAGCGATAGTAATGTTATTATAAATATATACGTGTGATTGTCAATATATGTTAAAAAGTTGTTTGCTGTTAGAATAAAAGCTTTTTAAATTATTAGACATGTGGAGTATAAATATATTAAACAAATAAAGTTATAAGTTTAAGATGTAAATGAGTTTAAGTGAGCTTGTGAGAGAACACTACGAGATTCATTGATCGTTCAAGATCATGTTACTCATTCCACTCTATACATATATATGTATATAGAATATAGATACACAAAGCTAACATAATTATTGTGAAGCCTGACTTATGAATGCCCACGACTCTTGTCAGTATTATATACAAAGACAAGCCATCGAACTTTATTCATTTATATTTATTTCATTATTATCATTATTATTATTACACTGTAAAAAATTCGGAGTAATTACGGATTTTAATTGACTCCGTCATTCGGATTTTAAAAAAATCACTCCGTATACAAAGTAAATAGGGAGTTTTTTTCAACGGAGTGATTTTGGAGTGATTTGAATTTTATTTAAATCCACATTTACTCTGGTTCGGAGTTTTAATATTAAAGTAAACTTCTTTTAGGAGTTAATTCTACTCCGAGGGGATTAAATACATAAACAGTCATCCACTCCGTCATTCGGAATTACGAAGTTTTAAAAGAAATCACTTCCCATACGGAGTCAATGAGAAATTTTTTCCACCAGAGTGATTTCGGAGTGATCTGAATGTCATTTAAATCCGAATTCACTCAGATTCTGAGGTTTAATATAAAAACGAACTCTTTTTAGAAGTCAATTTCACTCCAACCCGGTGTTTCAATATTAAATAAAACTCCCCTTCGGAGTAAATTTCACTCCCAGGGGATTAAATACATAAACATCCGCTCCTCATCCCCTTCGAATTTACTCCGTAACTCGGAATTCCCGAGTTTAAAAAGAAATAACTCCGCATACGAAGTAAATTGGAGTTTTTTTTCCACCGGAGTGATTTCGGAGTGATCTAGATGTCATTTAAATCCGCATTTACTCCGAACTGAAGTTTCGAAATTATAATAAACTCCCTTTAGAAGTTAATTTCACCCGGAACCGGAGTTTAAAAATAATAATAAACTCCCTTTCGGAGTGAATTTTACTCCAAGGATTAAATAAATACAATCATTCGCTCCGCATTTACTCCGCTAATTTTTTGCAGTCTATTATTATTATTATTATTATTATTATTATTATTATTATTATTATTTAAACAACAAAAACAAGTGCAGAGATATAGATATGTGTAGAGGCAGATGGATATATTGTTATATGTTAGTGTTGGTTGTAGAATAACCGGATGAGTGGCTTTGATTCTTACAGGGTCAGTTTTTCGTAGGCTACTACCTGTCGCAGCTCTATCTCAAAGATTTAGAGTTTCTTTCCCTTTCAAACTTGTATATTATATTGTATTGTATAAACTGTTTTTGAACAGCAGATTCTTGTATTGTAATATAAAGATACTTGAGGACCCATCAACACAAAATTTTGTCACCTCACCACTCACAGGCTCACAGATGAGAATCATATATTATATATACTATTAGATGAGTGTTTGAATAATAAGGCTTTGGAATACTCCTGTAGAAGACTAACGCCTAGTCTGATGATAAAAGTAACCAAAAGCAAAACTACTCGGCTAATGGAGTAAAGGAGAAAGGACGAGGATCGAAGGTGTGTATAGAGAAAGGCCGAGAACCGAACGAAGGCTTGTGATACAGCAAACCTGACTGGATTCTTCTCATCGTCATTATGACAATATATTTTAAACCCAAGGGAATCATTGGCCGAGACAAGTCCCGCGGGCTGCCAAAGCCTGCCGCCCTCTTTGTCGGAAATTTTTAAAGCGCACAAACAACTGTAAGAGAACTAAAATACAACCGAACTAAGAATATGATCTTATACTTAAGATGATGAAAAAGAAAAAGATCAAGAGAATTTTGCCATCGAATATACAAAGATTATACTTTTACCTTATTAAATATATAAATGTATTTAATACTCTACAGCATCACGGGGAAAAAAATTTGAAATTATTTTAGTCTAACTAGACTGTATTTGGACTAATTGGTCTGTCTGTAAAGTTTTATAAAAATTTTAAGCTGTTTTTGATTTAAAGGATCAGACTAATAAAAATATAATAGGCAATAAAAGTCTGATTTTGGTCTAGATAAAAATTAAAGAAGGCAAAATATTATGAGAAAAAAGTCTGATTTTAATCTAAAGGCGACCGAAAATTGTTGAGAACAAGTCCTCGGGTCGAAAAATTTGACCTGTTTTAAATCAAATAAAAATTTTTACTT
Organism: Microplitis mediator; assembly: GCF_029852145.1. Lineage (NCBI taxonomy): Eukaryota > Metazoa > Arthropoda > Insecta > Hymenoptera > Braconidae > Microplitis > Microplitis mediator. The sequence continues at coordinate 6,940,690 of NC_079971.1, read as the reverse complement.
ATTCTCATTTTTTATTTGCATTTATTGAGACAATTTTCAGACTTTTTTTCAATAATTTTTAGTCTGGTTTTTGTCGCCTGTAGATCAAAATTAGACTTTTTCTGCCTATTGTTATATTTTAGTCTGTTTTTGATTGTCTTTGGATAAAAAACAGCTCAGAATTTTCATAAAAATTTAAAAACAGATCAAACTTTTCAACCCGGGTCCAAAAATAGTCAAAATAAAGAATAGCACGGGCGAAACTCGATTAAATTTCCCGTTAATTAAATTAAAATTGAATCGAAGTACCATAAAATTTTCGTTTTACTCAAAAAAGATCAAATTTTCGACTCGGGATAGGTAAAACTTGTTGTTGTTTCTTTGTTTATAACTTTTTTGGTCGGTCTAAGATTTGAGTGCATTTGTTATCGATTATTTTGGGGGAAAAGAAATAAACTATTGACTTAGAAGTAACAAGAGGAAAAGCCCGGTTTATACAACAGGCAAATATTTCACGTCGAGGAAGTGGAGTTTAGGGTGAACGAAGACAGTGTGAGGCAAAATGAGGTAGAGTAACCGAGGAGCCAAGACCACAGAGAATCCCCTTTGTCGATTTTCTTCTTCTTCTTCCTTTTTTTACTTCTTTCTTTATTTTTTTTACGACAGTACAAGGCGGCGTGACTACACATACATCCTCAGGTTAGTTTTTATAGGCCTAATATATATTGTATATATATACATACATATGTATTATATTATATGCTTTGGATTAATGTACAGAACGGGGAGAGAAGTATAGTTTGTACTTGATATTGGACGCAGGCAATGTTCCCATAAACGTAACGTAGGCATATGAAAAAGGGCGCCCTAAAACAGACAATAATGTAACTTCTAATCTTCATGTCTTGCTACAATCGTAAAATTTTTTCATACAAGGAAAAATTTAACACTATTGACGTGACTCACAAAACAAACGTCAAAACTCGCATATAAATAAAATATGATACATATACACAGGAACAAAAGGCCATTCGGCAGCCGAAATGGAAGTAGATTTCATGATACATATATATATGTAAAAAGTATACAGCCAGAATCGGAGGCATTGGAAAAGCCATAGAAAAGTTTTTTTGAACATCATCAGAAATAAATGCAATAGCAAAATTTCATTTAATCTAGGATAAGTAATTTCTTAGCTCTAGGCATATATGTAGGCATGAAAATTAAAGTCTATTGGAAGAGCTATAAGATGCATTATATAGAAATTCGATAAGTTGTGACATTCAAAAATTATTGAGGAACGAATCAGTAAAAATATGAATTTTTGACATTTTGAAAATTTTGAAATACTGTAACTTCTAAACTAATCGACCGATTTTGCTCATCTTTGAACTTGATCTCGAAAATCTTCTACAGAAAAAGTATGTTGAGTTTCATTAAATATATAAATACATACATATATTAACTTTTGAACCATATGTATTTCCTGACTTGGCTCGTTGGGCTGAGTCCGGAGGTAGCAAAATTTTTCTAAAATTCTGTCATGAAGATGAATGCAATAGCTAAATTTCTATGAAATCTGCTAAAAAAAACCTAAAATTCTTCGTGTCAAAAGACGGAAACATTTTAAATTTTTGAGCGCGTTTAATTGTTTAAATTTTGGACTAAAATTTTCATCAAATTCATTATTTTACAGACATAAACTATTGCTGTCACTCAAGAAAAAAGTTAGAAAAAAAAATCTGAATTTAAATATTTTTTTGAATTTTCAAAATTTGAGCAACCCCTTAAAAATTTTTAAAGCTGATATTTGAAGAGGATTCTGAAAAAATGTTGAATGAACAAATTTTCATGAGACTTGAAAACAAAAAAAAGTCGGTTTTTTTGGGCCACCTAATATATATAAATATATGAGGAGTATTCTACTGTTGTACTATACAGTATGGCTTTAAGTTCAATTTCACTTTAAGTTCAGTTTCTCTTTCAAGAGAAAACCAGACAAGGGGAACAAAGAGAGCAATAGAAGAGATACACCGGAACGACTTTGCCGCTCTACTATAAAGTACGGATTCACCAATGCAGAGGGGTCTTATATGAGCTTTACGAGCGAGCATTAAAAACGTTTCCCTTATGGCGACGTGATACCGAGGCCTGTCGAACAATGACTATATACCCTATACACACTAGACGAGGCCCCAGACGTAATCACGTAATCGTATATATGTATATATGAACATAAAGGTCAACTATATAGTGAGCCACGATATCTCTCCTCCATCATATGTCCGTTTATTTCGTCAACGGCAACGATAATACCGCGGAATAAACCCGTGGTCGTATTTTCTTTCAGATGGAAATATAAATCTCTCAAGGTATATAAATTTAGTATTACTTTTTAAGATGATCCCTTGTAAAAAGACCGTCAACCCCTCACCTTTGCTTTCACTAACATAACAGCATTATAGGTATTACGACTAGTAATGGCGTTAATACTACTTTTAATTGCCGTCATAAACTCGACTAATAAAAATAAGACGCATCTGACTTTATATACAATACTTATTATTTGATATATACGCGCTCATGAGATTTAACTTATATACCTTCACATTTAAGTCTAACGATTTTAGCTTTTAATAGTATATATAAGGCTTTCTTATATTTTATTATACTTCATTGCTTATTCTTTGTTCCGTAAATGTAATTACGAAAATTTTTAAATTTTGCCGCCAATAATTTAATATTTATTTTGTTAGTTAAAGCTTTATTTAAATTAACGTACTCGCTAAAAACGAATTAGTGAAAATCACGTGACAATTACTATTTGGCAGTGAGTAGTCACTTATTACCAGTGAAAAGGATACCAGTGTTTGAATTAGTGATATACTTTTCACTAGTAAACAGTGAATAGTCACTATTTTCACTATTTCAAATTTAAGAGAGTGCCCGAGTCAAAAAACAAATTCGGATTCGAGTCTCAAAGCTCTTAATGAGGTTTTTGAGGATTGATTTAGAATTTTAAGATTGACAACAGTACAGAAAGTTATCCTAATTTAGTCCTCAAAATCGTAGTTACGACCAATTTTACCACTTTGAGGAGTAAACTGGAATACGTAATCTGGATTAGAGCCTCAAAATACTCAAAACATACAGGAATAATTTTATCAACATTTGAACCTCAAAAGTCTCATTCGACGTATTCTCTCCCCTTCCTTTTCTATCTAAAATTTTTCAAACTCCAAAATATAACTTTTCATTCGTTGAGAATTTCGAGGTCTGTTATAATTTAAAATCGATAAATTATTCGCGTTTAGACCTCATAGTTCTCATTGAAGATTTTGAGTATTAAAGTAGAGTTACTTTCTGAGCGGCAAATAAAACACCAAAAGAATTGAGGCTTTTGAGGACTAAAATAGAATTTGTTCTTTGACTTGGGTACATTGTTAATGCACGGTCAAAAATTTGCGCGTTAAATCCGGAGTGGATGACTTATTTATTTAAGTCCCTCGGAGTATAATTTACTCCGAAGGAGAGTTTATTTTAATATCAAAACTCCGAATTAGAGTGAATGCGGATTTAAATAAAATCCAGATCATTCTGTTGAGAAAAAAAAACTCTTTATTTATTCCGTATGCCGAGTAATTTTTTCTTGACTCCAAAACTTCAAGTAACGGAGTAAATTCGGATTTAAATAAAATCCGTAACCACTTTGAATTCACTCACAATTTTTTATAGTGTCGTCTTAAAACACTGATAAGAAATAATAATGATAATAATAATAATAATAATAATAATAATAATAATAATAATAATAATAATAATAATAATAACAATAATAATAATAATACCCAGAGAAAAAGAATTTTTTGACACAAAAAATTTTTACTTGTTCTAAAAAATTTTTTTTATTATGAATTGAAACCGAAAATTTTCTTGGGTCGAGAAAGTATTTTTAAACCCAAGAAAAAAAATTCTTGAGACGAGTAAAAATTTCTTATGCCAAGATACTTTTTCTAGTCTTAAGAAAATTTCTGTTTTCATTTCATGATTCAAAATTTTTCTTACATCAAGAAATCGCTTTTTTCTCTGTATTAATAATATTAATAATACACAGAAACAAAGAATTTCTTGGCGAAAAAATTTTTACTTGCCCTAAGAAATTTTTTGCTTTACGAACTGAAAACGAAAATTTTCTTGGGTCAAGAAAATATTTTTTGACCCAAGAAAAAAAATTCTTGAGGCGAGTAAAAATTTCTTGTATTAAGAAACTTTTTTTGGTCCCAAGAAAATTTTTGTTTTCACTCCATAATTAAAAATTTGTCTTGCACCAAAAAATCTTTATTTCCTGTGTAATAAAAATAATAATAATAAAGAACAAGAGATGTAACGAGTGATTAAGCGATAAATGTAAATTTGAACAATGAATTGGCCGGTGCATTAATTAGCAGTTAATTTATATGTGGGCACTTGCATTACACTGATGGTATTATAATGTACAAAAATAAAAGTACAAGGTGAATGAGAATAAAATAAAGTATACGTTATATGTATATATAGACAAAGTGACGGGAGTTAAGAGATAGAATTCAACTCCCATTCCCTCCTACTGCCTTTTACTTGCATAGTGCGTGACTCTGTATCTGTGTGTCCATGTGTCCTAAGTATGTGTAATGTGTAACTGTAGTGGAGACGATTAATCGGCCAGAGAACCAGTTTGTCAGAAATAAAATCTTCTCAAACGATCGTTTGACCGTTTTGCGCTGCATCAACGCGCTCATCTCGTTTTATTCGCACATCTAGTCTTAATCTCTACTAGTGTTTTGTACTCCTAAGTGTCTTGCAACTTTTTATTCTTTTAACCATCAAATACTTTTTTTATCTTTTATAATTACAATATAAATTACACATACAAGATTTAAACTTACCACCAATTAGCTTTGACGCACTGGTATCGTGCTAATATCAGCAAAATGATGAAAAAATTATTACCAGCTTTTGGAGGCATCTCTTTTATATTTAATTATATATAAAAAATGATCACTTGAAAATTCCTCGATTGTGTGTATGCTCACAGCTTTAAAAATTTCACCCGTCAGTTAATTAATTACTCACTAGCTTTAAACTTTTCATTTTATACCAAATCACTTCTCAAATTAAATGTTACTTCTAAATAAATAGCAAACACTTTTTACTTTTAAATTCAATTCACTCGAGTTTTACATCTTTGGAGTATCATTATTTTCTAATGACAAACATTAACATAAATATATGTATATATATTTATGTAAAACCAGTTACAACATGCAATCTAACAGATAATAAATAATTAAAATGACAGCGCCGAGCAACGAACGGTCTATTAAAACTTTTAAAATTTTTAGTTTTTTTAAAAAAAGTATCAGCAGAAGTTACGGGAAACTGATTATTGTAATAAATGAGTAAGTAAAAGACATTTAGAACACGCGAGATATCATCCGGTGGACGATCTTATTCGTACTGTGGCTCGCTGTGGCTGGTTAACACGAGGAAAAGGGCAACGAGGCCTCTCTTCTCGTCAACAGGCGGAGCTTGTCCGCTGATGGTCGTACTGCGATTGGCTAAACGAGGGAGGTTGGTCTAACTATACATGTATGTATTTTCATTTCTTTGCGCTCTCGTGTACACGCTCGTGCTCACCGATCTCTTAAACTCGACGGTCTCTTAGCACAAATGGATGTGTTGCATAGACATTCCGCACATGCGTGTATTTAGATTTTTCATCATCTTCTTCTTCTTCAGATTTAAGTTTCCTCATCATCATTAACATCCTCGTCGTCATGTAACTTGGAACGGTGATGGTGCTTACCCGCTTGAGCAGATCTCTCGCGTTATACTTTTGTTGAATTTATGTCTATATCTATATCATGGGTATGTACATATGAATGAGCAATTGAACGCTCGTGTTCCAGAGGGTGATTAACTTCAACAAGAAACGAATGAGACCACGTCATCCACCTGCTTCTAAAGAACCCTCATTGTCATCATCAGATTTAGAAAACTTAACTTAAATCACCCTTTCTTTTTTTTTAGTTTTTTTTCATACTCGAAAAAAAATGATCCTGAAGTTGGCAGACAATTAAAAATTTTTGAATTTTTTTTACAATGTAATTAAAAAAAAAAAATATGCACGTGTAGAAAATTTAAATAACTATAGGTGCAATTTTTCGAAATTTTTTTTTTTAATTTATGTCAGTGTCATGAAAAAAAGAATTTCTTGGCGCAAAAAAAGTTATGATCCTGGAGGTAGCAGACAATTAAAAATTTTTTAATTTTTTTTTTTAGTAATTAAATTAAAAAAAAAAAAATAAAAATAAAAATATGCACGTATGGAAAATTTTAAAAACTATAGGTGCAATTGTCCGAAATATTTTTTTTTATTTCAGTGTTATGAAAAAAAGAACTTGGCGCCAAAAAATATGATCCTGAAGGTAGCAGACAGTTCAAAATTTTTGAATTTTACTTTAGTAATTAAATTAAAAAAAAAAAAATAAAATAAAATAAAAATATGCAAAAACTACAAGTGCAATTTTTTTTAATATTTTTTTTTTATAATTTATCATTTTTTAAAAAATCCAAAAATCATCAGAGCTCACTAACTCCAGTATCATCAAAAATTTTGCATTAAGAAATGGAATAAAAAGTTTTTTTTACTCAATAAAATTTTATTTTTCAATTGATGATGAAAAAAATTTCTTAGGGTAAGAGAAAATTTTCTTGGGGCGGGTAAAAATTATTTGCGTCAAGAAACCCTTTTTTTCATAGAAGGACTCTCGGGTCGTATATATAAATTATTATTTATCTTTACTGTGAGGGGTAACTCAATCGAGTAGAGCTTTTCCAGAAGAGCTAGTGTAGTGTAGAGTCGCTTGAGAATAAGTTTTAGTGTACGTAGTTGTAGGTACATTCAGAAACCCATCATCCCATTCAAGTATGCATAAGTTCTACGACTTCTACGAAGGAGAATGAGAAAGAAGAAAATACTGAAGAGGAATGAACCTGGTGGTCTTAACAAATAGCGGTATATATCGAGGGGAGTATTGCTTGGTACATTGGTATTGTTACATGCCCTATGCTCGCGCTGTGTTTGCTTCATTGTCCGTAGCTAATCAGGCATGCCAGCTCTCGTCAACGGCTAATATTACGACTATACACTAAAAGACCACACTAATATCCGTATTTCAAGTTTACCTATCTTGTAAATCGTTCAAAAATATTTTAAAACTATTTTATTATTGTACATTTTTCTTTCTTTCTTTCTTATTTTTTTTTTTTTTCCAATATAATAATTTAAAATTTTACGACTTTTTTAAATTTCTCGTACTTTCATAACTTCAATATGGATATTTATATGTATAGATGTTTTTGTGGATCGACGTTTTATTTTATTTAACGAGATATTTTGTATTTATGGATTTTTCAACGTCAAAGAAAATCCATAGAAAACCAAAGCTTGTCACTGTCATAGAAAATCTATAGAAAGTTGGGATTTGTCCCCGTCATGGAAAATCCATAGAAAACCAAAGCTTGTTACTGTCTAAGAAAATCCATAAAAAATCTACAGAAAATTGGGATTTGTCACCGTCTAAGAAAATCCAAAGAAAATTGTGTACCTGAAAATTGGAACGTTTTTCGCGTAACGAAAATAAAAAAACGAAATGAAAAATAAAAAATCTTTTGGATCTAGATTTCTTAAATGAATCGTTTATTTGAGAAAGTCCATAAGTCATGTTTTTTACGAAATTGGGTTTTTTGCATTTTTGGGTTCTTTGGATGTCCCTCCATAGAAATCAATCAAAATATACATCAAATTAGCGTTTAAAAAAAAATTAACCGGTTGACAGCAATTTCATTTAATTAAGAAACCCCATTAGTCAATGACTCAAATAAACATATGCAGTTTTAGTTTTACAGTAATAATTTTTTTTTTTTATTTAAAATTCGTGCTTTTTGGGAAATTAATTTCAAATGTTGTTTTACTGTTGACTGTTATATGAATAATTAAAATGTTTAAATTAATTATAATTTTTTATAATATCTGAGTTTCAGAGTTCAAATACATATTTAATACTTCATTTTATCAGTCTAATAAATGATTTGAGTGGAAACATTTAAAAAAACAATGATTTTATAACTTTTTTTTTCGTTTGGTTGAGAAACCCTATAAGTCAATGAACTTTAAATAATTTTTTTAAGTAGTTTCAGTTAAAAAATTAAATTTTTCTTGTTGGAATCTTTTTCAGAGACGCTAACATTATTGTATTCAATTATTTATTTATTATTTTAATGTCAAGTTTTTCCAAAAAAATGTCTTTTGTGTTTCCTGAAAAATTTTGTTTTCTTGACTTATGGAATTTCTCAAATAAACAATTCAAATGTTTCGGACGTCAGACGAAAATTGCAGGCCACCCCTAACTACCCCTTAAGTCACCTTTAAAGTCAAATTACAAAAATTTTTTTTATTTTCGTTGCGCGAAAAACATTTCGATCTTCAGGTACAACTTCATTGAAAACCGGAACTTTTCACCGTTTAAGAAAATCCATAGAAAATTAATAAAAAACCAGAATTTGTCACCGTCTAAGAAAATCTGTCGAACCTCAGAATTTGTCACCGTCTAAGAAAATCCTTATTTTAAGTTTACGTATCTAGTAAATCGTCCAAAAATATTTTAAAACTATTTTATTACCATACATTTTTCTTTCTCTTTTTTTTTCCTGTATAATAATTTAAAATTTTACGACTTTTTTAAATTTCTCGTACTTTAAAAACTTAAATATGGATATTTGTATGTATACACGTTTTTGTCGGCCGACGTTTTATTTTATTTAACGACGTATTTTGTATTTAACTCCTCTCATTGATATCTGTTTCCGGGAGAGTAAAAAGGTTGAGGGCCCTGTCAAACTTGTCGAAAGTTAAGGGACTCAGCTCTGTTTGTCATACAAATATATACGTATGAGCGAGGCAATATTTTAAGAGCTATCTAATTTTATCTATACTATGAAAAAAAAAAAAATATATATATATATATATATATATATATATATATAAATACATTTAAAAATTAAAAAAAAGCTATAGATATTTGTGCCTTGTGTTGATTTAGCCCTTACTTTTATATTTATTACTTATTTATACTGTAATCCGCCGACTAAAATATTTGAACTGTATCGTAAAATTTTAATAATTGATCAATGAGATAGGCTTTGAATCTGTCGATACCAATAAATTATCACGACTATTTGAAATAAAAAAAATATTTTATTCTATATATCCTTAGTATAAGACTTAGATTTACTTGAGGCTTTAAAAATTTAAACTCAAATAATTAAATACAAGAGTACATTATAAATTAACACCAATTATTAGAAAAAAAAAAAATTATAATTATGATTAAAAAAAATACCTTGAGATAAAAGAATAAAATAAATAAATAAATCGATTGGTTTAATTCGATCGCTGAGACGGATTGTGGTATAGTCCAGCCATAGCCTCTTGCAATGCTCGCAGACACGCGATTGTTGCTTTGAATCCTCCGGCTTGTTCGATTTTTGTCTCACTTCTTACATGATTTATATACCCATGGGAAAATACTTGCTGCCAGGATGGCGCTGGAGGTCCTTCTGTTTTCTGCTCGATCGGAACATATGAGAAAAGCGGGCCGTCGTCTAGCTTCGGAATCGGTAAGAATCCTTGACTTCCTTTACCGAATTGTATTCCCGTACTGAATTGTGTCACTTTGGGTGTCGGCGCTATTTTGTTCGATTTTTCTATACTTGACTGCATTGAAGTGGCGAAAGTTTCGACGATATTTCTAGCATCGCCCTCAGAAAACATCAGCTCGTCAATGAGCGCTTCTTTATCGCGTATTTTACGCTTCTTTACTTCGATTTCTTCACGAGCGAGCTGTAGTTTGCGCTCCTCTTCGCGCTGTTTTTCCATCATCAGTAAATCCTGTAACTCACTTTCAGTCCTGCCGATTTTCATTCTGTTTTTATTTATTTGATCCTTATTTTCTCTCTTGTACTGCTCGATTTTTTTATTCGTTTCCAGCACGTCGATGTTGTTGGATAAATTGTAGACGATTGTTTCTATTTCTTCGAGGTAGTCATTGTACTCTCTGAGGGTAGCGAAATCTTCCTCCTTTTTATTGTAATCGCGTAAAATACGTTTTCTTATGTCCACTTCTTTTTCGACCATTGAATCTTCGAACATTTGAACCCGGAAGTTCACTCTTCTCAAAGGTGTATCACATTCTGGGCAGGATCCAGAGCCTATAAAAAAATGATATATTGATTAGAATTTAAAAATATTCAAATAAGTGATACTGAAGTTAGCCGACGTCTAATAATTTTTGGATTTATTTTCAAAATGATAAATTATTTAAAAAAATGTTTAAAAAAATTGCACATTTAATTTTTTTAAATTTTTACGTGTATATTTTTTTTTCATTAAATTGTTGAAAAAATTCTGAAAATTGTCTGTTAACTTCAGGATCATTCAAATAAATGATACTTAAGTTAGCCGACGTCTAACAATTTTTGAATTTTTTTAGAAATCATAAATTATAAAAAAAAAATATTTGAAAAAAATGCACCTGTAGCTTTTTTAATTTTCTACATGTGCATATTTTTAGTTTTTTTCTTTGTAATTTATTTGATAAAAAGAATTGAAAATTTTGAATTGTCTTCTAACTTCAGGACCACAATTTAATGATACTGAAGTTATCTGACGTCTAATAATTTTTGAATTTTTTTAAAAACGATAAATAATGAAAAAAAAAAAAATTTGAAAAATTGCACCTGTAGCTTTTTAAATTTTCTACATGTGCAAATTTTTACTTTTTTTTTATTTTTGAAATTGAAGATGAAAAAAAAAAACCAAAAATTGTTAATTGCCTGCTAACTTCAGGGTTAATAAAATAATGATAAAATTAATTAAAATTGTACCTTTTAAAAATAATAAATCAACACAACTTTCACATAATGTATGACCGCAAACATTTACCATCAATTTAAGTGATGGATTTCGGTATTTTGTTGTTTTACAACGTGGACACGCTTGATCCTCCATTGTTAAGCTTATTAATATATTTATAACAATACAATAAATATATAAATACTTATATTTAACTCTATAAATTTTATTTCTGTAGTCTACAATCAAAACATAACCTTAAGGCCAACGGGAATTGACTGTCCGAGTACTCGATACTTTTTTTATCAAAAATAATTTGTAATTAAATTATTTGAGTTTTTATTAATTAGTTAATAATTAATAATTTTATTATTCAATTGTATGTTATTATTTATGTGTAACACCACATGTTGTACTACAATAACTATTAAATTGAAATCACTGTTTTACTGTCATTTAAAAATTTTTTTGTTTTTCTTAAATATTGTTGTAGTTTTTTACTTTGACGATTGTTGTAAATTTAAGTATTGATGTAAACAGCTGATGATATATATTCATATATATGAGTGTGAATGTAGCAGCATCAAACAAATTTAGAATTATTAATAAATAGAGTAAATAATTAATAAATTAAAATTTTTAAAAATGCGTATTTGAAAAATTTTGAAATTCAAAAGCGTACTTTTTACAAATATTATTTTTTAAATAATTTACTCTATTTATTTATAATTTTAAATTTGTCTGATGTCTGCTACATTCACACTCGTTTAATACTCCTATGGTCAGTCCCAGAGAATATTTGTATTATTTGCGCGGTAAATTTGAATGTTCGAAAAATAACATTCGAAATGGGAGAAAAATTCAAAATCGTAAGTCAAAATAAAATGGCGGCAAAATATGATCGAAAAATATTTAAAATTAAAAAAAAAAAACACTCAAGTGCTTAAACAAACTTTGGTGGGGAAATAATATGCAGAAGGGTGTCCTAATACACTCGGAGATTTAAATTAAATTGCTCCAAGTGCATTGCAGCTAAAAAAACGTCACTTAACTGCTATTTCCCACCAGACGATGCCAGATGATTTTGCTCAGGAACTTGGAAGTTATCAGCATCAGCAATTCGCAACACTTTACACTAGCACTGAACACTCAACACTTAACTACACCATAAACACTTTGCACAATTAAAATTTACAAAATATAAATTTTACTATCACTGCACAAATGATACTGAATGTTGCTATCGAACCGCCAGTTGATACAAAGCAATCGATTTTGCAATCATTCGACCCCCCCCCACTTTATCAAAAATTTGAACGTCGATTACAACGACGCGCAGTAGCGCCATCTTGGCGCAAAATCTCTAAATTAAAATTTAATAATTTCATTTAAATTTATGTGTATCAATAATTATATTAATTAGACTACAAAATATACTCGAGAATTTTTATTTTCATCAATGATTTATTAATTATTCTCATTACTTGCGCGGTAAATTTAAATATTTCAAAAATAAATTACTACAAATTGGAAAAAAATTAAAAATCATACGTTAAAATAAAAGGGCGGCAGAATATGATAGAAAAATATTTAAGATATTAAAAAAAAACACGCATGTGTTTCACGCAAAAATTATGCTGCTACTGTACCCAAATGTAAGTAAAATAAAAATTAATAAATACGTATTCAGATAATTGAAAAATCAGTGCGCGCATTTTTAAAAATTTTATTTATTTAAAATTTATAAATTGTCGCATATCTGCTACATTTACACTCATAAAATAACACGTAAATTTTACGAAAAATTAAAGCTGCTATTTTACATCAAGTTCATACTTTGTAATTTCACATGTGGGAGGAGCAAAAAATGTATGATCCGGAAGTTAGCAGACAATTAGTAATTTTGGGATTTTTTTTTCACCAAATCAATGATAAAAAAACAAAAACTAAAAATATGCACATGTAGAAAATTTAAAAAACTACAGGTCCGATTCTTTCAAATATATTTTTTTTTTTTATAGTTTATCGTTTAAAAAAAATTCAAAAATAATTAAACGTCGGCTAACTTCGGTATCATAAAAATTTAGATGAAATTTTTTAATGATACTGAAATCAGCAGACAGTTACCAACTTTTGAATTTGTTTTTCCCACAATTTGATTGAAAAAAAAATAAATAAATAAAAATATTCATATGTAGAAAATTTAAAAAACTATAGGTGCAACTTTTTAAATACTTTTTTTTTTATAATTTGTCATTTATAAAAAAAAATTCAAAAATTATCAGACGGCTGCCTACTTCAGTGTCATATTTTTTGTGTACATTTTGAGTTGAAATTTTCTCTTATCCCGACTGGCCATATAGGAATACCACATATATGACATTACCAGCAAGGTCCAGTTTCTAAAATAAGTTCTGATGAATATTTTCAAAAAATGTCGTAAGCTGGAGCTACTGGTCAAGTACTCAGTAATAAATGCGAAATAATTCTATATAGGCATGCGTAAGGTTGAGAAAAAGGTTTACGGGTTACGGATGTTGATGGTGCATCAGCAAAATAGTGTACAAAATAGTTTCTACTAAAAATAATTTCCAATTTAATCAGTTGTATTGTTAACTATCATAAATTATTTAATTACTATTTTTTATCAAGTAATTCAATTGATTTGTGATTATTGGTGTTTATTTTTGGAATAACTATACGATATATTAGTCAGTGTAGTTACTACTGCTGTTAAAAAGAATCAATTACTTCATTTCCGGTAATACTCAATATTAAATTTTGCTAATATTAGTATTTTGCAAGGTAGTTTTTTTTTTTAACTTCTTTGTTATTTTAAAAAGTTGATTATATTTTTGCAAGTCATATCTTTGCTGTCTTATTATTATTATATATTTGTTTATTTTTTTAGGAGATAATATGTCTGAAGAGCATCAATTACCATCGGATTCTGATGAAGATGATGAAGATTATGTTCCTGATGGAGCGGAACAAGCGGGATCTGAGGCTGAATCTGAAGGAGAAATTGAGGAAGACAGTGGAGCAGAAGATGAAAATGATGAGAACGAACAGGTTTCTAAGAAACAAAAGAAAAGAGGAAGAAAAGGAAATAAAAGTAAAGGTAATAAACGGAAAAAGATCGAATCCAAGGATGTTGATAATGAAGATGAAGAAGACAAAAGTGAGAAAAAAATTGTGAGCGAAGAAGAAGAAAAATTACGGGCAGATTCACTCTGGGCAGATTTTATGAAAGATACAGGTAAAATTATTATACTGAAGTTGACAGACAATTAATAATTTATGATACTGAAATTAGCCAACGTCTAATAATTTTTGGGTTTTTTAAAAAACGATAAATTATGAAAAAAAAAATATTTAGAAAAAATGCACTTGTAGTCTTTTAAATTTTCTACATGTGCATATTTTTAGTTTTTTTTTCTTCAAATTAAATTGTTCAAAAAGAAATCCACAAACTTTTGATCCTAAATGAGTGTTAATGTAGCAGACATCAGAGAAATTTAAAATTATAAATAAATAGAGTAAATAATTGAAAAAATAACATTTATAAAAAATGCACTTAATTTCAAAATTTTTTAAATGCGCATTTTTTAAAAATTTTATTTTATTAATTATTTACTCGATTTATTAATAATTTTAAATTTCTCTGATGTCTGCTACATTCGAACTCATTGATCCTAGAGTTATGATAGTGAAGTTAGCCGACATCTAATAATTTTTGGACTTTTTTTTAAACGATAAATTATAAAAAAAAAAATATTTGAAAAAATTGCACCTGTAGTTTTTTTTAATTTTCTGCATGTGCATTTTTTTAGTTTTTGTTTTTTTGTAATTTATTTGTTAACAAAAAAATCAGGATCATCCTGAAGTTAGCAGACAATTAATAATTTTCGGATTTTTTTTTTCACCAAATCAATTAAAAAAAACAAAAACTAAAGATATGCACGGAAAAAAATGATTGACAATAACTGTAGTTCAACTTGTAATTATTTATGTTATGTTCAATAACTAATGTCGTTTCAATCAGTAAAATTATGATTTTAATATTTAAACTGCTATAATTAACAGTTAATCGTTGAAATATACTGCTTGACTATTTAAAATTACTACTTAAGCCTTAAAAAACTACAAGATACTTGTCAAAAAAATGCATCTGTTATTAATTTCTCACGTTCTACTCCATAATATTTACTATTATTTTTTTTTCGTGTGAACATATAGAAAATTTTAAAAAACTACAGGTGCAATTTTTTCAAATATTTTTTTTTTTATGGTTTATGGCCCAAAAAAAAATCCAAAAATTATTAGACGTCTGCTAACTTCAGTATTATAATGAACATACATATAGATTGTAGATTGAGTAATTTATTTTCATAAAGAATACTTATATTATAATTTCGTGGTTTCACATAATTGATTAAGGAAAAAAAACGACAAAATTCTTTTTATTAATAATTATACATAAAATAGATTCAGATTTAGTTATTGACAATGAAAATAAAATAAAAACTTTGAATATTCTTAATGATACAAATAAAATTTATGATTTTTGTACTATTTAGGAACAGTATCGAAGCCAAAACCACAAAAATCATCGAACAGTTCACAGGAAAACAGTCAAATTGTGAGGCCTAAAGTTGAAGAGAAAGTAAAAATAACAAAAATTTTTGAATTTGCTGGAGAAGAAGTTAAAGTTGAGAAGCAAGTAGCTGCCAATTCTGCTGAAGCCCGACTGATATTATCTTCAACAGAAAAATCATTGAATCAATCAGAGTTGAACAATGATTCCAGAAAAACAGTTAGAAGAGGTCGCGGTGGAAGTCTCGGTGGCATATCTTCAGTTCTTGGTCAAATTGGCAGAAAGGCAAAAATTAGTACTCTAGAGAAATCAAAACTCGACTGGGATAATTTTAAGAAACAAGAAAATCTTGACGAAGAAATCACTACTCACAATCGTGGCAAAGACGGATACTTAGAACGTCAGGATTTCCTTCAGCGAGCGGATGTCCGTCAGTTCGAGATCGAAAAAGAACTTAGAACAGTAGCAAGACGCAGTACGCGATGAGCGGCGTTTATTTGTATTTTATTATTTACATAAAATGAAACAGAATCGATGAATATGAATATGAATGAAAAAAGATGATAATAACAACTGCCTTTTGAGTTATAGGATCAAGTATTAATCATTCCAAGCCACCAAAAGGACGTAATGAACTAATGAATTTAAAAAAACATGTTCACAATCAATTGCCATTTAAATACCTTAAGATTTTTCAACTGATGTACCAACATACATTACCAACCGCAATCGACTCAAGGCCAATTAATAAACAATAAAAACTGGCCCATTGACGACTTTTATTTATTGTCAAGAGTGACTCTGCTCTAGTAGTTAATAACTAACGGCTTCATATCAATGTATTTAAACTATTATTATAACTATTATTCAAGAGAAGAAATTTATCTTCTCAATACTTAACGCTGCTCAGGTGACAAATTATGGACGTTTGTATATTTATTAAAGCGTACGGCATTAACTTAATAATATTGATTTTTCATTGAGTCACGTCATTTGTTATTTGTCTTTTTACACTGTGAGAAAAAATATTTCGTAATTTATTATGTTTAATTTCATTGAATAGAGTTCGGCATGACGGGTTTTACCCACCCGTAGCCTGCGATCTTCTAAAAAGAGACTACTTATATATAATAATTGAAATTATTTTTTTTTCTCATATGAGTATTTCTTAAAATAAATTTTTATCTGAGTATTCAAACTATTAGTTGATTAATTTAATATTTTAATAAAAATCCGTAATAATTTATTTCATAGTTCATTTAACTGAAATTAAAAATTTTGTGCTCTACTTTTTTAAACTTCCCGCTAAGAAAATTAAAAATTTTCAAAAAAAAGGGAAGTTGTTTCAGTCCGACGTTCAAATAATGAGTTTTCAACACATCTATGTTTTGAGATCCTTGGAAAATATTCTGACTAATTTCAAGGTGATGTCCGAGTGTATGTACGTACCTACGTATGTAAATATTGTAACTTTTGAACGAAATGATTTGGTTTTTTGTGGTGGCGTTTGAAGCGGTTCATTAACTCCAACAATTTGAAAGAAATTGAACGGTATCGGTACAGAATATTCGGAGATATCCCAAAAATAAAATTTTTTCAAAATAGTTTATTACACACCTAAGGCAGTAAAGTAAGAAATGTCTCAGATCACATGTGATTGTTAGCCGGAGGAAGCCCTAAGTGTGTAATTGATATTTTCGGACAACTTGTAATCTACTCGATGGATTGATTCCAAAAGCTATCGAGCTCTAAAACTTTATAAGCCGCCTCAAATGCCACCTCGACCATCAAAATTGGTTCGTTCGAATTTCGAAAAAGTGTTTTTTTCTAATAAGATCCAAATCACTGAACTAATTGATGACAGTTTTTTTTTAACGTCAGTAGTTGAAAAACTGCGTCGAATGTCATCTTGAACGTCAAAATCGGTTCATTATTTCAAAGATATTGGAGACTAAAAATAAAAAAAAATAACAATTTACTTCATTTTTCACGAATAAGTCATAGTATTATTTATCAAATTTTTCAAAAAATTTTTTTCAATAGGGTAGAAGTACCATTTGTGGCCACTGCTTCATTTTTGAACATTTAATACTTTATTTTTAATAATGAAAGTGTATTAAAAAAAATTTCACTGCAATAGTGTGATAATAATTTATTCAAACACATTTAAAAAAATTGATTATGTTGTTGAGTATTTTACAAATTATTCAAAATTTCTAAGTGGCCAAAACTGGCCCTAAAGTGGCCAAAAACGGTACTTCTACCCTATAAGAGGTCAAAAAACTGCATCAAATATTTTTTTTGAACGTCAAAATCTGTTCATTATTTCCAAAGGTATTGCTGATATAAAATAAACAAAACAATGATTCACTTCAATATTTTTTTTTGTTATCGTTCATTACTTGAATTTTCGCAATGGAAAATGTGACATTACAATTTTCGAGCTTGAAGAGCTCAAAAATAGCGGGAAGTTTTGAGGCTGGTCCGCAGGGTAAACCGTTTTCCATATTTTTTCGTTCGGTTTGCTCTCATTCAAGGATTTTCTGATCATCTGTATTTTTACCGACAAAAATATATATATATATATATATATATATATATATATATATATATATATATATATATATATATATATATATATATATATATATATATATATATTTGCACAAATAATTAATTTATGTACATATGTGTGATACAAGATATAACTCGTCGCCAGTCTGTCGTAGGATCGGTTGAGAACAGCCTTGCCACGGTAAAAATAATTAGTCGTCTCTGAAAGATAATAATTTGCAGGCATTTATATGTATATGGAAGCGGACTTACTACTGTACCGCTTTGGTAAAGTTGTTCTGCCCTGTATATTAATGTATAGTTTGTAAAAAAGTAGACGGTTTGTTGGCGCCATCAAAAGCCGGCAGGTCCATATTAAAGATGCATATGCACGTGATTCGAATTCCAAGCGTTATATGTACGCACTTTTATCCGATGACGTCACTTGAGTCTATATATCTTTGGTGATTCTCCATTATTACATTAGGCTTAAAATAAACTCAATGAAGAATGGAATGTCATCACGATACCGGATTCAACGGGTAATTACAGAATGCTACACGTCAATACAATATTTCTAACGTAAACTCATACTTGTACATACAAAAAAATACATATACAATGGAGTAACATGTGAAATGGTGATGAATCGTATAATGTTCACGGAACACGTACCTTTCTTAGAAGTCTCTTTCTATCTTGATTACTATCAGCGTAACTTTTGAAGTACTTACATTACATATATCGTACTACGTACTACAATTATACATGAAACATGTGATTCGAATAAATGACTGAACGAAACGCGTTAAGAATACAAGGAGATCAATAGCCTTCAAGTTTATATTCAAATTATTTATATTTAATTTCATGTAAAATTTTTGGTGACATTTAAAATTTATGGTATCGAAATTAGTCGAGGTCTAATCATTTTTTGATTTTTTTAAAAACGAATTAAAAAAAAAAATATTTTGAAAATTGCACTTATACTTTTTTTACTTTTCAACATGTACATTTTTTTGTTTTTTTTTTAATTCAGTTGTTGAAACAAAAATTCGAAAATTCTTAATTGTCTAGTAATTTCAGATCAATGATTCTGAAGTTAGCCGACGTCTAATAGTTTTTTGATTTTTTAAAAAATATTTTGAAAAATTGCACCTGTAGTTTTTTTACTTTTCAACATGTACATTTTTTTTTTTTTTTTTTTTTTTAATTCAGTTGTTGAAACAAAAATTCGGAAATTTATTAATTGTCTAGTAACTTCAGATCAATGATACTAAAGTTAGTCGAGGTCTAATAGTTTTTTGATTTTTTTAAAAACGAATTAAAAAAAAAATATTTTGAAAAATTGCACCTGTAGTTTTTTTAATTTTCTACTTGTGTAGTTTTTTTTTTTTTTTTGTTAATTTAGTTGAAACAAAAATTCGAAAAGTGTTAATTCTCTGCTAACCAGAAAAAAAGGATTTCTTAATAGAAAAAATTTTCTCGCCTCAAGAAAATTTTTACTTGGCTCAAGAAATTTTTTGCATCATAAATTGAAAAGAAAAATTATCTTGAGGCGATAAGTTCTTTTTGTCTGTTTACTGATAACTTTTTATTTGGAGCATCAGGTGAGAGAAAACAAAAAAAAGACAAATTATTTTCACCTGTTGGTGATAATATTTAACTAAAGAAAATAAAATTATTACAACAGTAAGATGGCTGATGACTCAAGGCTGTGTGATGCCGAGTCGAGATATTTTACGTCACCGTTAATTGTCGGGTTTTACTACTATACGCTACGGGATGAGGTGTAGACAATATTTAACGACCTTTATCATGTGTTTCATCTGTCCTGAGTTGTATGTAAGTGTCATTGTAAAAGAATGATCAATGGAATTTCAAAATGATAACTCACCTTTAGTAATTTATAGATATTTTATAAAACAATTCAAAATATCTTACCCAGAAAAAAAGGATTTTTTGCCTCAAGACAATTTTTCTTTTCAATTCATACTGCAAAAAATTTCTTGGGTCAAGTAAAACTTTTTCGCGCCAAGAAATTTTTTTTTTGTGTAGTGAACATAAAACTGTCGTTTGAAAGTTTAACCCGACAAAATATCCTGAAAATTAAAAAGTTTTGAATTTCAACGGATGTTCACTCGGGGTTTCCACTGCAGCCAAGTTACTTGCGTATCTTTCTCACCATCGTCTCACACTCAACCTGGCATCTTGTCAATAATAAATCTAGAAAGTAGTGTATCACAACTTTCAGTCACACCAAAACACCAAGACGTCTATCAGCCTGCTGACGTCTACATGCATTCATGTCTACATGATACCAACGTCAGCGTTGATGCTGATGGTGTGCAGTGTAGTGTCATAGTAGTATATAGTAGTTGTGGTGGTGTCGGTGATCGTAGTCTGATACAGAAGGACTTTTACAGGGAATAACCCTCGGTTATTTCCGTTGGCAGTCGTGATACTTCGGCAGGGATCAACATCGCCCCGGAGTCCAGCGAGGCGATCAACCAGTTCGCTGACTGCTGAACGTGGATGAGTGTCGTGCATATTTTTGTTCTCTAGTAAAATTTTAAATTTATTTATTTCACTAAATATGAATAAGTGATTTTATTTTTAATCATTTTTTAATTACTAAGGAAAAATATTTGTGATTAAAAATACCGCGGAATTTAAAAAAAAAAATTTCTACTCACATTTATCGCGACATTTATTGGTAATAAATAAAAAAAATTGTTTATTATAATTGTTATCTTACTGGAAGGTATTATTTTATCTGAAGTATACAAGTTATCGATTTGTGTCGATGTTATTTGCGTAGGTGGTTTTTTTTTGTTATTATGATTTTGGAGTATAAGTGACGCCCAAAGTGTTAACTCTTTATTGGGATTCCAAGGAAGATGATGGGTGTTAAGATGCTGTCACAGACGCCTGACATTATTCCCACGTCTCTTAATCAGGTAAAAATATTATTATCAATAAAGTTGTGGTCCTGATGTCAGCAGACGATTAACAGTTTTATTAATTTTTTTTTGACAAATCAATTACGAAAAAAAGATCTTGGAGTTCTAACTAGAAAACAATTGAATTTTTTTTAACAAATTGATTAGAAAAAAACTGAACATATGCACATGTAGAAATTTAAAAAGTAAAAGCGCGATTTTTGAAAATATTTTTTTGAAAATTTATCGATTTAAACAAAATCCAAAAATTAGTAGACGTTTAGTTTCAGTGTCACAAAAAAAAACTTAAAATATGCATTTGTAGAAAATTTTAAAAATTATAGGCGCGATTTTTTAAAATATATTTTTTTTGTTGTTTTTAAAAAATTCCAAAAATTATTAGACGCCGGCGAACTTCAGTATCATAAAAAGAAACCAAAAATATGCACGTGTAAAATGAGCATGAATTTGGTTGACGTCAATTTTTGAAATTTTGAATAAGTAAATAAAAATTTACAAATGCATATTTAAATATTTAAAACATTTGAATTTAAATATTTGAAAGATCAGCGCGCGCATTTTGTTAAATTTAATTATTTCAATTAATTAATTTAATTATTTTAAATTTATAGCTTCTCATGTCTCTTGCACTCACACTTATGCAAATAGAAAATTAAAAAAACGGCGCGATTTTTAAAAATATTTTTTTTCTAATGATTTATTATTTTAAAAAAAATCAAAAAATTAATAAACGTCGGCTAACTTTAGTATCATATAAATTTACTAATTAATTTTATAAATTTCATAATCTTTAGTGTAATATGAGAATAGAAAATATTTATGCGATGTTGTGTAAAATACAATAGACTTGCCAGCAGTACATGCATATTCATGTCATATCTCATATTATACTATGGTTCCAGTCTATCAATATTTAATTTCATGAGCTCATGAGCTTTACAAATCACTGTTAAATATGTGTACACATTTAACAGTCTCACTTTCATTATATAAATGTATGAAGACATCTGATAGATCAATAACTTACATCGATGATTGATGGTCTTTATTATCATAGCTTTTAATCGGTTTATTTTAAAGCCTGATTGACATTTTGTTGATTTAATGACTTTCCACTAGAGTTTCTAGGTTGAAGATGATAATTCAATAACATATTTTAATATGGGAACGATAAATATACAATTGAATGGAGAAAAATATATAAAAAGATGTATCCCGTCTACTTTAATCTCATCTCCACTATTAAGGAGCCATTGATCCTGAAAAATTTTTAAATCTCACGTTGCTGTCCTGCTCAGCATTTTATTCATAATTCGTTTCAAATTTTCTAATCCATCAGTTTTCAAAATTGTCACGTGTTAATTTTTTTTTTCACGTCAAGATAAAAATGAAAGACATTTTTAAGATAAAAATTTAAGAGAGAGTGTGAGTAGAATGAGGTCAGGAATTTAATTGATCGATTAACCCTCGATAAATCGCAAATGGACTTGATCATTGGATTGACAATCAGCATTTATATATATACATATATATGTATAGGTATATATATTTTATAAATGAAAATATGATTCAATATATACCGAATTAAACGTCATATGATGGACACATGGTAATAAAAATTTTTTACACATGGATGTAAATATATATATATATGATATTTGAATGAGCAATAACTTAGAGAGAATTGCATGACAGAATAGTATAACAAATTAGTGTATGTTAAACTCGTCAGGATCATGCGGTCGACGGTTAAGAGGTCGTTCGACAATTTACAACATTCTAATTTACCGTTAACTGCACAACATAAGTTACACATACGTATAAATAAATATGTTTATGTTTATATGTGTACATATTTATTATTTATGTATATTAACTGTAGGTGGATGGAAAAATTTGACAACCACTGTTTACAGAAGCCGACGAGTTGCGACGATGTACTTTATGAGATATGCATTACCATTTTTGGCCATGAGATTTCGCTTGCCCGCGATGGTACTTGTATGTTTTTTTAACTTGAACCTGTTTTTTACCTGTCTGTCACTAACGAATGTAAGAAAGTATTTTCCTCATATGATCTCACGAGATTTATCGATAGATTTTGCGTAATGCTAAGAATTTGTCGGTACAACGTTTGAGAAATCTTTCATCTGCATTTTTATTTTATTTTTATTCATGACAAAACATCTTCTATATTTCGCTGTGAAACAAAATGCACTATCTGAAGACTAAAGAATATTATATGGAAAGAAAAAAAAAGAATTGGTCGTTTAACTTGTCTTGTACTTCTGTATGCACACGTGAAACTCAATAGACTTGCTGTTGTGTGACAGGCATTGTTGTCACTCTTCAGAGCCACTTACGAAACATCACAGAGAAGCCTTGGCGAAAATGAAATTGCAGACGATGCAAATCAACGCTCGTCGTGTCTCTTTCACACTCGCCAAAATTCATTATTTTTGCATTAGTGTACAGAAAAAAAAATTATTGACTGAAAGTAAATATTCTTGATTCAAGAAATTTTTTTTGGAACTCAATTTTATGGGGTACACAAAAAAATTGAGTCAAGAAAATATTCTTGAAGGCGAACGAGTTCGAGAACTGTCAAGATTTTCTTGAGTCAAGAATTTATCTTGGTCAGAGATTTCTACTTTATCAGAGGAATTTGAAGTTAAAAAAAATTCTTGAATCAAGAAAATCTTGACAGTTCTCGAACTCGTTCGCCTTCAAGAATATTTTCTTGACTCAATTTTTTTTGTGTACCCGATAAAATTGAGGTTCAAAAAAATTTTTTGAATCAAGAATATTTACTTTCAGTCAAGAATTTTTTTTTCTGTGTAGAAATTTCTGACTCATGAATTTTCTTGGCTCAAGAAAATCTTCACTTGGTTCCCGAAAACGTTCGCCTTCAAAAAAATTTTCTTGACTCAAGACAACTTTTTTTCTGTGTATAAAATAACGGAAAATTAAATAGTTTTTGAAATTTTAAATATACACAGAAAAAAAGGATTTCTTGAATCAAGAAATATTTCGCGCTATGAATTGAAGTGGACGAAATTTTCTTAGGACTAGAAAATTTTTTCTCGCTCCAAAAAAATTTCTGTCTACTTCAATTCATAGTGCAAAATATTTTTTGCATCAAAAAATATTTTTTTCTGTGTAAAGAATTCGTATAAAAATAATTATGAATATTTATTCTGGTTCTACTAAAAATTAAATTATCTTATTTTTTTCTGAGTTAAATAAAACGTATACTTGAAATTTTTTTAAAATTTAGATTACGCATTTCAAGATCCATAAAATTTTTATAGTTACCGGTTTTAAGTCACTCATTAATCGAGTTATTCAAATGTTAAATTTAATTTAACGAATCTATTTAAAATTTTCTCAATTACCATAACTTTTTACATAAAATCCACATAACAATAATAATTTAAATTATTTATTCTTACATTCAATCATTTATTCGTTGAATAATGTACATATACTAGAGCAATATGTTCTGGATATTAAATGTACAGTATAATTTTTATTACTACACATATTCTTAGAACCTGTAAATAGAATATTTCACCTTTATCGTAAGCGTTGATAACAAAGCTATTTGTTTAGTATATTTGCGTCGACTTATCGTTTTGTTCATGATACGATCTCAAAACTGCTTTTATGACAATATTACTTTTTTTTTTCTATTTATTTATATAACGTATTATAGATTCTAAGGAATAGATACATACAGCTTCCAAGATACGTAAATTATCCGCCAGTTATTTATATTTTTCTCAAGGACAATCGCCTTTGGCTTTACTTTTTATTTATTTATTTATTATATATTTTCTATACACATATTATAGTTATCATCGAGTGTCATATAGATAATGAGAAAATTGTTGCAATATTAAGTACGCGTAATTTTCTCTCGCAACTCAAAGACTCACATGCAAAACCGAGGGTTAAAAAGAACCCAGGATGCTATGGTATAACTTTATACCATTCAGATATGCGTGATAAGATTAGATTAATGTATTATCGTGTATCGATACCAGGGAACTGTATTGAAAATTACGACGACAACTCGTTTCGTGTTTCACATGCAAATAAAAAAATATTAAACGAAAAAATTCCAAGGACGGAAATTGTAATGATTGGATACTTTAATTAATAATTATCATGTTTTACAATTATATATATTTATTTATTTATAAGAACCAACAGCCAGAAGGCCAATAACAGAGTCACAGTAAGATACATAAGTATAACAATATAATATGGCATCAAATAATAGCTTATGCAGTTAATTACAAGATATCTTCAATATGTAGGTTTGTCTTCTGAAAAAAAGCAATAATATTAAAATAGATCATAAAGAAAACCAAACTTACTTTTATATAGATTGAAGACATGTTTTGCTCTCTTAAAATGAATCAGTGAAAAGTGCTGCAAATCAGTGAATACTCACTGATTTGCAGCACTTTTCACTGATTCATTTTAAGAGAGTGGAGTGGCAGAGAAGTTGCTTACTCTCTACAGCTGAAGCAGCGAAAACTACTGAAAAATAGTGTAGATACACTATTTCAGATTTAAAGAGTAAACTCGGAGACAAATGTTGGCTTAAAACCTACCAATTTTTATTAAGCTGTCGACCAAACTTGAAACAGGAAGTGACCCTGGTGGAAATTTTTCGGAATTTTCTCTGAAAAACTCACACGAAAAAGAATAAATTTAAAAAATTAGTGTTTGAAATTATAACCAGAAATCCGGATGTCAATATGGGGAATTTTAACATTCCAAATAATATGATTAAAACGTGAATAATAACTGGATAAGTTTGAAAATTTGTTGTCTATGTAAAAAAAATTACTATTTGAATTTTGAAGATTGTAACTGATACTTATTTAACTATAAGTTACAATTTTCAAAATTCAAATAGTAATTTTTTTTACATAGACAACAAATTTTCAAATTTATCCAGTAATTGTTCACTTTTTAATCATGAATGAAAAAATTACTATTTAGAATGATAGCATTTACTGATTACTTCATCATTATATTACTTGTCATTCTCAATTTATAAAGTTCATTTTTTTCCGTGCAGTTCTAATAAAGTTCTAAAGACTTTTTAAGAGTTTTTCAGAGAAAAGTCCGAAAAATTTCCACCAGGAGAAGCATCCAAAAAATGATTATGCTGTATCATAATACTTACTACGCGCAAGAAACTAATTGATAAGCTTTAATAACAATTACTTTCATACATTATAATAATTGTGATAAGGTATAATAACTTTTGGTAGGTTTCAAGCCAATATTTATCTCCGTGAACTAGTAACGTTTTCGCACGTATTTAATTTTCAAATGCAAGATATTATATAAAAACAATATTATAAACTATTCGTGTATATAGTTACCAGAACGTAAATGGATATACCCTAAGAAGAAGGAATTACACACATTCTTTTTTTTAAATATACATATTATTAATATATATGCATGTATACATTTTTTGCATCATTACATTGTAAGAAAAAAGTTACTGGTAAATTATGTTGAATATTTATTTTTATTACTCGGATTAAGGCCCTATTTTTATTCAATATTCTGAATAACAGTTGTGACAATTTAGTTTCAATTTATCGACTTACGAAGTTAAAAGGATAACTTTTAAGCTGTAGTAGTTTATCTCAACTTTTTATAATATGGCATATTTGCATGATATTAATGTAAACTAGAATCTTTAAAAGCTATTGAATTTTTAATGATAAAAAAAATTAAAGGTTTTTAGATAAATTTATTACTTGATTTTTAATTTAAAAAAAATGGCGGTAATTAATAAAACTAAAAAATAGAGTTAAATTAAGATAAATTGTAATTTTAATTTTGATGGCATTTATGGGTTGGAAATTTAGAGTAATGTAAAAATAAAGTACATAATATATTTATGTTATATATATTAACAGTGTAAAGTGTTAGAATAATCTTAAGTATTGCTTAACGTTAAAAAGTAAATATTATCAAACGTATCGTAATTAGCATTGCTAGACTGATATATAAGCTATCTCTGGTTTAACTAAGAGGTATATTGCTCTTAGATTACTATTATAGCTCTACAGTGTAGATAATTTTATTAATACGGATAGCTCTTTCGACTGTCTATAATCTTTGGTCGCTTCTTGACATAACAGAGATGTTTTTCATCACAGATTGACAATTAATTTAATATCAGTTCGACTTAAATGTAAAGATATTTTCAAATCAATGATTGAATCAACTATTCAAACACAAAAATATATTTTAGCTGGAGTTTGAATAGTAATTTATGAATTGAACGACCTAAATAAAAATCCCGAGTCGGAAAATTTGGTCGGATTCAAATAAAATGAAAATTTAAGTTATTTCTATTGAATTTTACTTTTTATTTTTATTTAATTAACCTGGGAAATTCAATCAAATTTCGCCCGTACTATTCCTTATTTAGACTTGTTTTCAATAATTTTTAGATTAGTTTTGGTCGCCGGTAGATCAAAATCAGACTTTTTTCTCAAAATATTTTGCCTTCCTTTGCTTTCATTCAGACCAAAATTACACTTTCTGCGTATTATTTTTTTTAGTCTGTTTTCGATTGTCTTTAGATCAAAAATCGCTTAGAATTTTCACTAAAATTTAAAAATAGATCAACTAGTTCAAATACAGACCAATTAGTCCAAATACGGCCCAGTTACACTAAAATCAGATCTAATTTTTCGACCCGGGATGTTGAAGATAAAGGATATCATCCTTCTAGTTAACAATAACTTAATTTGATATTTGTAAATAGTCATACTTATAGACATTAATTAAATTTCCGAGGCTAGTGATTATGTTTATGATCTCCAAGACTTCAATTGCTGATATTTTACTGTATTATAACAAAAATTACATACAATCGTACTTACTTAAATAATTGTTAAAACTCTTAAAAAATGATCACCAACTTCAGTTTTATTATTAATCCTGTCGTCGAATTATGTATTAAAAAGCCATAAAAATTGAATCACATGTCAATTTTTCAATAAGTATCCATTTTACTATGGTAGCATTATTCACACCCGAAAGTAATAATTCATTCTAATAGGATTATCTACATATGTATTTTAGTCAGGCTTTAATTATGTAAATCTACAGTCATGAATGTCAAATATATCGTTTAAAATATCATAAATAAGTGAATATTATAAGCTTAATCAAAAAGTTTGCTTGCAACAAGTCGTTGAAAGATTTCCACGCGGTACATCCACGTTAACAGCAACGACACATTGCTGAACAGGCAAGTACAGTCTTAAGAATGAGTACATTGCCTACATTTCAAGACCTCCTACCGCCAAGTGCGGTTGACTTTAAGTCCATGCTTGTACAAAGTAAATAATGTTCAGAGATGATGACTAGAGAGGAGGTACGGCAAAAATAAGATAATGGAAGTATGAATTTTGACATCATCATGCAATTTAAATTTCTTTAAATGAAAAAATTATTTCAATTAATGACAATGTGCAATTAGAAAAAAAAACTAGAGGATCGTGAATCGTGAATCGCGTTCGAAATTCAAATATTCGAATTATTTGTAACTTTTCAAATTACTCGATTTGAATGGAGAAAATTCTGATCAGCTTTAAAATTTTTTATTTTTATTTAATGGAGAGTTAGTTTTTTAAGTAACAAAATATAATTTTTTCATAGATTTATGTCTAAGTTTTATTTCCTTTTGACTAAAATCTGAATGATTGACAAAAAAAATTAGAATTTTTTGTCGTTCAAAAGAAAATTTTTCAACTATTCAAAAATTTACGAATCATTCGAGAACTTACGAAGTCACGGAGTTCGAATTGTTCGAAAATTTACGATTAATATGAAAACTTACATACCAATAATTCGTAAAGTTTTGATTTGAAAATTTGTGAATAATTTAAAAAATTTGAATTATTCGCACATTCCTAAAAAAAACTCTGGAGTCAACATTTGAATACTTATTAGTATTATCTTTTCTCGAGTATAAGTATCAGAAACTGAGGAATTTATTCTTATTGATAATTTAACAGTATGACAAGACATGACGTGTGTAGGAATGAGATCTGGCTGCCATGTGTCAGCATGATGGTTCAGTTCAGGTCTGGTCATAATTCTTGTAACAACCGAGACTAGTTTTCTACACTACGGTAAATGACTCTCCGATAAACAGCTTCAAGTGGTCCTTGAAGCGAGTATACCACTAGAGTTGTGTTGTGTGTTGGTATGACCAGGACAACTTAAGACTCGAGGTTTACCTTCTAGGAAGAATATAACCGGGAGCAGTCTGCAAACAGAAAAGGTACGAACCCGGCAGACTCATAAAATCTACAGCGTGGGATAGAATAAATGAGCAAGAAATGAAAGAAAGAAAGAACGAAAAAAGAACAAAATGAGATAAAATAAGAGTAATAAAATTGAATTTACACTAAAGCAGGCTTTTAAAAAATTATATTGTACAAAGAGAAATGTAATACGGCGCGTACTACTTTTCTCTGATCATCTAGTATCTGCTCTAGAGTAAAATCCTATTACTGCGATGAAAGGGAGACCTGATAGGGTGTCAACCCTCACTATTACGATGGGTTGTCGCCATTAATGATCAGAGTTAGTTCAGTACGTTCGCATGAATAGTTAATAATCCGATATCTAACAAGATTGATGATGCGTAGACACCTTGACATCATCAAGTTTGACCACAACCCGATTTAAAATCTCCGTTTTTTATGCCTACTTAATGTGCGCCACTAGAGTTTGGATCATTTTTATTTTTATTTATGTGATGAGGATCCGTATAAGACTATAATTAAAAAGAACTCTGCCCGATAAAAAAAATGGATAATACACATTTTTATTAACTCTGTAAAAATGTTTACGACTGAGTATATATATGTATATTATATATTTTTAGTGATGAATTACATAACTGTACAGAAATATTTATGACTGCCTACTAAATCCCAGTCCTTTCAGTCAATTTCTTCAAGGTTTTCTAAAGAAAACTTTAGTATTGAGAACTAGCTATTATAAGCTCATTTATTTTAGAACACCTTTGTATATATAAATACGTATGTCATTTTTAAATTTGTTAGTTTTTTATTTCTTAACCGTGACATAAAAATAATGGAATACTCTTTTAAAATGAATCAGTGAAATTTTCACGGATTGGAGCAGTGGCTCATTTTGTCGGTGCTAAAGTTTTAATTTAGTATATTTGAAAATCAATTAGTGAAAATTAATTGATTTATTTACTGTGAGAAAAAAAATATGTGATGAGAACTAGATTTGGTCCTCTCATGACACAGTCGCCGCTGGCGCGACGCCGAATATTTTAATGAAAGACGTCTCGTTTGAGCGAATCGACAATAGCTCGCAGCTCAAATTTTTTTTTTTCAATACATATAGTGATTTTTATTTATAGTAAAACACTGGAAAAAAATCGGGTGGAAATTCGGAGTGAATAAGGATTTTATTTATATTTTATTTCAGATGTGGATTTTAATTTTACTCTTTCGGTGAAAATTTCACTTCACGGAGATTGAAAAAATAAAAATCATCACACGCAAAAAAATGAATTATAAAAATTAGTAATTGATGAAACTAAAAATTTAGAATATGGTCACAATTTAATATTATTTCAAACAGTAATTTCGTGGTTTTATTGAATAAATTATAATAATCTTAATTTAAATATTGAAATTTAAAGTTTATATGTAAATAAATCATGTTACGAGTAATCGAAATTACTGTTTGGTAGATAAAAAAATGAAATTACAATAATTTAACGTTTCAGCTTCGACATTCGATGTTTGGAACATTAAAGTTTATAGTAAAAAAGTAAAAAAACATTCAGTATGATGAATAAAATTTTCAATGTCGAACAATTGATTTTATGTACAACGGTATATAATTATTACTTTCTTGAAATTGTCAAAAAGTATATCTTAAGCGCATCAGTTTTTATAGTTTTAAACAATAAAATTTTACTTGTGTTTGTAAGCTTTTAATGTATGTGAAAGAATTAACCTGAAGTATTACTGATGCGCGGCTATATCTATATGGCAAGATGACGTATTTTATCATTTCAAACAATAAAATTTGAAGACCAAGAGTGACTATTTTTTTTTCATGTCAATATATTTTAGAAAATCATTCTTATACTTTTTCGTTTTCAATATTATTTTATTTTTGAATTACCTTCTTTGATGCGGGTTTATTGTTCAAACAATAAAAATCAACTGAAAATCCGAATAAAATTTATCATTTATTTTTTTGCGTGCAGCTCTAAATTCACTCCGCAAATTTTTTACTGAACAGTCAGTGGAAATTTATTAATTTGGCAATGGCTCAATTTTTCACTAGTAAATTAATATTTTTTAACAATAGATCGATAAAAATTTCACTGATTTACTTAGTGACCTAATATTTCATTAGTAAATTAAGAAATGAAATTTGGTAAATAAATTTTAGCCTACAAAATTTGAAAATTCAAGTTATCAAATTGACATGAAAATTTTACTAAAATTTCTGCACCAAATTTCGTTTAACTCCCAATTGATAACTAAGTAATTTTTTTTTCAAATCTATGTCACAGCGAAATTGAAATTTCTATACGTTGCCCTCTTTCCACTAATACTTTAACTTTTTTTCAATCAACTATCAAAATTTTATTACGGTCATTACAATTGTCATTAAATATTTAAAAAAAAATGGCGGGCACTGTCTGAGAATGCCCTCAAGTAATCCAACTAATAATAAAATTTAACTAATTCAATTTACGAATATTCACTAACTTCTAGTAGTGCACTTACAGCTGGTAAAAATAGTGACGTAGTAAAAATAGTGTATACACTATGACTCAGTGATAATACACTAAATTGATTGATAGTTTTGAATCTAATCAATGAGTTGCTAAATTGAAAAAATTCAAAACATCAACAATAGCTTTCATGGTTTTTAGTCCCTAGTATTCGATATTTTCCGGAGAAATGACTTTGCAGAAATCGCCTATAAAAGAAAGTCATACATAATTTCAAAATTATGCTAAATTGCATTTAATTCATAATTCGTTTTATCGGGAAACATAAATTGGAAATTTTCTTTAATCATCACCGAATAATTTAAGTTAAAAATTCTGTGATCGACTAATTGGATGATCAATTACTAGCCGATTGACTTTTAATGATCGCGAGTTAATTATTCCGTTCTGGTTTGAAGAATAAAATATTCAGAGGACCAATTATAAGGTTGATTACGCAGCATTGAAAGATTTCCGGATCAATGGAAATTGAATTATACTCCAGACATTTCTTCTTAAAATAATAAATTATTTGATTTATTTGAGCTTCAACATTTAGTATGAAGTGCTCAAGCTCTAATAAATAAAATTCTTGTGAAAATAATTACGTCGCACATTATCAATTTAGAGCATTTATATAATGATGTAAACTGTCGCTCTTTCAATTGAATGAATTCAACAGAAGCAGTAACGAAAGCGAAATATATATATGTTTTCTTTTAGTTATATCGAGCACTTTAATTGAACTCACTTTGTGACTGTTACAATGTAAAATGAGATATTAATCTTTAACTTTTTTTGTTCAACAACAAAAATATTTATCAAAGTACACAAATAGTATCTTAATCATCGTGTGCAATCGGTATTATATTCGTTGTCACAGATGTAGACAATACTGGGAGAAATTATTCTTGTTTGAAATGCTTCGGTATCATAGTAAAGCTGGACCACCCGGAAAAAATGGGCTAAGAAATCTACGAATTGCTGTCGACGAAACTTGAAACAGGAAGTTGAGTCGTCGAAAATTATTATACTGCACTATAATTATTACTGTGAGCCTCTAAAATTTTTTATTTTCTACTATGAATTCTAATTTAAACGAATTATGGGTCAAAAATAAAACTTTATTTAGACTTTGTCGTCTTAAATCGTGACTAAGTAAGCCAGTTAAGTCTAAACCATTTGCGGCCGCTGCTTCATTTTTGGACATTTGATACTTTATTTTAATTAACGAAAAAGTACACAGTAACATTATTATGTTCATAGCGGAACATAGTGTGTTCAAATTAACACTTTGGATTTTCAAATACTTCTTTTTGAATTTTCAAATACAAGTTTTTTAATATTCAAATAATTTTTATTTAATATTCAAATACTTTTTTTTGAATTTTTAAATAAAAGTATTTGAAAATCTGAAGCGTTTATTTGAAAATTCAAAAGCGTGTATTTTTAATTCTATACTATCGTTACAATGAAATTTCAAACACAATTGTATATGTTTATTGCGTTATATACAATGTTTTGAAAATTCAAACAATTATTTTAACAGTGTATATCACATTTAAATCTGTATCATTTTATCATTTATCATACTGTCAATGATGTTCAGTTCAGTCACAAGTTTTATTTACTTTATATTACCGAGGAAAGAAAAACTAAAAAATAATAAAGTCTGATGTAAACCGCTTACATTACTCACACAGATATTATATATTTCACTACATAATCCTTGATTACTGAACGCGCAGCAAGTCACGCGCAGAAATTTCATATACAAGCATTTGAATTTTCAAATAAGTATTATGAAATTTCAAATGGAATTATTAAAATTCAACATGTCTTAGAATTTTCAATACTCGGTTTGAAAATTTAAAAAACAAGTATAAATTTTAAGTACGTTTATTAAAATTCATATTTTTTATCTTAATTTTAAATACCAGCTTGATTATTAAATTACGTATATAGAATTTGAAGCTTTTTTTATTGAAAATACAATTCAAATATTTAGTTATGAAAATTTAATTCCTTTTGTATTGTAATTTTCAAATTATTTTTAACAGTGCTTTCTATGTAGAGAAACCCGTAACTTTGCTCTTATTGGAAAAAACCCATCACAGTATCAACATTTTTTGCTTATTATGATGTCCTTTAGTGGGAAAAACCACAAAGAGTCCAAAGAAAAATTTTATTTTTGAGTTCAGACCCATATAAGGATGAATGAAGATGGTTCACGATGCCTCTGATCTCTGACTTTCTGTGTAGAGGAGCCTGTAAGTTATTTGCTCCTATTGGAAATAACCTATCACAATATAAACGTTTTTTGTTCATTACGATGTCCTCTAGTAGAAAAAACCCCAAAAAGTCATAAAAAAAATTTATTTTTGGATTCTAGACCCCATGAATGTAAATGAGAATAAATCGAACATGGCACCGTCCTGGTTTTTCTGTCAAGAGTGGCCCATAACTTTGCTCCTGTTGGGATTAACCCATCACATTATAGACGTTTTTTGTTCATTATAATGTCCTTTTTCTGCCCTCCGGCCGGAAAGTGGCAACTTTCGGGCCGCTGCCCTGAACGAAGTTGCAACTTTCCAGCTCCGTCGAGCAGAAAAATAGTATACGCACCCTGGTCAGTGAAAAAGAAAGCCTTAGACCACATGTTTGTCAGCCTCGGCCAACAATTACATGTGATCTGAGACTTTTCTTATTTTACTGGCCTAGGTATGTAATCT
Organism: Microplitis mediator; assembly: GCF_029852145.1. Taxonomy (NCBI): domain Eukaryota; kingdom Metazoa; phylum Arthropoda; class Insecta; order Hymenoptera; family Braconidae; genus Microplitis; species Microplitis mediator. The sequence continues at coordinate 6,906,078 of NC_079971.1, read as the reverse complement.
ACTATTGTAGAAGAAAACCTCAAAAGTCCTAAGAAAAACATTATTTTCGAGTTCAGACCAATGTGAGGATGAATGAAGGTGGGTGAAAATACATGAGGGTGTCTCTGTCTATGTCTTTCTGTGTCTATGTCCCACTGGTCTGGTCCAAAAACAGCTTAAAATTTTTATAAAAATTTAAATCCAGACCAATTAGTCCAAATACAATCTAATTAGACTACAATCAGATCAAAATTTTCGACCCGAGTAACAAAAATTTTTTTTTTATGTTGCAGCAAAAATGTGTAAAAGCACGTGCGCTGTATGACAATATAGCAGAAGCACCAGACGAGCTGGCATTTCGCAAAGGCGACGTCCTGACAGTTTTGGAGCAAAATACCTCAGGATTGGAAGGATGGTGGCTCTGCGCCCTGAGGGGCAGGCAGGTAATAAATAATCCAGTAAATTAGTCCAGAAAACTTATTATCTAAATGTCAGAATATTATTAAATTTCTATTTTTTTTCTTCATCGCTGCTTTCTTTTGCTCTTAACAATCTCCAGGCTTTTTATAATTATTTATTTTTATTTGCCTTTAAACAGCTGCAACATCGGCCATTTATTTAAACACACGAGATGTTTTCTCGCGCAGCCGCCGAAAGCCTTTTCTCAGCTAACATCTGTCTATACATTGCATCAAGAAATATACATATACATTTATATCTAAGTCTCAGTAAAATTTTATGAGATTACCCTACTTTATTACATATTACATACATCACTACATTTATATACACATATATACGTACATATAAATGAGCCTAAATAATACATATTACGATGATTACTACAGGGAATATGTCCAGGAAATAGACTAAGACTGCTAGTGGGTCAGTACGACACCGGAGGATGCCTAGGGGGCAGCAGAGCGGACCTCACCCTAGCAGAAGATGGATTACAACGTCATGGAAAACGACGGAGTTGGCACGTGCAGCCAAATAGAGTTAGTTATATATATATATACATATATATTCAATCAATAGTTTACCTCTATAGTTTACTGTACACTTCGCAGACAATATCCATCACAACATGAACTAGTCGATTTTTATGATTAAAAAGAAATATTTACCTTCAAGACAATGGAGTGTAGAATTCTTTGAAAGCGTAATCAGAATAATATCAGACCGGAAACATGACTGTAGTATTTTGTTATATTTTTTTTCTTTAAATCTCGAGTATATTTTATTTCTTAGCCACGTGCCCGCATTTCGGCTGCCACGCCTTAAAGGATCGTTGAATCCTTTTATTGTTAAGTCTAACCGTCTCGCCTCGTTTTATCCGGTTTTGTTAGTTTTCTAAAGTCCCTCTTCTATTGTCCGCTTTTATTTGTGTCCTAAAAGTTTAAATTGTTACACACAAAACGATTGAAGGCCTCTTCAGCTCGCCCTCTTTAGTCCTCTTTAAATTAAGTACTACTGATACCGCGAGACTCTACATTATCATCAATCTTCCGTGTGACTTTTTACTATTATTTGACTTAATTAAACTAATAATAGGATGATTTAACAATATTAGTATACTTTTCTGGCCATAAATGATTCATCCGAGTCCACAATACAAAACCCTCATATATAATAGAGGGAATTTTAAAGCTTGAACAAGTCGGCGTGCCATATGTCCAAGAGGTAACCGATTGCTGTGTAGACATTACCACAGATGATCTTTTTGTATATATATATGTATATAGATTGACCCCTACGTCAAATAGTCAGCTGACACATTGTTGTTAATTCGACTTATAGCTCCCCTTTGAATTCACTAAATTTATCCCAAGATCGATAGAAGTTAAAGCCCTCACTTATATCAATTTAAGTATATCGTAATATCTTCTGTATAATATTTATATTTTTTCCGTTACTATCATATTTTTAGATGTATGAGTCACTGTACTATTTTTTACTTTCTGCTATGGAAATTGGAAGTTTTCAAAAAAACGGAAGTTATTGGTTCCGGACTGATTTTCGAGAATTGAGTTTTCATCAGATGTCGATGTGTTGAGGTCCTAAGAAGTTTTTTTTATCAGTTTCGGAGGAACGTCCGGGTGCGTGTGTAAGCTTTTTTTACCCGATGATATCTTTGGAACGAATCAGTCGATTTGAACGTTTGCCGGCAATCGAAAAAAATTACTAAGTCTTGGAACTGATGATTAGATTTTGGAGTCGATCGGTCGAGTAGTTTACAAGTTATACGGAAAATAAAAATAAAAAAAGTTTTTTTTCAAGTTTTTATTTCATAACTGATGATGATACCGAAGTTAGCCGACGTCTAATAATTTTTGAATTATTTTTAAAATGATAAATTAAAAAAGCTATAGGTGCAATTTTTTAAAATATTTTTTTTTATAATTTATGGCTTTGAAAAAAAGTCCAAAAATTATTAGACGTCGGCTAACTTTAGTATCTTTGAAACTCACTGATGAATTGTAATAAAAATTATTTGTCTGAATTAGGAATTATAGTAGAAAATTTTTAGAGGCTCACAATAATAATTATAGTGCAGCATAATAATTTCTTGACGACTCAACTTCCTGTTTAAAGTATCGTCGACAGCATAATCAAAATTCGTTCATTTCTTAGGCCATTTTTATCCGTGAAAAAGCTCAAAAATTTTCCAATAGTATCGTTTTCCAGCTCTCTGAGCTCGGGAAGATTCGGGGTTGGCCCATAGAGTCAACCGTTTTTCAGACCTTTTTTTTCTTGCTATTCTTCTACCAGATACATCAGTATCTATTTTCATCGTTAAGATTGCGTTCGTCTTTGTCTGACCTTCTTTCATTATAGCTCCTAATTTTTCCTTTTTTCTGACTCTTCAACTATTCATAGGACAAAAATACCAGCGGGTTGATTTCACAGCCGATACACAGGTCAATGAAACCTAAACGACTCGATACGAGTAGCAAGTAAATCCTTACTCGCCACTTGTTTCAAGAACTCATTGGACTCATCTCATCTCATATCAACAACTCAACCGGTAGTTAACTTTCATCTTTCCTCTCTCTGTCTTTAATTTAAAATAATAAAAAATATGTAAGAAACTGTTATAAGATTGCAACCGGACGAGATCGTCAGAGATGTACCTACCTCACGCCTGTCCCGAGGAGTGACTTCTTGAACGCCTTTTGGTGTCCTTATAAGTCTCCATCTACGTTCTGGAGCGATTTAACAATACCGTAGCTTTAATTCAGGGCCGTAAGGTATTTTCTCGGTTCCCAGTTTTCAAATGATGAATAGTAACTTATTGGCATCAATTACATCAACAATTATTACTATTTCGTAAAACATATGAATCATTTATTTGAGAAACCCCATAAGTCATGTTTCTTACGAAATTGGGTTTTTTGCATTTTTGGGTTCTTTGGATGTCCCTCCATAGAAATCAATCAAAATATGCATCAAATCAGCGTTAAAAAAAAAATTAACGGGGTGACAGCAATTTCATTTCATTGAGAAACCCCATAAGTCAATGACTCAAATAAACATATGCAGTTTTAGTTTTACAGAAATCATTTTTTTTTTTTTATTTAAAATTCGCGCTTTTTTGGGAAATTAATTTCAAATGTTGTTTTATTGTTGACTGTTATATGACTAATTAAAATGTTTAAATTAATTATAATTTTTTGTAATTTCTGGGTTTCAGAGTTCAAATACACATTTAATACTTCATTTTATCAGTGTAATAAATGATCTGAGTGGAAACATTTAAAAAAACAATGATTTTATAACTTTTTTTTCTGTTTGGTTGAGAAACCCCATAAGTCAATCAACTTTAAATAATTTTTTTAAGTCGTTTCAGTTAAAAAATTAAATTTTTCTTGTTGGAATCTTTTTCAGAGGCGCTAACATTATTGTTTTCAATTATTTATTTATTATTTTAATGTCAAGTTTCTCCAAAAAAATGTTTTTTGTATTTCCTGAAAAATTTTGTTTTCTTGACTTATGGGGTTTCTCAAATAAACGATTCATGTTGTCAGAAGACAATTTTCTGTCAAATAATTTTGATAGAATGCAAAAATCTCTACACAAAAAAATAATTTTTTGGCGTAAGAAAAATTTTTCATTATGAATTGAAAAGGAAAATTTTCTTAAAAAAAAAATTTCATCGCACAAGAAATTTGTTTTTACTTCAAAAAATTTTTCTCTCCCCAAGAAAATTTTTTTTTTTTTTTCAATTCGTAACGCAAAAAATTTCTGGGGGCAAGTGAAAATTTTCTTAGAGCAAATAAAAATTTTCTTGGAGCGAGTAAAAATTTTTTGGGCCAAAAAATCTTTCTTTTCTACTCAACTACAACTTGAATTAATCCGACCAATCAAATTTTAATTAAACAATTACATCATTTGATTTCATTAAACGCTCACTCAGTAGTAAAATCTTCTTTGTCTAATTAAACTACGTTTCAGGAAATGGAATTTACTTTCTATATAATTAAACTTTTCATTCAAAGATACGTTTTTTTTTTAGTTCATTTGATCGAATGAACATTCGAATGGTGGAAAAGCGAGGTCACCTTGCGTAGGACGAATATTTTTGTACAGCAATATCAATCAACTTACAACTTGTTTGCGTGGGATTATACTTAAAACTAGTTTTATTTTAGTACAAAAAAAATTTAGCGGAAAGTTTATACTTTTGAATAATAAATTTCGTTATTTTCTTTTTTTTTTAGTTTCTTTTGGATTGCGCATGGTCATATTGTTACAATACAAAAAATTTCTTGCGTCAAAAAAATTTTTTTTTCTGTGAATATAAATCGAGAAACTCCAAGTTTATATATAACACATTAATTAAGTGATCGGTAAATAAAATAATTCTAAATAGTAATTTTTAAATTTACGATTACAAGATAAATACTAAAATTTATTTTCTATGGAGGAAAAATTAATATTTGAACTTTAAAAATCGTAAGGACACGAATTATAAAATTCATTGTTTGAAATTATAAAATTCCCTCACGCAAAAAAATAAATGATAAATTTTATTCGGATTTTCAATTGATTTTTATTGTTTGAACAATAAACCCGCATCAAAGAAGGTAATTCATAAATAATAAAAAATTTTAAGCGAAAAAGTATAAGAATGATTCTCTAAAATATATTGATATGAAAAAAAAAATAGTCACTCTTGGTCTTTAAATTTTATTGTTTGAAATGATAAAATACGTCATTTTGCCATATAGATATAGCCGCGCATCAGTAATACTTCAGGTTAATTCTTTCACATACATTAAAAGCTTACAAACACAAGTAAAATTTTATTGTTTAAAACTGTAAAAACTGATGCGCTTAAGATATACTTTTTGACAATTTCAAGAAAGTAATAATTATATACCGTTGTACATAAAATCAATTGTTCGACATTGAAAATTTTATTTATCATACTGAATGTTTTTTTACTTTTTTACTATAAACTTTAATGTTCCAAACATCGAATGTTCAAGCTGAAACGTTAAATTATTATGATTTCATTTTTTTATCTACCAAACAGTAATTTCTATTACTTGTAACATGATTTATTTACATATAAACTTAAAATTTCAATATTTAAATTAAGATTATTATAATTTATTCAATAAAACCACGAAATTACTGTTTGAAATGATATTAAATTGTGACCACATTCTAAATTTTTAGTTATCAATTACTAATTTTTATAATTCATTTTTTTGCGTGTATTAAAATTTATTGTCTATGGAGGAAAAATTAATATTTGAACTTCAAAAATCATAAGGACACGAATTGTAAAATTCATTGTTTGAAATTTAAAAATTCCCTGTATTGAAACCCAGGTTCCGGGTTATAATTTTCAAAATTAATTTTTTTCGTGTAAAATTACATCAAATTTTCCTCCCCTAGTAGCCCAGGACTGAATTATTTCCATTAATTTTTCTTTCATTTTAATATCGTCTGTATCAGTATATCTATATATCGTCAGTAGATTTTTCTCATACATCTACAGGTCATACGCCTTTAGCAAGAACGCCGCGACACACAGTATCGACCGACCTCAACCCCTGACTTGCCATCATAGTACGCCGTCGCTTTCCCCAAGTCCACCCCGCGTCTCTCCCCTACTTTTCTTTCACTCTTTCATCAACTCTGATATATTTTTCACTCCCACAACTACGTATATATTTTCACTATGATGAGTGAAATAGTAAAATGTAGTATGGCTTAATTCACGGTCGCCAATTCTTTTATTTTCTTTTGTTAATATAAAAAAACTGCACTCTGTTTCTTTTTTATTTTCTTTAATGATCCCAGTACTTGAGCCTCGTTTGTATAAATTTCTGCTCTTGAATACGAGGTAAACAAAGGAAATATTATAATTTACTTGTACTCAACGTACAATTTATAAATGCATAAGAGTAAAAACATTTTTTTTTTATTTATGCCCTTTATTTCTTAAGAACAAAGAATCGTTTACTATAATTACATACAATATACAATAATACATAAGTACTGTATGGTAAAGTTCAATGATAATTAATTATTAATCAATATTCTAGGTTGTTACCCCGCAAAAATGTGGAGACGTTTATTTGTATGACTTGCCAGTTAATAGATCAAGTCCAGCACCTTCTTCACGGCGAGATTCTCCTCTTAACTCTACAGATCATCTTCATAATACAAGTATGTAGTGTAGAAAATATCCCGAGACTTTAAAATAGTATATTGTGTGACAAGGGATGAAATAAAACGATTTCAGACCAGAGTAAAGTTGGCTGACATCACCCGCAGTCTGAAATCGTGGCTCATTCTGAGTCACACACTAGATATTTCATGATTATCAGCACTGGAACTTAAAGTTTCAGTGCCAGCAGTCAGTCGAAAACAAGTCAATTATTAGTGTAAGCGTAAATTGTCATTTGCAGTTTATAATTAAGCAGAAACTATAAATACTATTTATCATTGACGCTAATTTTTTAAAAATTTAATCACAGTCAGAACTGTCATTTACGTAAATACAATTAATGGTCTAAAATTATGTACCTGAAAATCGAAACGTTTTTCGCGCAACGAAAATGAAAAAAATTTATTTAATTTGACTTTAAAGGTGACTCAAGGGGTAGTTCGGGGTGGCCTGCAATTTTCGGCTGACGTGCGAAATTTTACAGAAATCGAAATCCAGTAGATTTTTTACTTTTTATTTTTTTTTATTTGCGTTCCGGGAAAAACGTTCCGATCTTCAGGTACATCTAAAATTACGCCCCTGGCGGATTCGAATTACGGTAATTTACCGCACTGGCTGTAATTTACCGTAAAATCCAGTATTTCTACGGCAAATTTGCCGCAATTTGTGATAATTTGCGACCATTTACAGTAACATGCGGTAATTTATGGCGAATTGCGGTTACATACGGCAATTTACGGTTATTTACGGCATTTTCCCGTAAGCATTGTATGCTATTTTATTTTTATAGTTTTTACAGTGCAATACTTCATTTTACGGTAAAATACCGCAGGCTTGCCGCAATTCTACGGTAAATTACCGTCTTTTACTGCAAATTTACTGTACAAATACCGTACTTTTGTCATGAAAGACCGCAATTTCGCCGTAAATACCGTAACTCGGATCCACTAGGGACTATTAAACAAATAACTAGTACCAGAGTTTAAATTGTGAAAGCCTATAGGCACTGACTGCCCTGTTTAGAAAATCTCATAGAATCCATTAGATTCCCATAAATTCCTATAGAAATTCTATAACAATGAATGAGTTTTTTAACAACTGCCATAGTTAAGTATAGGGCCTTATACATACAGCTATAAGTATCTATCGGATTTTTTAAGAAGGGTGTATACAGTCAGCGCCCGGGTCGAAAAATTTTATCTAATTTAAGTTTTCTGCCAAAAAATTTGATCTGTTTTAAATCAAATAAAAATTCCAGTTATTTTCAATCAATTTTAATTCTTATTTGTATTAATTAACAATTGAAATTTCACCGAGTTTCGATACTGTCTCCAATAATTTTTAGTTTAGTTTTGGTCGCCTCTAGATCAAAATCAGACTTTTACTGTCTATTATTTTTACTAGTCTGTTTTTCATCGTCTATAGATCAAAAACATCTTAAAATTTTTATAAAAATTTAAAAACAGGCCAATTAATCCAAATACACTCTAATTATACTAAAATCATCAAATTTTCCGACGCGGGCGGGCAGAAACACTTTTTTTATTCCCAAGGGACAACACAAGTTCGTTTCTGCCCACTGACCAAAGGCATTCACAATTTATGCCTTGGTAACATTAATTCGGACCATTAGACTGAAATTATCTTCCTACGACTGGCTCTAAAGTCACTGAAACTCCAACTTTCGATGCTGATACCTTGAAAAAATAATTTGATTCTATTCGCTCGCTGGATAAATTAATAGTCAATTTATTTTCAGGTCGTTTGTCCAGCGGCCAGCAGAGTTCTATCGACAGCGGGGGTGACGTCAGTGATTGCTACGACGTACCACCACGAGCTACACCAGTAATCCCGTCTCCTGCAAGCAGTCCAAGCCCCGCACCTTCTTGCTATGACACTCCACGACCACCGACATCCTGTACCCCCAATTCAAATCACTCTGGCGGTTCCGGTATCACCCCACTGGACTGCTACGATATTCCTCGGCCACTCCAACCCCTCACCCCCAGTAGCTCGGCCTCGAGTCTCACTAATGATGGATCACTCAGTGGCTCCAACAGATCCAGCATCACTGCACCCGATTACGATATTCCTCGGCCACGTCTTCCATCAAATTCCAAGTATAATTCATCCGTTCATAAAATATCGACTACTTCACCCTCCTCGCATAATTTACAACAACAACAACAGCAGCAGCAGCACCAGCGACAGCAAATTTACGACGTCCCCGTCAGCCGAGAGCTACCATTAGAGTTGGATTCTGCGCTAGAAGGACTCGAAAAACTACAGAGTGAAGCGTCTGCTGCTATTGCGAGACTTCTAGGATTCGTTAGTCCCGGATGGCGGACACCGCAGCGGCTTGATGTAACTCTCATGGACTTAAGGCTTGCAGCTCTAAGACTCAGGACTTCACTCCATGATTTAGCGGAATTTGCTGAGGGTACACTAGGCAATGCCAGTAAAGCACCAGATAAAGGTTTAGCGAACAAGTTTAGGCCACTAGTCAAAGCTCTAAGAGATTCAGATAAACTTGTCAAGGAGGCGGCTTGGAAACTGGACGCCATGGAATGGGACGCAGCCAAATTGTCGCGGATTAATGACGCGCCGATTTCAACAAATAATTCGTCCCCTTCTTTCAATTCTTCTATTCATCCGGATCCGCTTGATCAGTTGATCGCGTGCGCGCGAGCACTCACGGAAGACGTGCGGCAAATCGCGAGTTTTATTCAGGTTCGCATTTTTATTGAATATTAAATGACTAAAATGTATACGTTAAATTTAATAATTGATTTAAATTTTAAACAGGGAAATTCGACGCTTTTATTCAAACGGTCGTCGATTATTTCGACTGGTACCGCGGGCAACAGCACTGAAGATGACGATTATGTAAATCTCGACTCGCGTGAAACCGTAGCGAAGCAGAGAGAAGAATTGCGTGCAACTTTGCCTCAAGAACTACGAAGCAGTTACGATCTTCTTGTTTCTGAAGCTGATAATGCGGCTATTCAGATGCCAGCTTCCACGCCCACACCCATGGATCCTAATGATAAACAGCTCTTGGCATTCTACGTCGCACAAGTGATAACTCACGGTGCGCATCTGACTCACGCCATTGACGCTTTTCTTCAAACTGTCGAACACAATCAACCGCCAAAGGTACTGACTCATTTCCTCCATCAAAATATATGACATTTACTTTGTTTTTAATAAAATATGAGTCTTTTACTCAAATATTGTGGGCATTCTCAGACAGTGCCCCACTTTTTTTTAATTTTCAATGACAAACTGTCATCACTAGGGACAAGATTTTTGCCTTAATTTCTAAATGAATTATTCAAATGTTTGATATTGCCGCGAAAATATTTGTTTTATCATAAAAGTTTTCAAACAAAAGTTGTAGGAAATTTGATTTTCTAAAATAAATCTCTCGTATGATTTTTTTAAACGACCAATATTTTCACCGTAATTCCAAAATTAAGTTTCATAATGAGTGATTCAAATTTTTGATAATTACGAAAATCTTAATTTGAAATTACGGCTTTTTTATTGGTGCTATGAAAAATTATAAGAGTCATTGTTTTTATAAAATTAAATTTTGAACAACTTTTATTAGAAAAATTTTTTGATACGATCAATATTTTCACCGTAATTCCGAAATTAAGGTTCATAATGGATGATTCAAATTTTTGATAATTACAAAAATCTTAATTTTGAAACTACGGCTTTTTAATTAGTCCTAAGAAAAAATTATAAGAGACATTTTTTATATAAAATTAAATTCCGTACTACTTTTGTTCAAAAAAATTTTTTACACGACCAATATTTTTACCGTAATATCAAAAATTTCACACCATTAATTATTGCTTATTATTTTTAAATTAAAGCAAAAATCCTGGCCCTAGTCATGACCGTCGTAAAATTTTGTTAAGTTATTGAAAAAATGACAATTTCGCTGAGATGTAGAGTTAGAAAAAATTACTTGCAGTTGATGTCAATTAGGAGTTACACGAAATTAGGAAAATATCCCAGGAAACCGGAGTTTCAACTCGGAAATTAAAATGAAACTTTTGACATCTCGATGACATCTAGTACGAATAAAAAATTTAAGTTAAACTTTTTAGCTCTCATATACGTATAAAATAGCACGTGCATTTGACGTAAAATTAAAGCTGCTATTTTACATAAAGTTTGTATGTAATTGTACATGTGAGAGAGCTAGGAATTTAAATGAAATTTTTAGTATCATGAAATTGACAGGCAATCAAAAATTTGCGGATTTTTTTTTCAACGAATCAGGTAACAAAAAAAAATATATAAAAATATGCACATGTAGAAAATAAAAAAAACTACAAGTGCAATTTTTTCAAATTTTTATTTTTATAATCTATCGTTTGGAAAAAAAATCCAAAAATTATTAGTTATCGGCTAATTTGAGTATCATAAATTTTTTATGTATCCTAGACGTCATTGAGATGTCAAATGTTTTCATATAAATTTTTGAGTTAAAATGTTGATCATCTAGTTTTCATCGCAGTCAATTTTTTATCTCACGTATATATTAAATATCTGCTTTAATTTATGATACTGAAATTAGCCGGTCTAATAATTTTTTGATTTTTGAAAAACGATAAATAATAAAAAAAAATGTTTAAAAAATTGCACCTGAATTTAAATTGAACTGTTGAAAAAAAAATCAAAAAATTGTGGACTGTCTGCTAATTTCAGGATCATAATTAATTGACAAAATTTCGATACGCTCATGACAGTTGTCATTGAAAATTTTTTAAAAGTGTGGGGAGGGAGTAGGGGTTAGTGTGAGAATGCTCTTAACTAATATATCATTTTTATCAACAGGTTTTTCTGGCACACGGCAAATTTGTCGTCCTCAGCGCACACAGGCTGGTACATATCGGGGATACGGTACACAGGAACGTAACTCGAAATGACGTAAGAACGAAAATACTCGAATGCGCAAATTCTCTGAGTGAAGCACTTGCTCAGACCGTATTGAAAACCAAACAGGCGGCTCAATTTTTTCCAAGTGTCACCGCTGTTCAGGAGATGGTTGATAGTGTCGTTGACGTATCACATCTAGCCAAAGATCTCAAAGTGGCTATGATTCATGCGGCACAGCAGCCTTAGAAAAAAACTATCGTGCAATCGACTGCTGATTGAATACAAATAGTCCTTGACGGGACTGAGTACAAATCCAATGTACTCTCAAAGTAACTCCATACCTCATCCCATTCTCGATCCACCAGTAGCGATTTTAGTGGCCTAAAAATTAATGGGTGAATTATACTACAGCATACAGTACTGCCAAAGCATATATGCGTAGACGATGAAACTTGATACGTTCCATCGATTTAATATAAAAAAAAAATCTATATATTGTAGAGGCCTTTCGGATATAATAGAATATCAGTTGATTTAAAATTTAAAAAATATAATTAGTGAGCTAATTAATAGAACTGGAAATTTTTAGAATTTTGTCTTTTAAATTTTGTATTTTTAATAGTGACAAAAGCTTTGAAACTTTTGTTTTTATAATATATATTTACAATTAAATTTTTTCAAAAGAAAGAACCAAAAGCAAAATAATATCTTTGATATTTTTTCGTGATAAATATATAAATTTTTTTGATAAGAATTTTAAAACCCGACACTTTTTATATTTTTTTATCAACTAAGGTGATTTTACTTTATAAAATACTTACAAATTTTTTTTTATAAATGGTAACAACGATACTTAAATATCTGCAGAGTATTTATATCATGCAGTAGACTGATTTTATAGAACAAAAAAACTATTTATCAAAATCACATCAACCTTCCACTGTCGAAAAAAAATTTTGTAAGTATTTATAATCGCCGCTTTTATTACTTACTTACAAGCAACTTTTGTATATTATATGACGTACAATTTTTTATTGAATTGTTTATAGTGAAATTATTTAAGGCGCGAAAATTTTAAGTATTTGATTACATAAAATTATATGGGTGTAAGTGCAGAAGACGTCAGACAAATTTGTGATTATAAATAAATAGAGTAAATAATCAAAAAAATAATAATTTTAAAAAATGCACTTATTAATTTTTAAATTTTTTTAATGCGCATTTTTTTTAAATTGAATTTTTTTGATTGTTTACTCCATTTATTAAAAATTTTAAATATGTCTGCTGCGTTCACACTCATGATGTAGCAGACATCAGACAAATTTAAAATTATAAATAAATAATTAAACAAATAAAATTTATAAAAAATACACTTATTAATTTTTTAATTTTTAAAATGCGCATTTTTTTTAAATTTTATTTTTTTAATTATTTACTCCATTTATTAAAAATTTTTAATTTGTCTATTTGCTGCATTAACACTCATAATTTAGTAGATATCAGACAAATTTCAAATTATAAATAAATAGAGTAAGTAATTAAAAAAACTAAATTTTTAAAAAATGCACTTACTAATTTTTAAATTTTTTAAATACGCATTTTTTTTTTTAATTTTAATTTTTTTATTATTTACTCCATTTATTAAATTTGTCTGTCTGCTGCATTCACACTCATGATGTAGCAGACATAAGACAAACTAAAAATTATAAATAAGTAGAGTAAATAATTGAAAAAATAAAATTAAAAAAAAATGCAATTATTAATTTTTAAATTTTTTAAATGCGCTTTTTTTTATTTTTTATTTTTTTATTATTTACTCCATCTATTAAATTTGTCTGTCTGCTGCGTTCACACTCATAATGTAGTAGACATCAGACAAATGGAAAATTATAAATAATTAAAAAAAATTAAATTAAAAAAAAAAAACGTATTAATTTAAAAATTTTTTTAAATGCACATTTTCTAAAAATTTTATTTAATCAATTATTTATTCCATTTATTAAAAATTGTAAATTTGTATGATATCTGCTACACTCACACTCATAAAATTATTCATATCATATTTAATTATCGTGTGCGTACTGCACGCATTTTATATCAACAAATTTCTTGTTTAGTGATATCGATACATGGCAACAAAGTATTTATTTATATTTTAAACATTAAATTGTTTAAGCTAAAAGATGTCTTTCTTCTAGTTGACAACAAATTAATTAACACTTAATTTAACATTTGTAAATAGTCATATTTATAGAAATTAATTAAATTTCCGAGGCTGGTGATTATGTTTAAGATCTCCAAGACTTCAATTGCTGATATTTATCTTGTATTATAAAAAAAATTACATACAATTGTACTTACTTAAATAATTGTTAAAATTCTTAAGAAACGATCACCAACTTCAGTTTTATTATTAATTCTGTCGTCGAATTATGTATTAAAAATATACTAGAAATAATGATATTTAATTGTGCAATTAGATGATACTTGGACAGGAAGTAAGATAAAATATGTTTAAATAAATTAATTGTGCTGAATATTTGTGAATATCCTTGTATATTTAATTAAGCTTCTCTAATTCAATAAATATTATATAATATGATAATAAACAGATTTATTGAAGACAAATAATAAATGAAATGATAATATACATTTACCAATTAATTCATGACAATAAAAGTTTTAACCAGAGTTCAATTCTTAATCATTGGTCTCGATGCTTAAGGACATTTTCAGATGCCCTCCACTTTTTTAAAATTTCCAATGACTGCATTCAAATTTTATTAATTAATTTTAAAAAATTAAAGGATTAATTCAAAAAAAGAGTTGAAATTTTGCTGAGATTTGAATTTTTAAAAAAATTAATTGCAATTGTCATCAATGAGGAAGTGAATAAAATTTGATAAATAAATTTTAGCCTACAAAATTTGATAATTGGAATCCGAAGATTTTACTGAAATTAATTTTCCAAATTTTGTTGAACTCGCAATTGATGTCAACTGTAAGTTATTTTTTCTCAGACCGTACCCCCACTTTTAAAATATCTAACGGCTCAATTCTTATGACCGTAGTAAAATTTTGATAATTAATTATAAAATTAAAGCATTAATTTAAGAATGACAATTTCACAGATTTTAAAAAAATTATTTACAGTTGACATCAATCAGAAATTAAATGAAATTTTAAAAATAAATTTCAGTAAAATCATGTCAATTCGGATTTGAATTTTAAAATTTATTTACTAAATTTTTTTTTAAATCTACCGGCGAAATTGTAACTGTATTTTTTTCCATTAATACTTCAACATTTTTTCAATTAATCATCAAAATTTTACTGTGGTCACTACAAATTGTCATTAAATATTTTTAAAAAATGGAGACACTATCTGAGAATGTCCTCAATTTTATTTTAATTAACAAAACTTCGATATTCATCACAGGTCAGTCATCAAAAATTTTAAAAAGGGGTCTGAGAATGTCCTCAATATTTAACTCAAAACAACTTTCATTGTTTATTACTTTATTTTTTTTGTTGGTATGAAAGAGCCTTTAGCATAAAAAAAGGAATTAATGATCACAGCACCGTCCCGTATGTGTATGCGGTGTCGAGTTTGCATCTTTTATCATATTTTCTTTAGCTGAATTTTTTTCTTGATGAAAGCTACTGAGATCACGTTTCATTGCGTACGCATCCTCGCCATCGGCGTAATATTTCGGTTCTATCTCGGACACCTCAAATTGCAGACTGCTCGTATAAAGATTCAAAGCTGCTCTGTTGCTGCGTCTTACGTGCAATGATACATAATTGGCTTCGAAACATTCAACCATTGCCCTGGAGGCCTGGTTCATTAGCTTCTGTGCTATTCCGAGTCTTCGGTGGGATCTTTTGACAGCCAGACTCGTGATATGTCCGTGAGGATTATCCTCGCAATCTTCTTCCATTTTTGCCAACACGTAGCCGACAATTCGGCCTTTCTCGTCTTCTGCGACGTAACTCAACTGCGGCCAAGATAACGCGTGATAGAGGTAATATTTCATCTGATAATTTTCTGGTAGACATTGAAGATTGCAGTGTTGAATGTTAAGAAGATCATTTGTATTCGCACATCGTATATTAATTGCCATTATTTATAAATATTATTTATACTTGTACTTATAAATTAATTTTAATTAAAATATAATATATATTTTATAATTACTATAATAGTTCAGGTAAAATATAATTATATAAAATATGTATTTATTTTAAGAAAACAATTTTATCAATTTGATTTAATTGTTTTTTTTTTTAGTCGCGTCGAAGTTTTTTCATACGTGACCGGCCAGTTTTTAAATCATTAACTGATGATGATTCGCTCATGCCACCAAGAAGCTCACGTACGAACCGAAATCGGGAGAGGAAAAATTTCCAAACGAGATACCAACCTGTGGAGAAAATGAAAATAATTAAATATTTAGTTGTGAAATTATAAATATTTTGATGATACTGAAGTTAGCCGACGTCTAATAATTTTTCAAAACGATAAATTTGAAAAAAAAAATATTTTGAAAAATTGCACCTACAGCTTTTTTAATTTTCTACATGTGCATATTTTTAGTTTTTTGTAATTGACATGGAATAAAAAATCCTCAGGATCATATATTTTGTTTATGATCCTGAAATTAACAGACAATTAATAATTTTTGAATTTTTTTTCAAAGAATTCACTGCAAAATAAAAGTGCGCATGGAAAAAATTTGAAAAACTATAGATAAAATTTTTTAAGGTTTTTTTTTGTAATTTAGTTTGAAAAAACATCAAAAAATTATTAGACGTCGGCTGATTTTAATATCATAATTGTATGGGTAAAAATGTACTTGACAATTGGAAATTCGTTGACTTTTGAAATCAATAAATAAAATGTAAGTGGAATAAAAATTAAAAAATGCACAGTTAGAAAATTTCAAAATCAGTACGCGCATTTTTTTTAATTTTATTATTTATTTACTCCAAATTTATAAATTGTCTCATGTCTGCTACATTCACTCAAATTGTCATGATACTCAAATTATCCGTCTAATAATTTTTGAATCTTTATAAAAAATAAATTATAGAAAAAAAAAATTTCACTTATAGCTTTTTAAATTTCCTACATGTGCATATTTTTAGTTTTTTTTTTTAATTTAAGTTGAAAAAAAATCCGAAAATTATTAATTGTCTGCTAACTTCAGGATCATGTGAATGTAGCAGATATCAGACAAATTTAGAATTATAAATAAATAGAGGAGATAATTTAAAAAATAAAATTAAAAAAAAATGCACTTATTGATTTCAAAATCTTTTAAGCAAGCATTTTTAAAAATTTTATTTTATTAATTATTTACTCTATTTATTTATAATTTTAAATTTGCCTGACGTCTGCTACGTTTGCACTCAGTGTGAATGTGACTGACAACTAAATTTTAAAAATTTTAAAAAAAGTCAATTAAACGTGTCGAATAAAATTTAAAAAATGCGCATTTGCAGAATTTAAAAATCAGTATGTGCATTTTTAAAATTTATTAATTCGTTTATTTGTAATTTAAAATTTTTCTCATGTCTGGTACATTCACACTCACTACATCCATACTCAAATTGTCTTATGTCTGCTACTTTCAGTATCGTAATTAATTATTATTTTATTTTATTTAAAATAAAAAAAAATAGGAATTAAATTCTAGAGCATGCTTGTAAATAATAATTAGTCTGGTAAATAAATACACGTCGTACTAGAATAAAAGTTGGATTTGTTGATTCTCACCCAACAACACGAGGACAAAAACAATTATTAAACTGGAGATTACAGAAAATGCAGCCAGCACAAATTCATGCATTATGACAATAAATATTACGCTGTTACAATAACGTCTAATATTATTATTGATGACTCCAAAATTTTTTTCATAACCTTGCTCTCCTCTTGTGTACGTTGACGATTTTTTTATTTAAATAATAACTTTGCAACTTTATGTAACTAGAAAATAACAATTTTTTTTTTTTCGTGACTTGGTAATTGAACTTATCGAATCAGAGGCCACGCCATTTTTTACTTCCGTAATCTCATAATTATATCAAGTCTAGTATTCTATCTAGTAAGATACAGTTTGATAGCACGAGAGGTTATGTTTCTATTCACTGACTAAATTACACGTTTTCGAATTTTTTTAAAAGAAAAAAATTTGAAATTACGTTAAATTATGGAAAACTACTTACCAGAAAATTTAAATAATTGTTTTTTTAAAATTTATGTTGTAATTCAAATATAATTCGATATTTAAAATGACCCACTCGGACTTGTGTGTGATTTTTTGTAAGACTAGCGTAGTACCGGAAGTATTTCTGCCATATTTTTTTTAATCTTGTTTTTGAATTTATTATTTTAAATTTTTATTTCTATTATTACATTTTGCAATTGAAAATTTTAATTATTTTACATTTGAATGTTTGTTAAAAAAAATGTGAGTGTGAATGTAGCAGACATGAGAAAATTTATAAATTTTAAATAAATAAATTAATTAATTATAACAATGAAATTTGAAAAAATGCGCGGGCTAATTTTTCAATTATTTAAATGCGCATTTTTTTATTTTTATTCTGCTTACATATTATTTATTTATTCAAAAATTTGAAAAATTGTCGATTGTCAGCCAAGTTCACGCTCATGAAAAGTCATCGTGAAGTTAGCAGACAATTAACAATTTTCAAATTTTTTCATGAGTGTGAGTGTAGCAGACATTAGACAAATAAATTATTAATAAATAGAGTACATAATTAATAAAATAAAATTTTAAAAAATGCGCATTTTACAAATTTTGAAATTAGTAAGGGTCAGTTTTTCAAACCGAGTTTATTTTTATCCGGGTTTTAATTAATATTGCTAGTATATCTATTAGGGTGGTCATTAAAAATTAAATTTTCTCAGACGCCCCATAAAAAGCTTCTTTTTAGTGAAAAAATACGTGGGGAATTCGGTTTTTTCTTTTTAAGTAAAAATAACACGCGCCGCAGGACGATCAAAGTTCAATTTTCAATATAATCGCGGTTTTTTTTAAATATCTCATGAAATATGCAGATTAAAGGAAAAAATCGTAGTAACAATTTTGTAGGAAATTAAATGCTAGACAAAAAAGGTCATGTTTATTTTTTTTATAAAATGTGTATTTATGAAGATATTTTTAAAAAACTTTTTATAGATCTGATGAATTGAGCGTTTTAAGGATTACAAATTTTGAAATTAACATTTTTCCAAGTATATAGAAACTATAATAACCATTAATGATTGAAATGTTATGAGTTACGAAGTTGTCTATATTTAGAAAAAGTTATTTTTAACAATCGTAATCCTTAAAATGCCCAATTGATAAGATCTAAAAAAGTTTTTTAAAAATATCTTCATAAATACACATTTTATAAAAAAAATGAACATGACCTTTTTTGTCTAGCATTTAATTTCCTACAAAAAATTAAAAATATGCACATCTAGAGAATTTAAAAAACTACAGATGCAATTTTTTTAAATATTTCAATTCGGTGAGTTTTAAGTTGAAGAAATTATTAAACTCATAGTAAAGTTCAAAAGTAGGCCGATTTCATAATGAGATTTAAAAGTTGACTCATAGCTTGAAATTATAGATCCCGGAGAAAATATTTGGCTGCGGATGGTAAATAATAAGTAGTATTCTTGTCATCAAATAATTATACACACACGTTTCTTTAATGTTTTCCGGACTACTTATCCAAGTTAATTAGAATTTTTAGTCTTTAAAAATTTCAAATTGTAATCACAGCAATAACTTTTTTTAAATTTTCATTTATTAGAAACTTTGTCAATAATTACTAGCTATCATGAGCGGGCTTAAAAAAAAACAAATAGAGAGAGAGAGAGAAAGAAAGAGAGAGAGTAATTTCTCATCAATTTAAATAATTATACTGCAAACTGATGGGAAGATTCTCATTTTATTATTCAGTTAAAATTTAATTAATGTGTGAGATAAGTGGGTTAGTCGCATGTTTCATTTTTATAAAAACTATATATATATATATAATTTTTGCATCATATTAATTATATTCTTATCCAAAAGCCATCCAACCATTCATTACTTCTACAAAAATTGTCAATATTGAGTTTTTTTGAAAACTTGAGCCTTTATTTTTATCATCAGACCATTAATTGGTATCTTCTATAATAGGATCTCTTTTATCCAAGTGATTAAACTCCGTTAAAGATCTGGATACTCTGACAAACGAACTCGTTTCAGTTTTCCTTATCCTTCCGCACACTGAATTTGAATCCTCTCTGTTTTTTATTATTCTATACATATCTAAATTTTAATAATTAATTAAGGAAAGGACAATTTCGTCGAGATATAGATTTTAAAAAAATATTTACAGTTGATATCGATTAGGAGTCAAACGAAATTTGGAAAATAAATTTCAGTAAAATTACAATTCGAATTTTCAAATTTTGTAGGCCAAAATTTATTTACCAAATTTCGTTTAACTCCTAATTGATAACAATTAGGAGTATTTTTTTTTAAATCAATATATTGGCGACAATTGCAACTGCGTATCCTTTTTCCATTAATACTTCAATTAATTATCAAAATTTTACTACGGTCATTATAATTGTCATTAAATATTTTAAAAAATTGGCGGCACTGTCTGAGACTGCCCTTAAAAAGGTTTTTCGATGAAGGTGCCGGTATCCGATAAAAAATATCAGTTGAGATTTTTCACTTATCAGTGACCCGCTTGTCCAGATTTCACTGTATTTCTTTCTTCCTTTTTTTCGTCTGAGTCTTATATTAAAAAAAAAATATAAGTAATAAAAACCTACTACTTTTTCGAATGGTTTCAATCATGCGGCATTAAAAATAATGAACTAGAGTCTAGTTATCCTTGTATTCAATAATTTTTTTATGCAAATAAATAACTAATAATAATGAACAATTGTCATTGAATGAATCAAAGTTCACTTTAAAAAATATTATTTAAAGAAACAAAACAAACTTTAGTGTTTTTATGAATTTATCATTAAATTTCTGGGTTTAGGGGGCAAGAAAAAAAAATATATCAACACTACAATTTATCACATTAGTTATTATTTTTTATTCAAAAATTATTATATAGTAAAAGCAATTTCCATGGTAAATAACTAATTCTACGTATTTTGTTGTCTTAAACTTGATAAAATATTAAATGATCAACAGATAAATCTATTACACAAAATAATAGTATCACTTGTATCCTATTTCCATCACGAATAGTAGGTGTATTTACATACTTTTTAATGCTTGTATCCTTGAATGCATCTTTAATGTTAATTTTATTTATGAATCCTGCTAATAAAAATAGTACTTTATGTATATATATATAAATTTTTTTTATTTTACTTTAATATTTAACGACTAAAGGATTCTTTTTTATGATAATTTTATGAGGCATTAGGAATTTAACGAACAGAACGTGGTTGAACATCTGAAAAAACAATGACCATAAATTAATATATATATATTTACTACGATAATATAAAAATAAATTTATTATCCTTACAATGGGGACGATTGATATCTTCCTGTTCATCAGATTGAGGCATAACTTGAGCTTGTAGTGGTTGGTTCTGTTCTTTGTTGTCTTCTTGTTCGTCTGAATTACCCATTACGCGAGCACTCACTCCAATGGGTACCTGGAATGTTTCCAAAGATCTCAAGGGCATTGGAAATTGCGGTCTAGGAAATAAACGTTCTTCGATTCGGTGGATAAAACTTCTCTCGGGAAGTACAACTATTTTCTTCTTATCTTCATCGTCTTTGTTTTCTTCTTGACTTTCAGAATCAGCAGTAAGTTTTGTTGACTGTTGCTGCCCCTCTAAGTTTTCCTGACGGTGAGCTTCGATGCTTTCATGCTCCATGAGATTTCTCAATTCAATTGGACGGATTGGTCCATTGAATTGAACAGGGCGAGCATTCATTGGAAAAGGTTTAAACTCTTGAACTTGCTGAAATTATTGAAATAATGTATATGTTATCTGGTTATTGATTTGAATATTTAATTAGTCAGTAGGGGTGTGCGAATCGAATTGAATAATTCTAAAATTTTTTTTTTAACGACTTAAAATTTTAATAGTTTCTTCAATATTTCAAATTTTTACCAGAGATAAATAGAGATTAGACAGAAATCTACACGGGGAAAATTATCTAATAAATTTTACTCGTTGATTGTGAGTAAAACTAGGCCTGCATGAATAATTACTCGTCCTTTTCTAGAGAGTATTCAATTATGGGGTAAAAACATCCAATTTCAAGTAATTTTTAAATAAAAAAGAATAAAAAATAAAACAAAACGAATCTGTTTTTATTCTTTTCGTATTTATTTTGTTTTCGACTCAGATTTACTTTAAATTGTAGGGTAAATTTTATCGAAAAATTCTCTCCGTGTATGAAAATTTACGAAATTAATAAAAAACTAATAATTCTGAAGTTACACTGTAAAAAATTGGGAGTGATCTGGATTTTATTTAAATCCGATTCAGAGTAAATTTCACTCTGAGGGTATTAAATAAAAAGGCATCCGCTCCGCATTCACTCCGGACTTAATCCGCGTTCACTCCGCAAATTTTTTACAGTGTAACAGATAATTAACAATTTTCGGATTTTTTTTCAACAAATTAATTAAAAAAAAAAAAAAAAACTAAAAATATGCACCCGTAGAAAATTAAAAAAACTATAAGTGCAATTTGTCAAAATAATTTTACTGTTATAATTTATCGTTTAAAAAAAATTCAAAACTCATCAGATGGCGGCTAATTTCAGTATCATAAAAACTAAGCTCTCTATTAAATAAAAATTAAATATTTGAAAGCTGATCAGAATTTTCTTGATTCGAATCGATTATTTTAAAACGTTAAAAATAATTTGAAACTTTTAAAATAATTTAGAAATACGAATTTATATCCAATTCGATTCGAACCTAAATTCGCTCAGCCCAAACTAATAGTTACCTCTTGTCGAGTTCTGTCAATGTCTTGTTCTGGTTTCATTTCTTCATCAATATGTTGAATAATGCTTTTAATTTTAAGCGGCACTTGTTGAATAAATCTTATGATATCAATTGGTAACCCTGGGAAAGGGAAGTTTGGTTTATCACGAGCTTCTTGAGGTTGTGTAGGTTTTTGTTCAAGCTGTTGCTGGATGATGTGGACTTGTGGTATGATTCTGGGTTCACGGTTCATTTCTGGCATAACAGGTGATGCCGGTGGTGGTGGAGGTGGCATCATTCCTTGGGTTTGTTGTTCTTGAGAGTACACTTGCTCACTTGGTTCTTGAGGGAACATTGGGTGGTGGGGTTGGTGCTGTGGCTGTTGTTGTTGTGGTTGTGGTTGATGTTGTTGCATCTGGTTCATTGGCGGTCTCATCCCGCGGATCATTTCAATTGGTAGAGTACGAATTTCAATTGGGAACGGACGTAATTCCATTTGTTGATTGTTATTAATCTGTTGTGGGATTTGCGGTGATCCCAATCCCAACATCTGCTGGATGTTTCTTATTTCAGGTAAACCAAGACTTTGTTCCAATTGATTTATTCTACGCGCATTCACAAATGACGGATTTTGTGCATCGGGTGCGGGAAACTGGTTTTGAACTTGGTAACGGTGGTAGTCTTGTTCGTGAGGTTGCATCGGAATCTGGATGTTGCCAAGCGGAACAATAATTGGAGTAAGAAGATCCTGTTCCTGTTGTCTGGACAATTATTTTATTAAATGACTACTTAAGAGAAATGGAAAATTAAAATAACCATTGAGAGCTTACTCTTGTCGACGAGGTTCTCCGGATTCACAGAGAATGACCACGCGCTCACCACCAAGACGTTGGTGACGTTGGTAATCATTGTTGTTGTTGTTGTTATTATTGTTGTCTACTTGATTATTACCATCGTTAAAGTCGTCAGATCTACGACGTTCGACTACACATGATACGAGACCACGGGATTGCTGCATAAGAGTCTATAGATTGTGTCAAATAAATATGATTATAATTTGATTTTTAAAAAATTGATGTAAGAAATTTTCCTGATTCAAAAATTCATTGAAAACAATTGAAACTAATTTAATATTTTTGAATTCATTTCGTTGGATAAATTGAGAAGAATTCGACGCCCGGGTCAACAATAAAACTTGATTTCGACTTGGTCTATCAAGTCGAAATTTGGAGCTGTTTTTCACAAGACAAACTCAATTTTTTTTAACGGAGATATGAAATACATTGAGCTTTCACCTTGGTTTAGACTTAACTGGCTTACTTAGTCACGATTTAAGACGAAAAAGTTGAAATCAAGTCGAAATTAACTTTGTTTAGACTTTTTCGACTCAAATTATAAGGCGAAAAAGTCAAAACTAAGGTAAAATAATTTTTATATATATTAAGGCGGAAGTAAGGCGAATAAATAACTTTTTTTCGACTTGATTCAGCAAGTCAAAAGTAAGGTGAATGACCGTCGTGCTCGAAGTAAAGACAAATAAGTTCAAACTAAGATAAAAAAATACAAATAAGTTGAAACTAAGATGAAAAAAGTTCAAAAAAATTTAGGTCGAAAAAGATGACATCTTATCGAAAAATCGTCGGCAAATCGATAACTTCAAAAGAAAATAAGGCGAAGCGAGCCTGAATCAAGTTTTATTTTTGACCCGGGCGGCGTGAATTCATTTTAATTTTTTTGAATTATAGATGAGACCAGAAATTGAGGAATTATTTAGTCATTGAAAAGAATCGAGATAAATTGGTTTGATCGATGGGGAGAAAAAATTAAGAAATTTAAATGAATTAATATTTCATCTTTTTAAATTCTATTCAATGAATTTTTTAAACCAGTGATGAATTCTTACATTTGCGAGATCATCCAAATCAAGTTGGAGCGGGAATTTAATGTGGACTGGTGAAAATCCCGAGTCACTGTAGTCATCCTCATTTTCATTGTCATTTCCACTTTCATTGTCAGCTTTCGAATCATCCTGATTATCAGTTTGAGTTTCTTCCTCTTTAGGATCTGATGGAATTGGTTTCGTTTTTACGGATGACTCGCCAATGTTCTGTTTAGCGTCAATGGGATCCTGTATATTTACAGATAATTGAATATAAAAAAAATAATAGTCATAATAATAATAATAGACATTAAGAGTTTCACTAATTTAATAATATGTCTAGGAATCTTCTAATAGCCAATTGGCTTTAAAACTTTTTAGCTTACGTTCTCTTAAAAATTAATTGCACGATTCAACGGTTGGTCGCATTCGATTTCCATCGTTTCGAGTTTACCGCGACTTTTAATAATAATCATCAAAGTGACTTAACTTTCACCAACTGCTCGCTATGACCTGGCGTCAATGCGTGACCGGAAAGTATGCGGGAGTGATGCCCATTGAAAAATCCCATATCATTTGTAATTCAACAATAAATATATACTAAATTATCGGTATCATTTTCTCGTTTATGCCGCTCGATTTGGACATTCAATAAACATAAGTAATTTTATATCCGAGAGTTGATATACAGGAAATTATTTAGTAATTCAAACTGTTGACAACTTTCTATGCACTTCCCGATTGACCGGTACCGCGTAAATAAAAACCAGAATAAAATGATTTAAAACTTTTTGAGTACAGCGCAAGTATGATATTTTTTTCGAGCCCCATTTTATATAAAGTAAAAAGTTTCAGTAAATCATAGTAAGTAGGTTTCGAGATATTTACACTGGAAAGTTATTCGCAGACAATATAATCGGTCATGCAAATAAAAAAGTATTGAGAGAGTGAAAAATATTTTTAGTGGGTTGTAAGAAATCATATTTGCTTGAATTAATTTAAGTATTCATGATCCATTACCCGATACGCTCATTAAAATCTTAATAATTTTTTGTTTATTTATTATTATACTTTTTTTTTCTTTTTGTTTTTAGAGGATTAGCTCGGGCGATTATAATTTACGCGAAGATTATTATCCTCGACAGTACAGTTAATCGGCAAAGAGAAAATCCTTTCAGCGAACGTTCACCTCTCGGCACAACTGCCATCGAAGCAACCCACTTTCATTGTATTCGTTGTACAGGTAAGCTTATGTATGTATGTTTCTTTTTTTTTCTTCTTATTTTTCAACCGGTATAGTATTAAATAAACCTGGTACAGCACAGACGTACTACGGAGTACCATTTAATAACAGATTCTTCTAATGGTTCATTATATTACATACACAATAAAATAAATATGAATTATCTTTTAATGATATGTGTGTTGATTGATGTTTACATTTATCTTTTATGAGCATAATCAAGATTTAAAAACAGCGTTTGAGATTTAGTTACTAAATAAGACGGCGCAATAAAAGAATAGAATTTAAAAATTCAAAATTGAATGATGGATTATTTTATTATTTATGCGATTCACGAGCCTATGCTTCCTGTCTTAGTATTACGTGCTCAGTAGAAAGTAAACTTAAGTGTACGACGTGTATGTGCGACAAATGAGCCGAACATACATAAAGATTGCCCTCTGAGTCACGTTAAAGGTGAAAATAAAACTTATTAGAACTTGATGTTCTCTTCCCGCTTAGAAGAGAAACAAAAAAACAGATATACGTTAAAATAATTATTTACAAGAGATTATTTTTTAATAGTGAGCCATTAAATACTAGTTTGTCTGGTTCGCCTTGACATGGACTTGTAAAAACTGTTGTTGTGAAAAACTTGACTCATTATTTGGATTAGATTTTATCTGGAGATAGTGGAAGATAGATGACAAAGTAAAATAATTTGTGGTGTACCTGAACAAGAGCTTCGGGTTGCAGGTGTTTGATGAATTCGCTCGGCTGCTGTTGGCTGTTTATTTGGGTCTGCATAGCATTGATAGCCTCGGGACTGCATGATGCGCGAGCTTGAAGCCAAGCTGCGGCTAAAATAAAGCTGCCGATGATAACGGAAATGGCTATCAAAGTTGTGGCGATTATCTTTGCGATCTGAACGGCGGTACTCTTCATTACTGGTCTTGAGTATGCCTGAAAAAATGAGAAAATATTTATATTTTGAACACTACCTGGGTCGAAAAATTTGGTCTGATGTCAGTCTAACTAGACTGTATTGAATGTGAACTGTATTTTAAATTTTAAGCTGTTTTTGATCTGAATATGATAAAAAAAGTCTAATTTCGGTTCAGATAGTAATAAAAATCGGCAAAATATTATGAGGAAAAGTCTGATTTTGATTTAGAGGCGATCGAAACTAAAAATTATCGAAAACAAGTACAGGCAAAACGCGGTAAAATTTCACGTGTCAATTAAATATAAATAAAAAGTAAAATTTAATAGAATTAATATCAAATTTTTAGTCTAACTAAACTGTACTTAGACTAATTCGTCTGTTTTTGAAAAAGTTTGTCTTCTGTCTTTAAAATTTTAAGGTGTTTTTGATCTTAAGATGATCAAAAACAGGCTCAAGAAATAATTGACAGAAAAAGTCTAATTTCGGTCTGGGTTGAAACGAAATTCAACAAAATATCATGAGTAAAAAGTCTGATTTTGATTGAGAGGCGACCAAAACCAGACTAAAAATTATCGAAAAGTCTGAAAATCATCCACATGTTAAATGAATCGTTCATTGGAGAAATCTCATAAGTCATGTTTTTTACGAAATTGGGTTTTTTGCACTTTTGGGTTCTTTGGATGTCCCTCCATATAAATCAATTAAAATATGCATCTAATCACCGTTGAAAAAACAATTAACGGGGTGACAGCAATTTCATTTAATTGAGAAACCCCATAAGTCAATGACTCAAATAAACATATGCAGTTTTAGTTTTACAGAAATCATTTTTTTTTTTTTTTTATTCAAAATTCGCGCTTTTTTGGGAAATTAATTTCAAATGTTGTTTTATTGTTGACTGTTATTTGACTAATTAATATGTTTAAATTAATTATAATTTTTTGTAATTTCTGAGTTTCAGAGTTCAAATACATATTTAATACTTCATTTTATCAGTGTAATAAATGATTTTAGTGGAAACATTTAAAAAAACAATGATTTCATAACTTTTTTTTCCGTTTGGTTGAGAAACCCCATAAGTCAATGAACTTTAAATAATTTTTTCAAGTAGTTTCAGTCAAAAAATTAAATTTTTCTTGTTGGAATCTTTTTCTGAGACGCTAAAATTATTGTAATCAATTATTTATTTATTATTTTAATGTCAAGTTTTTCCAAAAAATTGTTTTTTGTGTTTCCTGAAAAATTTTGTTTTCTTGACTTATGGGGTTTCTCAAATAAACGATTCAAATAAATACAAATAAAAAGTAAAATTGAATCAAAAAATTCAAAATCTTTATTTGATTCAAAACAAATCAAATTATCCGACGTTACTTTATTAATCTTTTCACATGATCATCGTAATTATCAATCATCAATTCCATTTCCATTACAGAAAAAATACATATGACTGTTTTCTCATATCGTTAAATGATTGCATCTGAACAGACCTTCCTTACATTCATAGAATTTACGTGGATGGTTCGGTTGTACACTATGTAGAACCTGTGACAAAGACTACAATGATTTATGTTTGTGTATGTTCGTGCCAGCTTCACGGTTGGTACCCAACCAAGTCGAGGCCTTTGTCGCTGTACCGCTTCCTTCGTTATCGATTTAAGTCTACGGTCTCTCGAAGTCGAGTCACACCAGTAAGGATTTATAAAAAGTTTAAGTCAACAAAAAAAAAACCCAACAAAAGTAAAAAAAAGTTTTCTTCTCATTTGATCTCTCCCATCATTACTTATATATAAATATATATAATTTCTAGATGAGTAGATTAATAGTCACGAGATGATTCAAGAACTAGAAAGCTCGGGCATTATCACGAGCATTAAAGAGTTAGCGGGTTTACAGATAAAAAAAACATGCAATGTCTAGAAACGGTTTTCTTGTGTTGTTTGAAATCCTTAGCAGCCCTAACTGTTTTCTGACCCTAAATCTGTTAAGAAAAGTATTAAATTTATATTAAGAGCAGTACAGGATATCTTCTCTCAGTCTATTATTTACGAAGGACACCAACTTATACAGAAGAATTGTGGATGCGATTAATTATGACCTCGATGTGGATGGACGATACTTGGGTGAGAGGCTTCCAGGAGATAGTAGGCCATCATCCAAGACAAACTATAGCAAGGTGTTTATAAACTCATACATTTAAGTAAACTGATACAAAAGTAAACAGCTCTGTTGCCAAGTGAAATAATTTAATGTAATCTTAATGAAATTTCATAAATATGTTTTTTACTCTTTGTATTCCTAATGACTCATTTAATTGCCATATTATAATTATGATAAAAAAAAAATTTTAAATTTAACACAATAAAGAAACATGAAATAGATTAAATTAAGTGTTTAATGTGAATTGAATTACATGTTTGATTTAACTTACGTAAGTTTGCTTGGATTTTTTTTATACTCATGATTACTCTACGCACGTCTGTACGCAATAATCTCGGAAACAAAATAATATTTAATGGTAAAATGAAAAGTAAATAATAAGAAAAAACGTTTATTACTCAATTTAACTTGTGGACGTGGTTTTAAATTAAATGGTCTTTTGAAACTTTCCGTTTAAGTTAAGAAAGCGACAATAAGCAAGAAAATAACAATTTTGTAAACCTAAACTATAGATGTTACAGAGATTTAAATGCTTCGGGTTGCGATCTTTGCTCTGGAGTAAAATATAGATGTTCTAAATTAATGTGAATACGTCATTTTGCCTTGAAATTAAGCGTAATCTCGTTACCAAAAAAGCAAACAATGTTCTTATGTGCGTGACAATTAACTCTTTTGAGGACAAGTGTGTAATTTTTTTTTTATTTATAAATAAATAGAGTAATTACAATTATTACATAAATTTTATGTATGTAATTACATTAGAAATTTTTTAAAGTTTGATCGAGCAGGAAGCCGACAGACTTTCTAATTATTATTTAATTTTAATGAACTTACATATAAATTTATAAATATATGAATTTTAATAAATTTCCTGTCAGAAAATAATGAAATTTTCTGTAGATTTTTTCGGATTTAAAAAAAATATCCAATTATTGCTTACCGGAGGTGATTCTGATGAAGAATAAACTTCACTGGGTGCATAATGACTGTGAGGTGGCGGAATCTTCTCTGATCCCACGGTAACAGTAGCCAGGGAATCAAGTTGCTCTTTCTCCATTATCGAGAAATAGGACACTTGAGTACTTAAAACTTCTACTCCGTTTTTAAATTAAATTGTCAGTATAAAAAATATATAAACTGTTTATAATGATTTGTCAGCACTTATAAAATTTAGTTGAATGAAGAAAAAATTTCGATGTCAATTGCCCGATGATCATCCGAGCAGTGAATGTCCAAGGATTCTGAGCACTGGTAGCTTAGGTGTAATCCCCACCTGACGAGAGAGCTGTGCTGGTATGGTATGGGCATTGGGCCTTCCTCTTTCCTCCCACAGTATGGGATATACTGACAGAGTGGTGGGCCCCACCCTCACGTCACCGTCTTCGTCATCTCCGAGTGCAATCTCAACTTTCTAAGCAAAGCAACAATACTATGCCTACTCCAGACCACGATGCTATTAGTGTGCTACTTATATATTTATGTCTTTGCACAAAACCGGTTTTACATTTACGCTTTAAAATATTATAATCATGATAATTATTTATATAAGTTTGTTTATATAGATGTATATAGATTAATATACATCAGAAGTTATCGATAAATCGGGCAATTTATTTATAGATTTTAGTAAAATGTAAAGCAGTAATTAAATTATCGAAAAATTCATAAATATTGACAGTTACTGGTTTCAAGGCTGGCATAAATTATACCGTACATTAATTTCCGGAAATTAAATAAAACGTGAGAACACGTTTAGTATATTTTTATACGAAATGCGCAATATATACTTTGAACGTGCTTTTAAACGGTAGTAATAAAGTAAACATGAGATAATATTGTTTTTAAATGAAATTTATTTAATTTATACTGGGATATATATTTTTTGTTATTGGAATATAATAATGCTGATAGATGGATCGTCATGAGCGAAAGTGTTAAGTGAATTACTCGTGAAATGCATCAGGCAAAGTTACTACTTTCCCCGTGTTTGAAAAAAAAAAAAAAAAATCAATCGGTTGTTGCAAAAATTGAAACAAAAAAATAAATAAAGATTTCTTGATATCAAATAAAATAAAATTTCACAATTTATTAATAATAAATATACTTAAAAACATTATTTTAAAATATATTAAAAATAAATAATTACATATAAATTTAAATTTTATTATTATTATTATTATCATTACTATTATTTTTATTATTATTATTATTACACTGTAAAAAGAGCGGTGTAAACATGAACTCAATTTAACAACGTAAGGTGTTAAAATAAAATAACACCGGTGTAGGCGGTGTTAAATCGGTGTAAAAAAATTCCATGTATAGAAATTAGAAAAAAAAATGTATTACATAGAAAAAAATATAAAAATTTAATGAATATCATCTAGAGGAAATTTAAATTTTGCTATGTACTTATTTAAATAATTATTTATATTATACGTAATTTATTTAAAAATTACACAATTTTACGCCCACCACTTCAATCAGCAATAATTTAATTAATTAATAAAACTACTGTCTAACTGTAGTGATCGAGTAAATAAAAATATTCACAAAGTAAAATATTTTTAACACAGAAAAATATTTCAACACCGGGAAATTTTTTAACACTGGTAAAGAATATTTACACCTTCGGTGATGTTATTTTAACGCCGCTGAAGGTGTTAAAATTTAACACCGAAAATTTTTACACCTACACCTCCTGGACTTACCCCGGTTTTTTTTACAGTATTACACTAAAAAATTTTCAGAGTGAAGGAAGTTTATTTTAATATTTAAACTCCGAATTGGAGTGAATGCGGATTCAAATAAAATCTAGCATTGAATTCACTCACAAAAGTTCATAAATTTATTATTTAATTTCCTATGAATATATATTAATATATACATACATATTCATGGTCTTGGTGATTTCCAATATAATAATAACGACATAAAAATTTAATAATAAAAAGGTCATGTAAGCCAAAAATATAAAAACAACATGACCATGCGCAATACAAAACATCATACAAAATTATCATTATCATTATTATTAATAGTTATATGTGATTAAAAGTAGTAAACTATAATTAATTTAAAAGTAGGCGGCATATAAAATTAAATGCGTTTGATGAGAACGGATATAAAATAATTAAATGTAGAAAAAACATAGTTTAAATAAATAGTTAAGCAATTATTTCAGGTATAAACACGCAATGGCATTGTCGAGCGCTGGTTTTGACCTAGGTACCTGATGAGTTTACACGAGATATATGTATATTATGTACATATGATAGGTGATTGCTCTATGGAGACGTACGACTTCCATGCGACAATTTCACCAAGAAATTGCGCTTCCAGTCCGACATATAATACGTAATTTATATTTGAAATAACATTTTCTCTTGAAATAAGTAGACTGTAAGTGTAAATATATGTATGTTATTTAAAATAATATAAACTTAATATGTATACTAAATATATGTAGCAAATTGAATAGTTTAATTTTGATTACAAATAACTTATGATGGCTAAAAATATAATTAAATTATTAAATTATGCTTTTTTATAATTCATATTATTTTGTGTAAAAAATCTATTCATATTATTCACGTTTTATAAAGATAATAATAAGAGGTACTCTCGCTTTCACTCGAGATAATAAGTATCCATGCTACGATATTTAATGTAAACTGTAATTACATTTATTATTTTCTTTTTTTTTTTTTTAAATTTAATTTTCATATTCCCGCCGTTTAATATTTTACCAAAACTGGGAAAATTAAATTTTTATTAAATATTGTTATTTATTACTTAATTGAAGTATGAAGGAGGAGTGGGGGGAGAGACCCATATATTTCAGAAATAATATTTATTGTTTTGTTTTTTTGCTGTTATTTCAGTAATATTTCACTCTTTATCGATGCAAAAATGAATGTTTATATTTATTTTTTAAATTGAAGATTAAGACCGATCAATTTGCAATCAAGCTATATGTACATGTATATATGCCATTTCTCTTTCTATATAATATATAACAACTGTAATCGTCAATATATTGCTTTTTACGGACGTGCATCAGCGAATTTCCATTATTAAGCAATAAACGTGAAATGCATGTATTTTATGCAGGCATAAAAGTTGCACAAAGTTGAAAAATTTTCATTTACCTGTATACAATATATCACTTTATTTTAATATTCAATATAACTGACAATTTTTTTGCATACTTACGATAATTAAATTTTGTTTTTCGTTTAGAATAAAAGTTACCAAAAAATTAGAAGAGAAATAATCAAAATTTTTTTTTTAGCTTTCGTAATTTCTTATATGTTGTACTGGAAAATTCGAGCGCGTAAAATAAAATCGTTATCGCGCACGCTGATGAATAATAAAGAAATTAATTTTTAGTAAACAGAAGAAATGGATTTTTTGGCGGGAAAAATTTTGATTTGACCCAAAAATTTTTTGCATTATGAATTTGAAAGAAAAATTGACTTGAGGGAAAAAAAAATTTCTTGTGCCAAAGAAAAATTTTTTTTTTATTTTATGAAGCAAAATATTTTTGGGGACAAGAAATTTTCTTTTCTGTGTAGTTTTTTTACCAATGGAAATAGTTTAAAAAAAATTTATTAGGTATAGCTTAAGAAAATTGAATGCAATCTCAGAAAACGATTTCGAAATTTAGTAGCATGAAATTTCGTTTTTTAAGTTATTAGTTTTTGCTTTAACAAAAAAAATAAAAAATAAGGATGTAACGAGTACACTAAAATATTGTTTTGGTTTTAACTAAAGCCTCATTATGATATAATAAATGAAAACCACTACATGCTTGAGTTAACAATAACAAAGTTTTGTTTATTGAAAACGTATGCATAGTTGTTTCTCTTCCGT
Organism: Microplitis mediator; assembly: GCF_029852145.1. Lineage (NCBI taxonomy): Eukaryota > Metazoa > Arthropoda > Insecta > Hymenoptera > Braconidae > Microplitis > Microplitis mediator. Next base: position 6,872,444 of record NC_079971.1, on the reverse strand, counting down.
GTTCAGTATACATATTAACTAAATGAAATACTTTTTTTTAATTATTTGTATTGAATATTTATGCAAAGAAAAAAAAATCGATATGTCCCACTTTTTTTTTTAAATAGTTTCGCAATTTGGTTACAAAAAATATTATTTAATAGTAATTTTTTGTTAAATAATATTAACAATACAGATTATTTTAAAATGTGTAATTATTTCATTAAATTACGATTATTAAGACGATTTTGGTGGATAAACTTATGGATTATTTTTATTATTTCTTGAACAAAAAATTAATTATAATACTTTGATTTAAATATTTGTTTTTTTTTTCATTTGTATACACAGAGAAATTATTCTCGTTTAAAATTTTATGATGTCATAGTAAACCGGGCCAGATTGCTCACCTTATGGAAATTGAAATAAACACATGCAAAAATTACTATGACCATAGTAAATAATTTACAGTCCCCGATTGAATCTGATTAAATTTAAAAATTCGGGAATTTCCGATTGACTTCCAATCGAATTTATTATCGGATTCGATCGAAGTTTTTAATCAGGAATACTTACAGTAAATTATAATTGTTGTCAACTTTACTATGGTGATAGTAATTTTTTCAATATGATTTTTTAAATTTCAGCGGGTGGGCAATATGGTCCGGATTTACTATGACACCATAGTTCTTCAAAGGAGAACAATTTCTCCGTGTAGTTTTATCATAGTTGTTTGAATATTTACATTAGTATGTAGAGATATTGATATTTATCACTCATACATGACTCATAACAAATATTACAACACATAGCATAGCTATTGGAGGAAGATAGTAATTATTACTTCATGGGTATTCGATTTCCTTTAAAAAAATAAATACTTTTTATCATAATTATAATTTTTATAATAATCTTTTATGCCAACGAACAAGGTGTTTAAAATTTATGATTAGATTATAGAAAAAAACTATCATTTTTTCAGATTCTTAGTATTTATATTCCCTTAGTATTAAATATCTACATATTCCAACATTATTAATTTTTGAAAATAAATTAATGTATAGACATAAAAGTATAAAATAAATATATTAGAAAAAATTTTCGAGGTAAAAATAATAAATATTTATATTATTTGTTACTGGTTACAGATTAAACTTATCAGTGAGAAAAAACGCACTTAAATTGATATTTTGTATATAAAATAACAAATAATCAACTTATTTGCGCAACATGAAATTCTCAGATAATGAAACAGCAACAAAAGATAACATACCTTGCATATAATAAAAAATATTTCCTTTATTTTAATATTTAAGTACAGTAAATAAACATAATATTTTTTTTTTACAAACACAAAATTTTCTAAAGTTATTCCTGTCAACAAAATTTTTAATTTCGCGCACGCTCATTTAACTCTTATAGGTGTCGCTAAAATCTTAATTAATTTCTTCACAAATTTAAGATCTTTTACCTCAATAGTAGTGACATCTTGTATAAAATATTTGAATCACAAAGTTTAAATTCCATAACAGCAAGGAATTTGTTCATGGAAACTCTTTGTAATTTATCTCGTATCAACCCCGAAGTATAGATACAAGAAGTCCGAACGGTATAGGATTTTTCTGATTATTTAACAATTTAAACAACAAAATGGTTTGGTGCCTACTAATTTTTGTATTATTATTTATTAATATCAAATGTTTTTAACTTTGCAAATTATCTTGTAAACTTCTCAATATTGTTGGGTTGAAAAGGCTTCAAAAGTTTCTACAAATTTTCTAAAACTTTTATTTAATTCCACGTTTCTCGAAATATTTTTTTTCAGAGATGTCAGTAGCAACAAAAATTCCCGCGTAAGTCTTTAAACGAGTATGTACTTTTTGAAAAGTAGCGCGCCCTACCGACAAAAAATCGATCCCCTAAATCGATGCCATTCTTTTCATCATGGAGAATAGAGACAACGAGCCCGAAATCGAGTAACACAGACCTTGTCTGTTCTAACGGTAACCGGGGCGCTTTCGAAAGGTTCCGAAGTTGATCACTTGTAGCGCTACCATTGCGTAGACCAATATTAAAAAGCGAAGTGGGGGACATTTCACTCGAGGCGAACAGACAATTTTGGGTAGTAATGTGGCTCCCTCCCATATTTTTATAAATTAATCTGTTGACAAGATTTTTAACGGCTAAAGAACAAAATTAGTCATTAAAAAACGAATGAAAAAATCATAATCATTTCAATAGTTCCAGGTGAAACAGTTTAGATCTAATTATTAGATTTAATTTAAATAAAATCATAATTATTAAAAAAATAAAAAAAAAAACTTTGAAATAATACTTACCCTTTATAAAACATTTACAAGATCTATTTTCATATTTTTATCTGAATAATGTTGCATTGCTAACTAAAAAATTATTTCTTGAAAAATTTACACATTTTTTTTTGTCAAATGTAATGTATTTTTGTTTAAATTTGTTTAATACACTGAGAAAAAAAAATACTTTTATCAAGAACATTTACTTGAGACAAAAACATATATTCTTGATAATTTTCAAGAATATATAATTTTGTCTCAAGAATTCGTAGAATTGAAGGAAATAATTTTTATTTAATTCAAGTAAAGCTATTCTTTTGTTTACTCATAATATAATATCAAATTCATATAATAAGAAAAATAAATTTGATGCTCTTTTCTCAAGAAATTGATAATTAATAATAATAAAATGAATATTTTTAACGGGTTTCTTGAACCAAGAAATTCTTGTTTGGAAAATAGTATTTTTTTTTCTCAGTGTATCGATAAATTATGGATATGTTTAGTAAGGTTACTATTAGTCTACTAAATTTTCAGGAAATACAAGAAAATCGTATAGGTCGATTACTCGCTTAACATCTTCGATGCTACTTATTTCTCCACTCTTAAGCCAAGTAATTGGTTTAGTTTTATAGTAATATTTCACTTTCATTGAATCAGTGATAATAATTTTTTTCCGTTCACTATATATATTGGGTAATATTTCCATGAACAGTAGGAGTTTTTCGAATTTAAAGATAAACCAAGTTTTCGATGGTTTCGGAATATTATCTACATCCTCAATTAATTGTTGAAAAGTGTAAAAATTCTGTAAAAAAAAAGTGGACAAGGACATTAACATTACGACTTATCGGTTACTTTGAAATCCAAGCATGGATTTTTAAAAATTTATATTATATAAAATTATATGTTTACCTCATTGATATTGCAGTGTAATACATTTTCAGTAATTGATATAAGCGGTTCAATTGAGCCGTACATTATCGGGATTATTTTAGCTCAATGTACAATAATAAAAATGAAAAAAATACAGTCCACCCGTCCAAGAGGTAGTTTTGCCTAAACTAACCGACACTCTGTGCAACAAAAGTGTTCAAAATTATTTTTCTCCCTTTCCACAATGATTACAGCCTACGCTATAAGGATGACATCTATAATAGAACTGCTCGCCGGCGTCTCGTCTTCCATGCTACTCGTAAATCATAAGTTCGGGCTCCTTGTCTCTATTCTCCATGCTTTTCACATTACGTTCGGACTCCTTGTATCTATACTTTGTGATTTGTAGAAAACTAGTTAGACAGATTTTTATTTAGAGACAAATCTGTTTTCCCGATTCTATACTACCACGCAAGAATTTTTGGCCGATGTTGTACAATATATTATTTAATTAAATATTTCACTAGGGTTTTTATAATTGCACTTGTCGGGTGAAGAATGTAATGATGCTAGAGCTGTAGCGACGGAGTGTATGTGCTGGTGTATATGTGTGTTGTGTTTGGCGCTAGTGTGTTTTCATTAGGTGTGTTTCATGGAGAATAGAGACAGAGTCTCTATTCTCCATGGTGTGTTTTTATTTCGGTCGGTAGGGTGGCGTCTTGGTGGCTTTCGTTGGTGAACTCGGCAGTAGAGGCGTGAGCGAGGCTACGAGTCCGCCACAACCATTTACCCCCCGAGTGGCTTTTGGCGGGTGGTTTAAAAGTCACGGTGCGACTATAAGTGCGAGACGGCTTGTCCATAGGTGAGTCCCAATGATGTGGCTCGAGTTGATGAGACTTTGACGATGGTTCTTCAACGTAGTCTTGGTCAGTCTTATTAATATCGCAGGGTTTTAGTCGGTCAATAGAGACGTTTTTTTCTTCTTTATCGACATTTATTTAAAACAGTCTATCGGAGAGTCGTTCTACGACTCTCGGGCCTTGACACCGAGGCTCCAGCGGAGCTTTAACGTGGTCACAGCGTAACCAGACATGTGAGCAGTCCTTGAGGTCTTTCAGTGTGAAGACACAAGATTTGTCGTGGTGTGCTGTAGGTGTTAGACGGATGCCACGCATATATTCTCGATGTTTCTCGACGAATATTTGTGGATCAGATGGTAGATCCGATGAGACGAAGAACTCTCCAGGTATTCTCAGGCATTTTCCGTATAACATCTCTGCTGGAGTAGTCTGTCTTCCTTGATTGATGTTCTTAGACCAAGTAGTACAGTTGGAAGTATGTCAATCCAAGGTTTCGGTGAGCACATGAGTGCTGCTTTCAAGATTTTGTCCATACGTTCGACGATGCCATTTGACTGAAAGTGGTATGCTATCATGCGGGTTTTCTTAGCTCCGACGAGTTGAGTGAGAGCTTGGAATAACGCAGATTCGAATTGAATTCCTTGGTCTGATGTAATGGTGATAGGGGAGCCATAGCGAGAGATCCAGTGATTGAACAATGTCGTTGCCACTGTGTCTGCGGCCATGTCTTTGATAGGAATTGCTTCCGGCCATCTTGAGAAACGGTCAATCATGGTTAAGCAATATTGATAACCTTAGACGTTTGGTAGTATAATAATGTCAACGTGTAGATGGTTGAATCTGGAGTCAGAACTTCGATGTGGTTCGGTTGGAGTTTAGTATGACGGTGAATTTTTGCTCTTGGGCAAGCAAGACACTCTTGAGCCCATTGTGTTGCGTCTTTGCGGATGCCCGGCCAGGAAAATTTTTCACGGAGCAGATTTGAGGTGGTCCTACCACTGGGATGTGCTGAACTGTGAATTGTGTTGAATTCGGATCTGCGTAGTGAAGCTGGAATGTACGGTTTTACGACCCCTGATGAGATGTCTGCGAAGATTTTTACGCCTTGTTTGATCTCTAGTTCTTGAAGATGCAATGATGTTGAGTTCTGGATCAGATCTGGTAATTCTTCATCATTGAGTTGTTCATTGTATATGGTTACTGGGCTGAGTACGGTTGGTATCTCTATGGTGTTTATGCGTGATAAAGCGTTTGCGACTACATTGTCCTCGCCTTTCACGTAGACTACGTCCGTGGAAAATTGAGAGATGTACTCCAGTTGTCTGAGCTGTCGTACGCCGGAGGTAAAGTTGAGTCGATGGTTGATATATTGTAGGTGTAGCTAGTCAAAGTTTCTCCTTTTGTCGAGAGTGAGGTAAGAGGATCTATCAGCCGTTGATTTTTCAGGTCGATGAGTAGGTTGAAGTGCGTCAAAAAATCCGCCCCGATTATCGCAGTTTGTATATCCGTGATAATGAATGACTAAGAGAAAGTTCTGTGTAGATTGAGATCGATCTTGAGAGTTTTACAGCCGTAAATTTGAATCGCTGATGTGTTCGCTGCATACAGTGTGAGCGGGTCCTTTGTTAGTTGTTTGTTTTTAAGTATTTTGCTGGGATTACAGACACCACGGACTCAGAGTCTATCAAAAATTTTTGATTAGTAGTAAAGTCATGAATGTGCAGGCGGAGTTCTTTGGGTGACAGTTTGCAGCCGCTGTCACCAACTGCCCCAATTAGGGTCTAATTGCGGGTCTAATTTCCCTGTTTACCTGGTGGTGAGGACGTGAATTTGCACGGCTGTGGGCATTGACGGGCATTATTTCTCCATTTGATATGATAATAATAGTAGCTATTGCGATTTGGCGTTACTAACCTGGTTCTTGGATGATGTCTATAGAAGTGCTGTCCATATTGTTGATGTTGATGGGTTTGTAGTTGAAAACTGGTGTGTAATTGTTTTGGTTGTTGTAGTGTGTGTTGTAACTGTGCCTGGATTTTCTGCTGGTTCGCTTGCAGGCAGCTTATATCCTGTTGACAGGTTTTGAGAGTGAGGTTAATCTCGTAGAGCTGGCATTCGACTTATGATAAGCTCGATGAATGGTGATTTGTGTGCGTTGTGTCACGCGGGTGGATGGCCATGACGTGACTGCTGCTAGCGTGAAGCAAAATACAGTCTGCCATTTCTGCTAGACTGTTGAGATCCTCAAAGTTGTTTGACATTGTTAGGTATGGACGTACCCATGCCGGAAGGCGTCCTTTCCACAGCTGGTACAATGCTTCATCTGTCATTGCTGTTTTTTGCCAGATCGCACATTTCTCGGAGAAGTTGCGAGGGTTTCCTGTCGCCAAGTGTCATTTCTTTCAGCAATTTCTGTAACTGGGTTTGTCTCGACTCAGAGAAGCGTTCAAGGATAGTGTTTTTTAAAGTTTGATACTTATCTTGTGTTGGTGGGTCTCCAATGATGTCCCACAGCTGCTTGGAGATACTAAGTGGAAATGCCTTTAGAGTCTGGCTGTATTTCTGATTGTCGCTGGTGATGCGATTGACGGTGAAGTCTGGTGGTCTTTTTTCATGTATAATTTATTTTTACCCGGGAAGCCATAACACTGGCACTGCTGCCAGAACGCGGACAAAAAGTTCCCTTCCCAAGCATTGTTTAGACTGTATGTGATGCTAAAGTGATGCTTGGAAAGGGGAACTTTTCGTCCGCGTTCTGGCAACAGTGAACACTAGTATAGTCGTCCCGATAAAAGCTTGGGATGTTTTCCCACCACGGTTTCTTCTCCCACCCTTTAAATGTTGGTTTGGCACATGCGCATATTTAATGACGCATGCGCCCATTCTAATATTATGGTGGTAGGGGAAGAAACTGGTGGGAAAAAAATCCCAAGCTTTCATCGGGACGACTGTACAAGATATTACCGACTTGTTTCTAGAGTCCCACGACTTTTAAATCAAGATATACTTTTATTTATTCTTTCTATGAATAATAAAAAATTATCTAATATTTGATGATTGATCTATATATATATATATATATATATATATAGATATATATTTAATTGTTTAATTAACTGCCTAAGAGAATAAGTAGCTGATATCAATTTAAATAAAAAAAAAAAATTCCTTGAATAAAAATAACACTGCGACTTTAAAATTCCCGGTTAATTCCACCATGTTGGTTTTAATTAATCAATCTTCAAAACAAAGAATCGATCTCTCGGATCGTTTCCGTGAAATAAATCGATTCAAATAATTGAATCGCACATGAATAAATCGATTCTGTGGAGAATCCATCTTGAATCGTACATCTCTAGCTCCATGCCAGTTAATCTAGTGCTGCTAGCGTTTACAAGTTTTAATAACATCTAAATATATATAAGCTTCTACAATTATGGAAAGCTGTAAGTATGAGGGGTTTAGTTATAAAAGAATCAAAACCTTAAAAAAAATATCTTTATTTTTAACTTCCCGCTAAGAAAATCGATGATTTTCGAAAAATTCGGGAAGTTATTGTTTTCACCCCGATTTTCAAAAATCGAGTTTTCATCAGATGTCGACGTTTTGAGGTCCTAGGAAGTTATCCTTACTATTTTCAAAATGATGTCCGAGTGTCTGTATGTATGTATGTGTGTGTGCGCGCGCGCGCGAGTGTGTGTGTGTGTGTATGTATGGGTGTGACCGGTCTATAACTTTTTAACTAATGAACCGATTTGGATGATTAAGGTGGCAATTGAGCTTGTTAGCCATCAACTTTCCTAGAATTTCAGATCATTTTATCAAGTAGATTCGAAAATTTGGCGGGTTACGAAAAAAAAATTTTTTTTTTCAGTTTTTTATTGATTTCTCAGAACCCTATCACGATGGTGATAGGGTATGAAACCAATACAGTCTATAGGATTCTATGCGGTTTTGGTCGCAGTTGAGTGGATTCTATGGGAATTTTTGGATAGGGAAACGACTTAAACGATCGACTTCAGAATCTAATCAGCTCTAGAACTCACTAAAACGCGTCGATTGCCGTCTTAGCCATCTCAATCGGATTATTCGTTCGATAGTTATCGCGGGCAAAAGAAATGGTAAAAAACGGTTTTTTGCGAATATCTCCGAAATAACTGAACCAAACAGTTTCAAATTTTGATCAGCTCTAGAACTCAATAAAACACGTCGATTGCCGCCTCAACCACCAAAATCGGTCAATTCGTTCGTGAGATATCGTGGGAGAAAGAAATCCTAAAATCCGTTTTTTTCGAAAACAATGGGATACAAAAGTATTTTCGAGCTCGAGGAGCTCGAAAATGTATTCACAACAATGTTTTCGAGCTCAAGGAGCTAGAAAACAGCGAGAAGTTTTGGGGCTGGCCCGCAGGGTCAACCGATAGACCAATTTTTTTATTTATTAACAATTGAACATTATAAGTACTTACATTTTTTTGTGATATTTATAGATATTTCACCGACAACGCCTTTAAAATCGTTGAAGGAAGTTGTCAAGAGACTTCATGGAAATCTCCTAGCGGACAATACTTCGGAAATGTTCAGCATCCAGTTATCAACTGAAGAGGAGAAATTACTGGTATATAATTTATTAATATTACAGCAAGAATTTAAAAAGAATAACATTTTAATCACTTTTCACCAATTGGATAATTTTAATACCGATACTGGCTCCAAGGTCTTAAGAAGCGTCCCGGTGATGGATAATATATTTAAATCCAAGAAATTATTCAACGAATTAAAAGCTAACAAAAATACAATGATAGATTCTTCAAAATATCATCATTCGATAGATGAAAATATTGACTGTAATTTGATAAATTTTTATCTCAATGAGATATTATTCGATTGTCAATTTAAAAATTTACCATTTTTTACAGACTATTACAAAAATAATATTCTAAAACATAATCGTTCCTCGAATAGGGTTTTCGATTCCATGAATATGTACTTGGATGCGTTCGAAATACCTTCCTCGTTTTTATGGAGTAAAAATAACGAGCATGATGTTAAAAAATATACAAATATTTTATTTAATAACTTAAAAAAATATCATACATCTAATAAACTCATAAATACATTAAAATCAAAGTCAACTAGTAACAATAGTTATTATCATTATTATGGGGGTATATCCATTGTGAATAACAGTAGCGGAGAAGTCGATAAGATTTCAACGATTACAGTACTCGATAAAGTATGTACTGACGCGGGCTCTTTGATTCATGGATCAGATAGTTTTTTGTCTGAATCCCCAGGTATTAACACGTCATCGTTTGACATTGGGTCTTGTGGTAGTGTAACATGTATGCACTCCGAAGTTGCAGATTTTCCGTCAGTAGCATACTTAGTGGCCGGCGCTCCTAAAATTTGGATAATAATAAATGAAGATTGTATTGGTAAAATGAAAAAACTCTTTATTACTTTGAACGGCGGTACGTGCGCTGCTCCATGGGAACATCGTAACATGATATTTACACTTGATGAATTAGATGCTCACAACATAGGTTATAAGATTACAATACAACATCCGGGTACAGTAGTAACTATTAGAGAAGGCATCTTTCATCAAATAATAAATTTAGGACCTAACATAATAGAATCGTGCCTTTATGCGGGCATTCGTTGGGAGTTGCTGAATAAACATAATACTGTTCAGTGTATGTGCCTAGATGATAAAAATGAACCATTGTCGAAAAACTGCGTTTTAATATATAACAGCGGATTACAAGTCAAATTAAAACAATCAAAAAAAGCAATACATAGTTGTAAACATGATAGTTGCAATTATAAATTCACTACTAATGCAGATTTGGAAGCTCACCTAAGAATGCATCATCCAAACAAAACATCTACAAACTTTGCGTGTACTGTGTGCGATGTATGCTTTTCAACTAGATCAAATCTATTGAGACATCAGAGAGATCTACATCAAGACAAGATATCGTGCCCAGGTTGTAAGAAATTTTTCGTTAGAATTTCACAACATTTAAATACATCAAACAAGTGTTCATCATTATACAAATGTCGTAGAGGAAAAATCATACCGATATCTGGCGGCGATATGACATTATAGTTTCATATTTGATGTATTAATTTGACAATTTCTCGTTTTTATCTAAGTGACTTTGTTTTAATATTTCACATGTAGTCATTGGACATTTGTTTATGTTTAACATATTATTTGTATTATTATTAAATCTCATTAACGATGTATTTAAATTTTCGAATGAAGCATTTTTTAATACGTTAAATTTCATTATACTATATGTTAGTATTTTTTTCTTTTCTTTTTCTACCTTTCCATTGTTAACAGCACCCTCTAATAGTATACGATTTTCTGTTTCCTTCATTATTGAGCTGACCTGAAGTATTGGTAATCTACTTAACATTGAACTAGGAGACACTAATAAATCTGGAATTGTTTCAAGATTTGCAAATTTTTTTCTAAAATCTATACTAGCGTTCACTAATTCTTTACTACCATAGTGGTCGGTTATTTTTATTCTATCATAATGAGATTCGTAATATTGACAATAAACATCAATTCGAAATGTAGATTATTTTGATTTTAGAATGTTATTATGAATTTACCCAGAACAATATAATTTATTCTCTGCTTTAAGACCAGTTTTCTGGTTTATGTTTATGTATATGTAATGAGAACAATTATTATTACCAATAGAATATGTCGATATGTTGATTTTGTTATTTTTTATGATTGCTATATTTTTTACCCGATTTAGAATTTCACACAGAAATATAAAATTACTATTGTTCGTATGGGTAACCTTAAAATCAATCGGCATAGAGTGCATTAGTATTTTATAGGAATTATCGTACAAAATAGATAAAGAATAGCGGGTAATAAAAAAAAAAATAGTTGGTTTTTTAGACAATTGAAATTTATTAAATATCCATCCTGAGTACATAGAGGTTCAGTCATAATCATGGTGTTTAGACTTGATTGATTTTTATCTAATATATTACGAGACCCCTTTTGATTAAATTTATTTAAGAATTGATACCAATTGCAATTTAACTATGAAAATACTTAAAGGAGTTTAAACCATGCAGATGGTTTATAAATACTCGGACGTATCAACAGAATTCGTTCCTGTTTATAAATACTCCGAAGGATTTAAAACTTTTCGATCCTTATTTACTACCCAGAGTAACCTTATCATTTTCATCTTGTTAGATTTTTTATAAATTCATAGTTGAGAATCACACCGGCTTTCTAACCTGAAGAACTTCAAGGATCCGCTGTAACTGCTTTCAACCTCAGATAAACCTCTATAACCTTACCATATCTTAATTTTGTTTTATTTTTTGTATATCTCAACATCAATTCAACCTCAATAACCTCACTACAATAATTCGTATTGTTATTATTATTATTATTACCGAAACTAATAGGTTTCATAAGAAATATCTCGGTACATACAGGTAACAGAGAGAAGTCTTCTCTCTGCAGGTAAAGAAATTAGTACCTCAAGTCACCATGTGTGACGCATCGGTTTCTGGTGTTCATGAGAAAAAGACATAAAATAACATATGGTTGAAACTGGCGTGTTATGTATGTCCTGGGAGGTTACTAGGATCGGAGCTGACGCCACCTTCTGGACAGAGTAGGCAGTTCGTTGTCACGCGGGACCAATTTTGAATTTGAAAACAGTGATAAATTTATTGTTTACTATGATGATGATGATGATGATGATTATTATTATTATTATTTAATTCAATAATGAAGTTATGGATAAGGATAGATATAATTGATAAAATAACTTTTATCTGAAGACTGAGTTTTATTATAAAGTGTAGATAAGATTTGATCAGTAATAACAGTTGTGCTCGTCAATAGTTCTCGGAGAGAAGTGAAGTGTGAAGTTACATCAGACGGCAGAAAGATCTCTGACTCTCCACTCTTTGACTTCTCCCACCATTCTCATACTCACACACATACTTATGCAATATATGTACTTATACATATCAACGTTCTTTCTAATTATATACTTATACATTTATACTTCCTACTAATACACGTACGAGATATGAGCTTACACATCTACGTTCTTTATTTATCCGTTCTATGATTTTACTTATTACTTATATTATTTATATTCCATTTTCCTGTACTTAAATACAATCTTTTAGTTAATTATTCTATATTTAATTATTTAATACGATTGACATTATTATTTATCATGAAACACCATTACAATTATTCTAATGTTGTGTTTCTATATTTCTATTAATTTATTTGTTATACGAGTCACTCTTTATTTAATATGTATATATATTAGCAATAATAGTTGGGTTCTTGTGATATGGTTTTCATTTATAAGTAACATTTATTTATTAAATATATCCTTTTCTCATTTGTTTATAGAGTATGCATTTGTTTATAACCATATTTACTGTTAACTATAGAACAAGGGCCTATTCATGATTTTTATGCGTGTGTTTTGTTTAGGTTTTAAGCATCGGGTGACAGGAAACGTTTCAAGACCACTCAAACTGTATTTATATTTCTCTGAATACAAAATAAAGATTTATTTATCTATTTATTTAAAGTTTCTTGTAATAAAAATATAAAATTCAATAAGTATGTGCCACGACGATTTATTATTTAAATTATTGACTAAATATCGATAAGACGCAATAAGTGTTGTAAAATATTAATATATAATTTCGAATGAAATTTAAATGCGCGCCTATTTATGGACCTCAAGTTCACTAATTAAATAACAGGTGAGGACACCTGAGGCCACTGAGGACATAACAGCGGGTATCCATACGGGCAGAAGTTGGTAAAGGAATTGCGTATACTTTTTTACATATAATATACCATACTACTATTATTATTATTATTATTATTATTATTATTATTATTATTATTATTATTATTATTATTATTATTATTATTATTATTATTATTATTATTATTTCTTTTTAAGTTAAATGCTCAGGGGGTTATCCCCGGTAGTCCGACTCTACCGAGGGCCTCACCTGAGCGCCAAATCGTTACTGCTGCGATGCTTCATCAACAAGATGATCAGCATGCGCAGCAGGCCAAGTTTCGTTGCCTTAGGAGACGGAGGGACCCGAGAATAACAGCCTTTTGCATCCTCGATGCCAGAAGCTCAACTTGCGCTGAACAAGTTGGTATTCTAGCCAATGCAGATACAAAAGACTGTTTCATCCCTCCAAGGACGCCAACAATGAGGACGACAAGTTTGACACGGTAGCCGGGGTAAAGTTTGCCAATTTCAAACAGGAGATCCTGATATATCTCGCGTTTGTGCTCTTCTTTAACCGTTATATTATACTCAGCAGGTGCTGAGAACTCAATGACATAAATGTCACGAGTGGTTTTATCGAAGAGCACGATATCAGGTTTGTTGTGATCTATTTTCCGCGTTGTTGCGAATGGCACGTTCCAATAAATGCGGCAACGGTCATTCTCAACAACTTGCGGAATATCTCCTGGCAGATAAGGCAGCACTGGTGTTTTATCGATACCGTGCGTATGTCTAAGGTGGTAGTAAAGTACTCGCAGAGCAGCATTATGACGCTGGATGTATGCACTTCTTGCCAGCACAGGACATGCTGACAAGAGATGCATAAGCGTCTCAGGATGTTGCTTACACACCCTACACGATGTGTCGGGTAGCTGCATCTGGAGTACTTTCGCACGGTATTCGAGGGTATTGATTACACCATCTTGGCAGGCAAAAATATATCCTTCGGTCTCGGACATCAGGCCAGCTGACTTAAGGAAGGAAAACGTCAGCTGGGTGGACAAGCCATGTTCACGCACGTGTTTAAAGAACACGCTGTGCATGGACTTGTCCATGTGTGTACTGAGCAGTTTTTGCTGCTCAGCATTCCTGACGACACTCTTAAATTCCTCCTTAGGGAGTTCAATAAGAGGGTTTACTCTTCCGAGACCTAGGGATTTTGCCGCGTACTTTGCTGCCTTATATAAGAACGCTCCCTTCTGCAGATTCTCATGACTATGAACAATCTGCATAAGGAAGTCGTCCTCATCTGCAGTGAAATTGACAACTTCGTATGTTAAACCCAAAACCAAACGATCGTGTAGACACTCCAAGCTCTGTAGACCTCTCCCTCCGATGTTCCGGGAAAGGTATAATCTGGTGACTGAGGATTTAGGGTGCATGCTCCGATTGATATTCATGACTTTGCGTGTCTTGATATCGAGATCTCTAAGCTCTTTTCGGGTCCATTTAAGGACACCGAAAGAGTAGAGTAGTATTGGGACAGCAAGCATGTTTGTTGCAGAGACTTTGTTTTTCCCGGAAAGTTCTGATGACCAGATTTTCCGGAGTCTCCGTCCATACTCGCTGCAGAGAGTCGTTTTGATTTTCGAGACATCCTGCATAGGACTCCCGTCAATCCCTAGATATTTGTACGACTCTCCGGCGTCAAGATGGTCAATGACGCTCCCATCTACTAACTCGATATCTTCGCGCAAATCAGAGCACTTACCCCTCACCAGATTAACGACCGCGCACTTGTCCAACCCAAAAGCCATGCCGACATCCCGTGTATACTCCCCTACGATATTTAAGGCTGTCTGAAGGTGTTCCTCATCAGGAGCATATACCTTCAGATCATCCATGTAGAGTAAGTGGGTGATCGAATATTTCCGATCAGTTGGTGGGCCCACTGAGTATCCACGGGTACGGCGTAGCGCAACAGATATCGGCAGCAGTGAGATGCAAAACAGCAGCGGGCTCAGGGAATCTCCCTGGAAGACACCTCGCTTGTACTGTACAACTTCCGTCACACGTTTGTCGTTGCCACATGAAATGTGGAACCGTGTTCGCCAAAGTTGCATCGTACGCTGTATGCATCCCACTGTATCGCGATTGACCCCAAGGCATTTGAGCAAAAAGAGAATGAGCTCATGAGATGTTGAATCGAATGCCTTACGGTAGTCAATCCAGGCCATGGACAGGTTGCGCTGATAGTAGACTGCGTCTTGAATGACACATCGATCTACTAACAGATTCTCTTTGCAACCTGACAGGCCTCTTTTACTGCCACGCTGTTCGTATATCTGCTGCCATACAGGATCTATCTCCTGCAGAATGCGATTGTTCAAGATTTTTGTGAAAACCTTATAAACTGCATTCAAACAGGTGATAGGCCTGTAGTTCTTTGGGTCAGACAAGTCACCTTTCTTGGGGATGAGCACGGTTCGCCCTTCTACAAGCCAGCACGGAATAGGTTCGTTGCCTCTGATAAAAGCTGTAAATATCCGGGCCAGATGGCTATGGGTAGAAGTAAGTTTCTTCCACCAAAATAAGTTAATGCCATCCGGACCCGGAGCAGCCCAGTTCTTACCATTGTTCAGAGCCAAACGAACTTCTTCCACGCTGACTTCAGGGCTCTCTTCATCAGCATTGTCGTTTCGATAGTGGCGACAAAATGCCTCGAAGTCGTTGAGAGCTGGAGTGTCACGATTCACGTTTGGTTGATCACCATACAACTCGGACCAGAAAGCTTCTACTCGCTCGATAGATGGGGGATCGCCAGAAACAGATGTCTTAGGTGTCAGAAAGCGTGAAGGACTTAACCGAAACAAAGAGTTATCGGTAAGCCGCTTCAGCTTTTTCTCTAGTGACTTTTTAGCAGTCACCAGAGCCCGCAACCTGTTGAGAGAACCTTCTTTGATGTTAAGAAGATTCTCCTTATTCAGTGTGTGATGTTGATATCGTAGTCCAGCCGCAATACGGCGGACTTTAGGCGTAAACGCTTTACGAGCATTTACGTACTCAATAACACACTGAATGCGGGAGACATGTTTCCGGAGATCATCAATCTTCAGTGAAAGCTGCCCAATGCGACCTCTCATCTTAGCCTCCGGAGAAGAAGTATTATTTCTTGCCGGAGGTAAGAGTGAGGAAGCAGCATCATAGACAGCTTGATTGATGGTGAGTAGAGTAGAATCTTCCTGAATCCGAAGAGATAGCTCGTGGTTTTCCGTGTCAAGTTGGTCTTTGGGGTAGTGTGTCTTTTTAGAGACACATACTTGTCGTCTTTCAAAATCATTGTCGGCGTCTTCGGAAGAACGGCGTCTCTCCTGATGTAGCTGTGCTGGAAAAGACAGACGGTGAGATAGCCGTCTGTTATTTAACAGTGATCTTCGTGTTCGCCTGAGATGAGAGGCATAATCACGCAAATGTTGTTGTGAAAAATGGCTATGATTAGGGTGCATATCGCTCCAGAGAGCATGCATCCTAGCCATATAGCCTCTCCGCTCCGGTTCACTGTTATTATAGCACATCAGGAGATCGGCTCGTAATTCCTCCGTCCACCTAAATGCGGTCCGTTGTTCGCCAAGGTCGTCATCGTTCGGAATCTCGGTGCTCCGCCCAGCTAGTGGGTAGCCCTCATCCGAGAAGGGCCGGTTGTGGGGAGCACTTCTGTGTTCAGGATTGTCTTGAACTCAGTTTACTTCACATTGGGGAGTTAACCCAATGCGAAGGTTGTTGTGCGCTTAGTAGGTCAGTAGATGAAGGGCTGACCTATCTAGCCCACGGTGCGCCACGGAGTAATCAAAATCTCCGCTGGCCGCACAACATGCACCGTGGGCTATTATTATTATTATTATTATTATTATTATTATTATTATTATTATTATTATTATTATTATTATTATTATTATTATTATTATTATTATTATTATTATTATTATTATTATTATTATTATTATTATTATTATTATTATTATTATTATTATTATTATTATTATTATTATTATTATTATTATTATTATTATTATTATTATTATTATTATTATTATTATTATTATTATTATTATTATTATTATTATTATTATTATTATTATTATTATTATTATTATTATTATTATTATTATTATTATTATTATTATTATTATTATTATTATTATTATTATTATTATTATTATTATTATTATTATTATTATTATTATTATTATTATTATTATTATTATTATTATTATTATTATTATTATTATTATTATTATTATTATTATTATTATTATTATTATTATTATTATTATTATTATTATTATTATTATTATTATTATTATTATTATTATTATTATTATTATTATTATTATTATTATTATTATTATTATTATTATTATTATTATTATTATTATTATTATTATTATTATTATTATTATTATTATTATTATTATTATTATTATTATTATTATTATTATTATTATTATTATTATTATTATTATTATTATTATTATTATTATTATTATTATTATTATTATTATTATTATTATTATTATTATTATTATTATTATTATTATTATTATTATTATTATTATTATTATTATTATTATTATTATTATTATTATTATTATTATTATTATTATTATTATTATTATTATTATTATTATTATTATTATTATTATTATTATTATTATTATTATTATTATTATTATTATTATTATTATTATTATTATTATTATTATTATTATTATTATTATTATTATTATTATTATTATTATTATTATTATTATTATTATTATTATTATTATTATTATTATTATTATTATTATTATTATTATTATTATTATTATTATTATTATTATTATTATTATTATTATTATTATTATTATTATTATTATTATTATTATTATTATTATTATTATTATTATTATTATTATTATTATTATTATTATTATTATTATTATTATTATTATTATTATTATTATTATTATTATTATTATTATTATTATTATTATTATTATTATTATTATTATTATTATTATTATTATTATTATTATTATTATTATTATTATTATTATTATTATTATTATTATTATAACAACTTTGGCTCACAGGGTAGAGATAAAATCTCTATTGAACAAAATAACAAAATTGCTTATGATATTAGTGAACAAATTGATGACATAAGTATGGACCATATTGGAGGTTTGAAACAGTATATTCAACAATGCGTCAAAAAAGAATTACAAATATTGAAAGATAGTTTTAAAAAGACTCTTGCTGATGAAATATCAAAAATTTCGATGGATTTGAAACTCGAATTTGAAGAACTGAAACAAATTCTAAGCTCAGAACAATCAAAGCTCTTAAGTAAGGATAATCATAAAGATAATCAAAAACCTCATTTCTATAGCTCAGCTGTGAAAATACCTAAAAAAGTAATAAACACTGAACGCATTATAATTAAACCAGTTAGTGAACAGAATGGTAACGTAACTTTAAACCAATTAAAAACTAATGTAAATGTCGCACAACTTGGTATCGGGATAAACAAAGTTACTAGTAGATCAGATGGTCGAGTTATCATTGACGTTGAAAAGGATTCCGATAAAAACACTCTGACAAAAGAAATTCATACCAAACTTGGTAACGTAGTTAAAATTACTCCAATAGTTAAAAAACGACCAAAGTTAAAAATCGTCGGCGTAGAGAAAGAACTTATAGATATGAACGGTAATACATTTCTGGACATCTTGTGCAATCAAAATGATCTAAAAAAACCAGATAATCAACCAGCCGATATGAAATTAATAAAGAGATACTTAATTCGGGATGAATATGGGACAGTTTTACTCGAAGTTGATCCTGATATTCATCGAAAGATATTAGAGAACAATAGAATTAAGATTGGATGGAGAAGATATAAGGTCTTTAATTACGTCGATGTAAAGAGATGTTTCAAGTGTTGGGGATACAACCATTTCAAAATTAATTGCACTAAGCAGGAAACTTGCCGAATTTGTGCACAACAGCACAATGAAAAAGATTGTAAAAATGATTTTAGAAAATGTATAAACTGTGTTGAAATGGTTCAGAAATTGAAGTTGACTGACGTAAACGTAGATCATGAAGCTACAAATCATAAATGTAATTGTTATATAAAAATATTGGAAAAAATAGAATCTAATACATTACGTAGTAATAATCAAAATTTTTTAGAATAAATTCATTAAATGAATGTAATTTATCAGTATTTGTTTTTAATGTATGTGGGTTGACGTATCGTAAAGATCAAGTTGATTTATTGTTATGTTGCGAAAAACCGGATGTTGTGTGTTTATCAGAGACACACGTGACAGAAGATGTATCTGATCATGAAATAACGTTTAATAATTATAATTTAATAAGAGCAAATACTAAAAATTGCAGAACTGGCGGCACAATTATTTATGTTAAAAAAAATATTAAGTTTAAAGTTCTATATAATTTAGATAATGTAATCGAAGGAACGTGGATGAATATTATAAAGATAAATAAGCTAACAATATGTAATTTATACAGATCACCCAGTAGCAATGTTAGTAAATTCTGTGATAAAATCATACAATTAACTGACAAACTACTGGAGCTCGACAATTTAATAATTGTTGGTGATTTTAACATAGACGTCAAAAAAAACGATTACTATGCTAATAAATTGATAAATGAACTAGCTTATATCGGTCTTAGACAGAAAGTTAAGAAACCGACTAGGTCAACGCTAAATTCGGATACAATAATAGATTTGGTATTTTCAAATTTCAATTTAATGACGAAAGTGTTAGAATCTCCAAAAATTTCAGATCACAATATAATAAGACTAGAAATTAATAAAGAAAATAAAACTGTTATTTCGGAATCATACTACAAAAGAGACTACCGAAGTTTTGATGAAGATGCTTTCATAGATAATTTACTACTTAAATTTTATAGATTTAGCTATGACTTCTCTAGGGATGCCTTAGAGTCAGTTGTCCATAATAAATTTAATTTAGTGACCAATGAAATAATTGATAATATTAATAATACATTAGACGACATGGCACCATTAGTAAAAAGAGAAACTTATTACTCGTGGAAAGTAAAACCGTGGATCAATAAATCTATCATCGATAAAATTAAAATACGTGACGCGTCTTTTAGGAGAGCTAGGAAATCTAAACTATTGGCAGATTTAATTGTATATAGAAAATTAAGAAATGAAGTGGTTAGTCAATTAAGAATTAATAAAAAAAGTTATTACGAACAAATTATAGATAAAAATAAGAATAATATGCAAAGGTTATGGAAATCATTAAAAGATTTAATTGGGGACAAGAAAGCTTGTTCTACTATTTTGAACGAAATTAATTTTAACGGAGAAGTTATCGACGATCCATCTATTATTGCAAATAGATTAAATAAGTATTTTATTGATAGTATAGAAAAAATAATTAGTGATATTGGCTGTGATAATGTTAATAATGAGTTTCATATTGAAAATAATAAATTAGGAAGATGGAATGAATTTAATGGAACTACTTACTCTAAACTAAATATGATTATTAATCAGTTTGACGTAAAAAAAGGATCAAAGAATGAAATTAATGCTGAAATTATTCAATTAGTCTGGAGAGCAATAAATGATTTGATTTTATCTATGATAAATAAATCCCTGGAACTTGGAATTGTGCCTACAGATTGGAAAACATCAATTGTAATACCCATTCAGAAAATTAAGAATAGCATAAAAGCTGAAGAGTTGAGACCAATAAATACTTTACCGATATATGAGCAAATATTAGAACAGGTGGTAAAAGAACATTTGGAAAATTTTATAGAAAATAACAACATTTTAAACAACGAACAGTCAGGTTTTAGAAAAAAGTACTCATGCGAAACAGCCTTGCAAGATTCGTTCATAAATTGGAGAATTGACTTAGATAAAGGATTACATATTGGTGTTCTATTTGTCGATTTTGCACGAGCTTTTGAGACAATTAATAGATACAAATTATTAAAAAAACTACAGGTTTTAGGTATAGGAGGTACAGTTCTCAAGTGGTTCAAATCGTATTTATTGGAACGAAAGCAAAAAGTAAAATTTAAAAATATATTTTCAAATGCTGAAGAAGTTAAACATGGTGTACCCCAGGGTTCAAAGCTGGGGCCTTTATTATTCATAATTTATATTAATGACGTCGTCATAAAACTTAAAAATCTTGGTATCAACTGTAAATTATTTGCGGACGACATGAAAATATATTTTAGCAGTAATAATATAAGCCTAATTGAAGATAAATTGAATGAGAGTTTAAACATATTACAAGAATGGTTAAAAGAGAATCAACTAAAAATAAATATTAAAAAGACAGTATTTATGGTAATTCATGATCAAAGAATACAAAATATAAGAGGCAAGTGTATAATAAAAATGAACAATGAGGTGATTAAAGAAGTTAATAAAACTAAATATTTGGGAGTAATGATAGATGACAATCTGACGTTTAATGACAATTCAATATTTGTAGCTAATAAAGTAGCAAAGAAAATCAATGTTCTATATAGGCTTAATCATAGTGTAAGTAGTTATACAAAATGTGTAATATATAAGACGATAGTTGCTCCTCATTTTGAATATTGCAGCACTGTGATGCTAAATTATAGCCAAAATAAATTAAATACATTACAAAAATTACAAAATAGGGCTATGCGTATTGTTCTAGGCGTTAACAGGTATACTAGCATAAAAGTAATGTTACAAACTCTTGGATGGCTGTCAATCCATCAAAGAATCATGTATAATACTTGTATATTGATCTATAAAATGATAAATAGACTAACACCATCATATCTGTATGATCGCGTTAAACTAAACAACGAGAGAAGTATGTATAATACTAGGAATAGTAATCTATTAAACATTGAGAATATGAAAACACGAACAGCTGAAAAGTCTCTTATATACAAAGGCTACAGCTGGTATAATGAATTACCTATTACAATAAGAAATGAAACAACCCTACCAGGTTTTAAAAGACAATTAAAAGAACATATAAAATTATGTGTAAATTTTGAAATATTGTAGATAAATTAATAATTGACTTAGACGACAAACTTGTAAGAGTCTTCTCGTCACATAAATCTTAAATGTATGAACGCAATATTGTAAATGGTTGATGTAGCAAATTGCTAATGAATAAACATTTTTATTATTATTATTATTATTATTATTATTATTATTATTATTATTATTATTATTATTATTATTATTATTATTATTATTATTATTATTATTATTATTATTATTATTATTATTATTATTATTATTATTATTATTATTATTATTATTATTATTATTGTTATTATTATTATTATTATTATTATTATTATTATTATTATTATTATTATTATTATTATTATTATTATTATTATTATTATTATTATTATTAGATATATCCAGACACGCATTACATATCGTATAGCAATCTTACTAAGCATCATTCTAACTAATTATACTTTTGTAATTAGCAATAAGTGTGGTGATAAATAAATAAATATTATTGTTGAGAATCTCGAGATGAGATTTGAACTTTCTTTGAATGTGGAAAAACCGACTCCCACAGGTTTATGTTAAAAAAAAAAATTAAAAATTGGTTTATAGTTTAAATGGATCTCAAGGAATTGAACAAACAGTATAGCTTGGAAAGATTATTGTCCATTAAGAAGCTGAACGAACTCTAGAATTGGACAAGAAATATAAAATTATGGAACTAAAAACTGTAAAAACTTAATTTAGGCCAAAAATGATTGTCAACAACTACGATAAATGTAACATTTTTTTTAACAAATCGATTAGTGATTCATTTAAATGAAAATGAAGATCAATATGAAACTTTAACTTCAATATTACGATACTCTGTACAATATATTTAAATTTATAATACAAACAAACATAAAAAATTGTTTGAAGAGATTTTTTTTATTCTTATTATATTTAAAAGAAGCATATAAAACTCAAATTAAATGCTAAAAATTTTTTTATGAATTTAGTTTAATCAAAAGTTTTATTTATCTATAAATCTATCTTAATTCTGACTAAAAAGCCTGGACAAAATCGACTGAAAATATTAATTTCAAAAGTTAATATGTTAATTTACAGGTTATTCGTAAAATTTTAATTTTTTAAAGTACATAAAAATATCTATTGATTATAAATTTAAAAAATCGATTTGTCAACTGCCATCTATTTCATATAATCTTAACTAACATCATCTATATGTATGTATGTAACTGTTTTGTAAACGAATTGTCTTAACCCGTCAGCAATCCCGTTATGAGCATTTTGCTCACAGGACACTATTCAACTTATAGGATGTCGCTGTCGCGCAAGCGAGACACTAAAAACCACAGGAGTGCTGACGGGTTAACAATAACGTGCCTGACTTTTTATTTAGTCACAATCAGTCATCACCGCGAGTTATGTATACACGCGTTTCCGTATTTTTATTAATGTTTTACTTTAAATATTAATTCATCATTGTCGTTGAATAAACTTCAATTGTTAATAATGAATTAATAGTGTGTTATTTATTTAGTTTATTATGTTACTTTTCCATTATATATATATATATATATATATATATATATATATATATATATATATATATATATATATATATATATATATATATATATATATATATAGTCCAAGCTCGTCTAAAGTAGTTGTCAGAGGGTGTAGGAGAAAAAATTTGAGATTTAGGCTCCCTCTTCATCTTATTTCTCGATCGCGTTCTTCATGTGCGTTTTACAGATATGAATTGATGCAAGTCGTTCCTAATAAGTAACGATTGAAATTAGGTTAAGAAACCAATGAATAGTGATAAATTCTTCACAAATCAAAGTTAATAATATACAAATGTTATTTAATTGTAATACTATGCATTCACAAAAATTTATTGTTTTAAAAATTCGTCTTAAACGAACACTGAGTGATGCTGATAACGAGCGTCCAGACATGCAATTTGAGCGTCCGAAAGAGTGGGGGACGTAGAGTCATAACGAAAAGAGCGGTAGGGAGAGGTGCTTTTAACGAGTTTAGACTATAGATATATAAATTAAACAGAAGAAGTGAGCAGCTTCTTAAACGAATAGCGCGCCTATAATAGCACGTGACGCAGATGATGTCATGTGATCCCGATGAAATGACATGATGAAAAAATGTAGTGTGATGGATATTTAAATGAAGAATAAGTGGTCCTCCATCTTATGAGATGGCGTTAAAATAGGCGCGCGCACGGCAATATCACATATAGTCTTACAAGATTCGTACGTCGCTATTAGTTTCATTATGGATCCCGCCAAAGATTTAACGTTTACTCAAGTCATAAAAAATTTGACTAAAACAGTAGCTGGCTATTGTGATACAATTTGTCAGAGCGATTCAGTCACATATGAAGAGTGTTTAAGATGCGCAAAAGTTTGTACCGATACTATTAATTATTTTAATTCAATATTATCAGATTCAAAATCTCGTGTTCAAGAAAAACAGTGTTTACAAGAAAATATTTCACTTTTGCATTATTACCATGAAAGGTTTATCCACTTAAGTAGACAAGTTAATGGTGATAATTCGAATCCTAATAATTTAATAAAATGGCGAGATTTAGAAAACGCTTTCCAAGATCGTATCAAAACTGGTTGCATAGTGAACCTTGGTCACACTGATATGCGTGAATTTTTAAATGATGCAAAAAATGTTGTGCTTGATAAAATACACAATATTTTAAATCAAGAAGGGAACATTAAAGTGAGTAGTACACTGCTAAGTAATTTTCAAAATATTAAAAGTGATGGCACTGTTGAAGAAAGAAAATCATTTAAAACCAAAACTCATGAAATTCTATTCGCAACGTCACTCAACGATTGGTTTAATGATAATGTCTACGATATACTGCTGAAAAAAGTAGAAGAATTTTTTCACAAAGATTCGGGGTGGAGTTTGAAGGAAACAATTAATTTAACCATCAATGTTTCAAGGTATATGTATACATATATATATGTTTATTTATGTTTACTTGATCTCTTAGTAAAATTTAATTTTAATGTGTCAATCAAATATTTCAAGGTATGCACCTCTGCAAGTCGGCGTTTCTACGTTCATCGAACTGCCCAAGGAGATTCGTGATAAAAAAGCAGTGCTCAACATTAAAAACTATGATGAGTATTGCTTTCTGTGGTGCGTTAATGCAGCGTTATATTCCGGTACAACTAAAAGTCCTGAGAGACCATCTTCTTACCCACATTTTAGTCAAAACTTAAAATATGAAGGTATTAAATTTCCTATTCAACTAAAAGACATTGCTATTTTCGAAAAACTTAATGATTTATCTATTAATGTTTACAGTTTAGAGTCAAATTTTATTAAAACTAAGAAAAACGAACTATCAAGTGATATTGTACCATTATATTTAAGTAATAATAATGTTGATTCAGATACAGCAACAATTCATTTGCTAATGTTGGAAGCATCAAATATTAGTAATGAAATTGATGAAAATCCCAGCAATTATGTGCCGATATTTCATTTTGCTTGGATTAGAAATTTATCGCGTTTATTTAAGAGTCAATTATCTAAAGCTCATTGTAAATTAATTTTCTGTGATCGTTGCATTTGTCATTTTAAGCTTAAAACTGCTTATGACAAACATCGACTTGATTGTTCGGCGTATAATAATGTTAGAATGAGATTACCAGAAAATGATGATAAAATTATGCGATTTAAAAATTATAAATTTAAAGAATCAGTGCCCTTTGTTGTTTATGCTGATATTGAATGTACACTTTTATCTGAGCCGGAAGAAGTTCAAAAGCATGTCCCGCACAGTGTAGCTTTTTATATTCATTGTAGTTATGACAATTCATTGTCTAAATTTGAAATAAATCGTTCTACTGATTGCATTGAGTGGTTTGTACAGTATTTGAAAAGTTTCGGTAAAAAATTAGATCGTATAATAAAAAATGTTAAAAAAATGGAACCACTTAGTGATGCAGAAAAGAATAATTTCAGAACATCAAGAAACTGTCATATATGCGGTAAGCCTTTCATATCTCCCAATGAAGAAAGATGTTACGATCATTGTCATTTTACAGGAAAATATCGAGGTCCGGCACACATTTCATGTAACTTAAATTATAAACAACCTCACACGATCCCTGTAATATTTCATAATCTGTCTGGTTATGATTCACATTTCATAATAAAATCTTTAGTATCGGCTTTCAGTGGTAAAATCACAATAATACCGGAAAATAAAGAAAAATATATAGCTTTTACTAAAAGTATCGAAAATACAGATGTTTCGTTAAGATTTATTGATTCATTCCGTTTCATGGCTTCTAGTATAGAAAAATTAGCATCATATCTTAGTGATGATGATAAGAAAATTACACAGCATTATTATCCCGATCTTGAGGAATTTAAATTAGTTACACGCAAAGGTGTATTTCCATATGAGTATGTGGACTCAATCAAAAGATTTGATGATAAGCAATTACCTGAAAAAATATTATTTTATTCCAAACTTAATGACGAGAGTGTGTCTGATGAGGACTACAACCATGCTCAACAAATTTGGAATAAATTCAACGTTAAAACACTTGGTGAGTATTCAGACTTATACTTAAAAACAGATGTTTTGCTATTGGTTGATATATTTGAAAATTTTCGTAAAAGTTGCCATCAAACATATGAGTTAGATCCTTTACATTATTATACTGCTCCGGGACTTGCTTTTGACGCTATGCTGAAGCATACAGGTGTTGAATTAGAATTATTAGACGATTCAGAAATGATACTGTTTATAGAAAAAGGTATTAGAGGTGGTGTGTCGCAGTGCACAAATCGCTATGCTCGAGCTAACAATCGTTTTATGGAGAACGATTTTAATCCAAATTTAGATGAATCGTACTTGATGTATTTCGATGTAAACAATTTGTACGGGGCCGCAATGTGCATGTCTTTACCGCAAGGATCATTTGAATGGGTAGAAAATTTTGAATATACACAGGAGAACATGGAAACTCTTTTTAATTGTAGTGAATCTGAAGGATTTATATTGGAGGTGGATTTAAATTATCCAATAGAGCTACATGATCTGCATAAAGACTTGCCATTGTGCCCTGAACATTTTGTACCTCCCAAGAGTAAACAGTCAAAATTAGCCACAACTTTATATGCAAAAGAAAAATATATAATTCACTATAAAAATTTGCAGCAATGCCTCACGCTAGGCATGAAGCTTGTAAAAGTTCATCGAGTGTTGAAATTTAAACAATCAGTATGGTTAAAACCGTATATTGATAAAAATACTAATTGTAGAAAAAATGCAAAAAATAAATTCGAGACCAATTTTTACAAGCTTATGAATAACGCGGTTTTTGGGAAGACAATGGAAAATGTTAGAAAGTATAAAACTGTTAAAGTAGTTGATTCATGGACGGGTAAAAATGGCGCTAAGACGTTAATATCAAAGCCTAATTTCCATAGTTTTGATATTTTAAATGAAAATATTGTTATCATTGAAATGAAAAATTTAAATGTATACTTTAATAAGCCAATTTATGTCGGTTTCAGTATTCTCGATTTATCAAAGACTTTTATGTATGATTTCCATTATAATTATATAAAGAATAACTTTAAAGATGATGAATCGAAATTATTGTACACTGATACTGATAGTTTAATTTATGAGTTTAAGGTTCCAAATATTTATGACATTATCAAACGTGATATCCATAAATTTGATACCTCAGATTATCCACAGAATAATGTTTAGGGTATTCCTTTAAAAAACAAAAAAGTTTTAGGTCTAATAAAAGATGAAAACAACGGGAAAATAATGGCAGAGTTTGTTGGCTTAAGAGCAAAGCTATATACATTTAAAATTTTTAATGATAATCAAGCTATAAAAAAAGCGAAAGGTGTTAAGGGCTCAACTTTAAGGACTATCACGTTTGATGATTTCAAAAAATGCCTCTTTGAACATGTTGAGATTAAAAAACCTCAATTCTTAATAAGAAGCCGTAAACATGAAGTAAAAACTATTAAACAAACTAAGTTAGCATTAAGCTGGGATGATAATAAAAGAAAATTAATTGATGGTTCATCCGACACCCTAACTTGGGGATATAAAGAAACCATAACTAATAGTAATGATTATGATGATGATGATGATGATGATGAAAAAATGATGACTGGTTAGACAAAATTATAGAATATGAATTTATAATGATAAGTAAATCAAGGTTTATAAATAAAAGAATAAATAAATAAATATGTTGTGAATATGTAAATTTTCGTTCTAATATTTTAAAATTGATATTGTAACCGTGCAGCAAGCGTAAGACGTGAGAGTGTGGCTCTCTCGCTTCATTTATTTTCTCTCTCTCTCTCTCTTTCTTCTTGCTCTGAGAGTCAAGTGCAGCAGTCTAGTCTCAGCGTTAGAATTTGGGGGATGATTTCGCGCAGCATAAGACCGCAAATTAGTCCCTGCGCATAATTAGGTGGGGTCAACGCAGGTTGGTGGCCCAGAGAACTGACCCGAGACGGACACTTGAGTTCGGTTAGCGAAAACGCACCGACGCAAAATTCTTTCTGCTCAAATAATTATTTATGAGAACTTTTCTTTTGATATATTAAACTAAATTTATTTAACTTATTATAAGTAATACGAAAACCTTCCGCTTGGTTCTTTCATAATTTATTTGAACTGAGATTTAACTTGTTAATTGAGATACGTGGCGTTGCTTTGATACACAAAATCTAATATTACACCTAAAGTTCATTTATCTGGTCAAATAAATAAAACCAAAGAGTATAAAGTGAGTGGTGTGGTTTTTCTTCGTGTGCAACAACCTGCCGACGCTGATCCCAGGAGCCCGAGGAACCTATTGGACACCAACATCACCAGGACAAAGCCGAGAAGAATCGTCGACCAGTTTTGTCAGTAAACAGATCAAGATTCTGATAAGTTCTGAACAAATTATATATAGATCTACGGATTATAATTCGTTTTCTCTCTCTTCAACGTAGCCCAATATTAAAATCATTTAACAAAATTGTCGCATTTCACGCTCTATATATTTACGCGTTTCTTAATGAATAAATTTCTTTCGTCGATTATATACATATATATACACGGAAAAAAATTTTCTGTAACCGTAAGATAAGACAACTTACAGTAACAAATTTCTGCCTTAATATACGGATAACGAAGCATTCGTTATGATTACAATGTTTTTGCACCTAGCAATGGTTTGTAACTGCAGCAGAACTGTTGTGTTGCAGTAAAAAAAGTGATTTGTTAAAATAACAAAATGAATTTGTAGCACTGACAAAATTTTTGTCTCCACAAGCTAAGATTACTTAAAATAACAAATGCTTGCTTTGAAATACGATGATATTGATATAATGAATATCATTTGTTCTCATAACGAATAGGCTTCTTAATTATGACACAATTTCATTTGTTATTATAACAAATTGATTTGTTACCGTAAGCTAATCATGTTTGTCAGTATAACAAAATTTTTTGCTATCCCGTCTTTTGTTATGACGACGGAACTCTTTCTTTCCGTGTATATATATATATATATATATATATATATATATATATATATATATATATATATATATATATATATATATATATATATATATATATATAAATTTAGAATAATAAAAGAGGGGAATTTCGTATATGATTGGGAATCTTGGTTAAATAAAATTTGATAAAATTATAAATCTGATCTTTTATCTAACTTTAATTATCACCAGCGTCATTTAGTTAAGTTCATTTCAGCCGCGTGTCCGGCTCAAAGAGAGTCAACCCACATCTGAGATTCTTTTCCCGATTTGCAGGACCAGCAGCAGAGAACTTCAATACTTACAATTAATAATAAAACTTAATTATCAATAGTTATTCGGGAAAATTAATTGACTGTAGTCCGTGGCTACTGAACACGACGTATAGTCAGGGCCCACCGTTATAATATAAGCTTACAGATCTGATTTCTCATTCCCGATGATGCGGTTACCAATGCTAAACCACTTACCGTACGATTGGATTCCTCGTTTTATTTTTAATATTTCAACTCAGTATACATAAGGATACATTACTTTACTGAGCTCCTCTTCATCGAATGGATCTACAATTGGCTGATCTTAATAATCCACTAGTGTATGAGTTACAAGAATAGTTTCTTGCAATGTTTCGAATGTAGAAAATTCAGTCATCCAATTTGGCGTATTTCCTATCTTGAAAACATGTTCAAATTTATTAATTCTAACTTTATCTCCAACTTTGAACTTGATCATTCATCTTTCTTTGCAACCTAAAGACGTTTGTAAATCCTTAATTTAAAAAAAAGATTCAAAACGATTCAATTTTGCTATTCTATAAATATATGTTCACCATTAAGTGAATCGTTTTGTTTGATCAGGGATATATTTTTTAAGATATGTTTCTCATTTTCAGCAGTTACATCAACAGCTTTCATTTTAATAGTACGATGTTTGGAATTTGTGTAAAAATTTATATTTCTGCTAGCATATCAATTCGGATAAATTAACCACGAACAGAAAATTTTCGTCCCATTGAATATTTTAGTGTTCGATTAAGATTTTCACATATTGATGCCTTTAGGTAACATCAACAGCTCGTAACGTCACGAGCGCTTTTACTCTTGATTGGAACTGCGTAATAACATTATAAAAAATATATATAACTGTAAGTAAGTACTTATAATCTTCGACGTTCAAAATATATTGTATCGACCACTCAATCTGCTTGCTAGCTCGAATCCTATCTATAAGATTAGGTGTTAAGAATTTAGACATCCAAAACAAAGAACTGATAAATTGATAACAGTTTCATCAATGATCATAAACATTTCTTTTTCTCTATCGTTATTGGACGTTAATTCAGTAGCACTAGGGATTTTATATATTTATAATAGTCTCGTAGATCAATCACAGCAAAGGAACGAACAATAAGCGAACACTCGGCTGAAACACTAGTAACTCCTCATTTTGACTATCCATTTTGGTCAAGCTGCTATAGAAATAAAATCTTCAAATAAGAGAACTTTTTATTCTACTCCACCAAATGTCTGAATTTAACGATGTGAAATCGCAACTAATAAGAGCCTAGAATGTTGTTCTATATGAAAAGAGCATCAATGATTAAATAAAGCTATCACTGAAACATTTTAAAAATTATAATTCTAAAGTTAAAGTCCTTCATATAACAATAAGGTAATGTCGAAAATTTACAGTGACAACGAATTCTTAATAAAATAAGGTAAAATGTAATATCCACTTTTATGAAAGTTTGATCGAATATTAGGAATTAAAATAAAAAATTTAACGTCAATAAAAAGGGAAAATATAAAATTTACTGCTTTTACGAATTTGCTGCCTAGAATAAGGAGAAATATTAAGATCACTTTCATAAAAGATTTATTAAATACGATACGTTTGAATATAAAATCAGACCTATACAATAAGAAGAAATATGAAATTCATTTTTTTTACGAATTTACTGCCTAAGATAAGGAAAAATATAAAAATCACTCTTATGAAAGATTTATCAAATACGACTCGTTGAAATAGAAAATCCGAACCAAACGATAGGGAGAAATATAAAATTTACGGCTTTGACGAATTTGTGGCAGAGGATAAAAGAATTATAAAAATCACTTTTGAGAAAAACATCAAATACGATACGTTAAAATTAAAAATCAGACCTCTACAATAAGGAGAAATAGAAAATCCACTGTTTTTACGAATTTGCTGCCTAGAATACGGAGATATATAAAAGTCACTTTAATGAAAGATTCATCCAATACGATGCGGTAAAATAAAAAATCTGACCTATACAATAAGGAGAAATATAAAATTGACGGCTTTGACGAATTTGCGGCAGAGGATAAGGAGAATTATAAAAATCACTTTTAAGAAAAACTTATCAAATGCGATACCTGAAAATTGATAATCAGACCTCTACAATAAGGAGAAATAGAAAATCCACTGTTTTTACGAATTTGCTGCCTAGAATAATGAGATATATAAAAATCACTTTAATGAAAGATTCATCAAATACGATACGGTAAAATAAGAAATCCGACCTCTACAAAAAGGAGAGATAGAAAATCCACTGTTTTTACGAATTTGCTGCCTAGAATAAGGAGATATATAAAAATCACTTTAATGAAAGATTCATCAAATACGATGCGGTAAAATAAAAAATCCGACCTATACAATAAGGAGAAATATAAAATTGACGGCTTTGACGAATTTGCGGCAGAGGATAAGGAGAATTATAAAAATCACTTTTAAGAAAAACTTATCAAATACGATACCTTAAAATTAAAAATCAGACCTCTACAATGGGGAGAAATAGAAAATCCACTGTTTTTACGAATTTGCTGCCTAGAATAAGGAGATATATAAAAATCACTTTAATGAAAGATTCATCAAATACGATACGGTAAAATAAAAAATCCGACCTATACAATAAGGAGAAATATAAAATTGACGGCTTTGACGAATTTGCGGCAGAGGATAAGGAGAATTATAAAAATCACTTTTAAGAAAAACTTATCAAATGCGATACCTGAAAATTAATAATCAGACCTCTACAATAAGGAGAAATAGAAAATCCACTGTTTTTACGAATTTGCTGCCTAGAATAATGAGATATATAAAAATCACTTTAATGAAAGATTCATCAAATACGATACGGTAAAATAAAAAATCCGACCTCTACAAAAAGGAGAGATAGAAAATCCACTGTTTTTACGAATTTGCTGCCTAGAATAAGGAGATATATAAAAATCACTTTAATGAAAGATTCATCAAATACGATGCGGTAAAATAAAAAATCCGACCTATACAATAAGGAGAAATATAAAATTGACGGCTTTGACGAATTTGCGGCAGAGGATAAGGAGAATTATAAAAATCACTTTTAAGAAAAACTTATCAAATACGATACCTTAAAATTAAAAATCAGACCTCTACAATGGGGAGAAATAGAAAATCCACTGTTTTTACGAATTTGCTGCCTAGAATAAGGAGATATATAAAAATCACTTTAATGAAAGATTCATCAAATACGATACGGTAAAATAAAAAATCCGACCTATACAATAAGGAGAAATATAAAATTCACAGCTTTTACGAATTTGCTGCATAGGGTCAGTAGAAATATAGAATTCACGATTATAAAGAAGAGAATACTATGGATATGCTCATGGATATTAATATGGATTTGAATGATACAAATATCGATTGGGATACGCATAGAGACGTAGATACAGACATAGCTGTAAATACGGAGGCGGACGTTAGTATGGATATTGATAATGAAATAGATTTGACCATGGATACAGAGACGGATGATCGGATGGATATTGATAGTGAAATAGATTTGAAAATGGATACGAAGACGGACAATAGGATGGATATCGATGATGAAATAGATTTGAAGGTGGATACGAATATAAATAGTAGTAACCAAGGTTATACAATCTTATGCTCATCAACTTGGACGTTCATAAGCAACAATGAAGAACATCAGATTTCATTTTTAGCTCCATCGAACTCTGTGGGTCTGTTCGTGTGTACGCAGACACAATAACGAAATCAAGGATCAATAAATAATCAGCGTTAACTTCAAAATGTATGAAGGAGAACACTATCTAATGTAACTCGTATAATATGAAAATTTAATTATCATAAACAAGCAATTGCTACCTAATAATAGTTTCATAAATGAACATGAATTTTATTTTCCATCGAAATTAAACGCCAGTGTAGCAACAGTAAAAATTTCATATATTCGATAGCTTTGTAGATAAATCAAAGCAACCGAAATCGTAAATAGCCGAAAACTTGACTAAGACATAAGTCACTCCTCATTTTGATTTTCCATTGTTCAAGCTGCTATAGAAATAAAATCTTCGAATAAAAGTATTTTTTATTCTACTCCACTAAATGTCTAAATTTAACGATGTGAAATCGCAACTTATGAGAGCCTACCCGATTCAGAAATATAATTTGTAATAATGTATCCATGCCAAAGTGTGAATCTATGAATAGTCAATTTAGCCAACTTCGAATCGTTTCAAAGCGTGTTTGAATTATTTCAAATTAGATTTCTGAATCAGGGTAGAACGTTGTGGAATATGTTAACAGCATGAATGATTAAATGAAGCTATCAATAAATAATTTTGAAAATTATATTCTTAAAATTGAAGTCCTTCACATGACAACAAGGTCATCAATTGAAAGGGGAAATATAAACTTGACTTATATGGAAGATTTATCAAATACAATAAGTTGAAATAAATAATTCGAAATGAATGATAGGGAGAAATATGAAATTGACTGCTTTGACGAATTTGCTGCATAAGAATAAGAGAAATATATAAATCACTTTTTTGAAAAATTTATCAAATACGATACGTTAAAATATGAAATCCGACCTATAGGTCGGATGTCACATCGTTAAATTTAGACATTTAGTGGAGTAGAATAAAAAATACGTTTATTCGAAGATTTTATTTCTATAGCAGCTTGAACAATGGAAAATCAAAATGAGGAGTGACTTATGTCTTAGTCAAGTTTTCGGCTATTTACGATTTCGGTTGCTTTGATTTATCTACAAAGCTATCGAATATATGAAATTTCTACTGTTGCTACACTGGCGTTTAATTTCGATGGAAAATAAAATTCATGTTCATTTATGAAACTATTATTAGGTAGCAATTGTTTGTTTATGATAATTAAATTTTCATATTATACGAGTTACATTAGATAGTGTTCTCCTTCATACATTTTGAAGTTAACGCTGATTATTTATTAATCCTTGATTTCGTTATTGTGTCTGCGTACACACGAACAGACCCACAGAGTTCGATGGAGCTAAAAATGAAATCTGATGTTCTTCATTGTTGCTTATGAACGTCCAAGTTGATGAGCATAAGATTGTATAACCTCGGTTACTACTATTTATATTTGTATCCACCTTCAAATTCATTTCATTATCAATATCCATCCTAACGTCTGTCTTCATATCCATGTTGAAATCTATTTCACTATCAATATCCATCCGATCATCCGTCTCTGTATCCATGGTCAAATCTATTTCATTATCAATATCCATACTAACGTCCGCCTCCGTATTCACAGCTATGTCTGTATCTACGTCTCTATGCGTACCCCAATCGATATTTGTATCATTCAAATCCATATCAATATCCATGAGCATATCCATAGTACTCTCTTCTTTATAATCGTGAATTCTATATTTCTACTGACCCTATGCAGCAAATTCGTAAAAGCTGTGAATTTTATATTTCTCCTTATTGTATAGGTCGGATTTTTTATTTTACCGTATCGTATTTGATGAATCTTTCTTTAAAGTGATTTTTATATATCTCCTTATCCTAGGCAGCAAATTCGAAAAAACAGTGGATTTTCTATTTCTCCTTATTGTAGAGGTCTGATTTTTAATTTTAAGGTATCGTATTTGATAAGTTTTTCTTAAAAGTGATTTTTATAATTCTCCTTATCTTCTGCCGCAAATTCGTCAAAGCCGTAAATTTTATATTTTTCCTTATTGTATAGGTCGAATTTATTATTTCACCCTATCGTATTTAATAAATTATTCACAAAAGTTATTTTTATATTTCTCCTTAACCTACCCGGGAAAAAATGATTTTGCCTAATTATATATAATTATATATGATTATATATGGAATATATATAATTATATATGGTATTATATATAATTATATATGGTTATATATAGGCCTATCTATAAGTATATATAGCCTTATATATAATTAGACCTAATTATACCGGGAAAAAAATGATTTTGCCTGATTATATATAGAATATATATGGTTATATATAGACCTATATATAAGTATATATAGTCTTATATATAATTAGACCTAATTATACCGGGAAAAAAATGATTTTGCCTAATTATATATAATTATATATAGAATATATATGGTTATATATAGACCTATATATAAGTATATATAGCCTTATATATAATTAGACCTAATTATACCGGGAAAAAAATGATTTTGCCTAATTATATATGATTATATATAGAATATATATGGTTATATATAGACCTATATATAAGTATATATAGCCTTATATATAATTAGATCTAATTATATCCCGGGACAAAATGATTTTGCCTAATTATATATGATTGTATATGGAATATATATAATAGTATATACCCATATATAGTTGTACATGGGTCTATATATGATTAGATCTGATTAGACCTGACCTATATAGACCCATATATAGTAATTTTTATTATATTTTAGATCTTTAAATCTATATATAATCAAATATAAATTAATTATTTATCTATATATATATATATATATATAAGTTAATATTTTATTTATAGAATATATTTAATATTTAGTTTTTCTTATTTAATATATTAGATGCTCTATGGTCTTTATTGATATTTCATAATCAATACTCGTTAAATGCATTATAGTTTTAGGTGTATATTTACAGAAATAATGATTACAATTTTACTATAAATTATAATTTTAAAATATTTACGAAGCGTTACATTATATTTTTCAGTCTGTTAAAAAAGTAATAAACTTATGTTTAATTAAACGTATAATTAAAAAAAAACTTCCCTCTGAATACTTCAATATTAATCGTACATGAACATACGTAATTGTATATAAATTACACATAATCATATATATGATTAAACCCGCCTAATTTTCGGATCTAATTATATATAAAATATGATATATATGTATTATACATAATCATATCTAATTATATATGAGTATATATAACTTATATATGATTATATATAATTAGACCTGGCCAATTTTCAGATCTAATTATATATAACGTATTATATATAATCATATATAACCTATATATAATTATATATAAATTATATATAATTAGACCTGGCCAATTTTTAGATCTAATTATATATAAGGTCTTATATATAATTATATATAATTAGGCAAAATCATTTTTTCCCGGGTATACAGCAAATTCGTCAAAGTAGTGAATTTTATATTTCGATCTCCCTATCGTTTAATTCGGATTTTTTATTTCAACGAGTCGTATTTGATGAATCTTTCA
Organism: Microplitis mediator; assembly: GCF_029852145.1. Taxonomy (NCBI): domain Eukaryota; kingdom Metazoa; phylum Arthropoda; class Insecta; order Hymenoptera; family Braconidae; genus Microplitis; species Microplitis mediator. The sequence goes on along the minus strand of NC_079971.1, from coordinate 6,835,369 downwards.
TGAGAGTGATTTTTATATTTCTCCTTATCCTAGGCAGCGAATTCAAAAAAACAGTGAATTTTCTATTTCTCCTTATTGTATACATACAATAAGTTGAAATAAATAATTCGAAATGAATGATAGGGAGAAATGTGAAATTGACTGCTTTGACGAATTTGCGACATAAGATAAGGAGAAATATAAAAATCACTTTTATGAAAAATTTATCAAATACGATACGTTTAAATAAAAAATCAGACCTCTACAATAAGAAGAAATAGAAAATCCACTGTTTTTACGAATTTGCTGCCTAGAATAAGGAGATATATAAAAATCACTTTAATGAAAGATTCATCAAATACGATACGGTAGAATTAAAAATCCGACCTGTACAATAAGGAGAAATATATAGGGGAGGGTGGGGCAGAGCGGCCCCCCTAAGTCAATTATTATTTTTTGTGGCTTTCAACCATAAGATCACTTTACTTTTGTCCTATTTCGAACAAATTTATGGACATTTTGCCAAAATTCTGAAAAATTTTTTTTTTTTTTGTGGGGCAGAGCGGCCCCCTCCAAAAAGTGATAAAAAAATTTTTTTTTTCGTTTTTTTTTTTTTAAATTGTTTTCATCATTAAGAATGTATTTCTTTCTCTTGACAACTATTTTTGGTTTTATATCACTCGAAAAAAATTTTTTAAAGCGTAAAAAATCGTTCACCCTCGATTACCTTAATTACTAATTGTTATTTAATAAAAAAAAAAATCAATTCTATAATTTTATTTTATTTCAAAAATTTATCAACTAAAAAAAAAAATTTAATTTTTATAAATTTTTAGTGATCAAATTTGCCTCTTACATAAAGAAACGGCCGAAAAATATGAAAAAATAATTTTTTCGGAAGTTTCGGCTGGTCCATTTTGCCCCAGGTGTTATGCGTAGGGCTAGAAATGTGGAATTATAATAATTTTTTTTTAATTTGACGATAAAAATATGAAAAAATCACTTTTTTTTAATTTTGGGCTTGTCCATTTTGCCCCAAATGTCATGCGTAGGGGTAAAAATGCACAAACATATCGGATTTATAGTAATTAGTCGAAAAAAAAAAAATTTTTTTTTTGGTCAAAATTTTAGGGGGGCCGCTCTGCCCCACCCTCCCCTATAAATTTACGGCTTTGACGAATTTGCGGCAGAGGATAAGGAGAATTATAAAAATCACTTTTAAGAAAAACTTATCAAATACGATACCTTAAAATTAAAAATCAGACCTCTACAATAAGGAGAAATAGAAAATTCACAGCTTTTACGAATTTGCTGCACAAGGTCAGAAGAAATAGAGAATTCACGATTATAAAAAAGAGAATACTATGGATATGCTCATGGATATTGATATGGATTTGAATGATACAAATATCGATTGGGGTACGCATAGAGACGTAGATACAGACATAGCTGTGAATACGGAGGCGGACGTTAGTATGGATATTGATAATGATATAGATTTGACCATGGATTCAGAGACGGATGATCGGATGGATATTGATAGTGAAATAGATTTGAAAATGGATACGGAGACGGACGATAGGATGGATATCGATGATGAAATAGATTTTAACATGGATATGGAGACAGACGTTAGGATGGATATTGATAATGAAATCAAATTGAAGGTGGATACGAATATAAATAGTGGTAACCAAGGTTATACAATCTTATGCTCATCAACTTGGACGTTCATAAACAACAATGAAGAACATCAGATTTCATTTTTAGCTCCATCGAACTTTGTGGGTCTGTTCGTGTGTACGCAGACACAATAACGAAATCAAGGATTAATAAATAATCAGCGTTAACTTCAAAATGTATAAAGGAGAACACTATCTAATGTAACTCGTATAATATGAAAGATTAATTATCATAAACAAACAATTGCTACCTAATAATAGTTTCATAAATGAACATGAATTTTTTTTTCCATCGAAATTAAAAGCCAGTGTAGCAACAGTAGAAATTTCAAATATTCGATAGCTTTGTAGATGAATGAAAGCAACCGAAATAGTAAATAGCCGAAAACTTGACTAAGACATAAGTCACTCCTCATTTTGATTTTCAATTGTTCAAGCTGCTATAGAAATAAAATCTTCGAATAAAAGTACTTTTTATTCTACTCCACTAAATGTCTAAATTTAACGATGTGACATCCGACCTATAGGTCGGATTTTATATTTTAACGTATCGTATTTGATAAATTTTTCAAAAAAGTGATTCATATATTTCTCTTATTCTTATGCAGCAAATTCGTCAAAGCAGTCAATTTCATATTTTTCCCTATCATTCATTTCGAATTATTTATTTCAATTTATTGTATTTGATAAATCTTTCATATGAGTCAAGTTTATATTTCCCCTTTCAATTGATGACCTTGTTGTCATTTGAAGGACTTCAATTTTAAGAATATAATTTTCAAAATTATTTATTGATAGCTTCATTTAATCATTCATGCTGTTAACATATTCCACAATGTTCTACCCTGATTCAGAAATCTAATTTGAAATAATTCAAACACGCTTTGAAACGATTCGAAGTTGGCTAAATTGACTATTCATGGATTCACACTTTGGCATGGATACATTATTACAAATTATATTTCTGAATCGGGTAGGCTCTCATAAGTTGCGATTTCACATCGTTAAATTTAGACATTTGGTGGAGTAGAATAAAAAGTACTTTTATTCGAAGATTTTATTTCTATAGCAGCTTGAACAATGGAAAATCAAAATGAGGAGTGACTTATGTCTTAGTCAAGTTTTCGGCTATTTACGATTTCGGTTGCTTTGATTTATCTACAAAGCTATCGAATATATGAAATTTCTACTGTTGCTACACTGGCGTTTAATTTCGATGGAAAAAAAAATTCAAGTTCATTTATGAAACTATTATTAGGTAGCAATTGTTTGTTTATGATAATTAATCTTTCATATTCTACGAGTTACATTAGATAGTGTTCTCCTTTATACATTTTGAAGTTAACGCTGATTATTTATTAATCCTTGATTTCGTTATTGTGTCTGCGTACACACGAACAGACCCACAGCGTACGATGGAGCTAAAAATGAAATCTGATGTTCTTCATTGTTGTTTATGAACGTCCAAGTTGATGAGCATAAGATTGTATAACCTTGGTTACCACTATTTATATTCGTACCCACCTTCAATTTCATTTCATTATCAATATCCATCCTAACGTCTGTCTCCATATCCATGTTGAAATCTATTTCATCATCGATATCCATCCTATTGTCCGTCTTCGTATCCATTTTCAAATCTATTTCACTATCAATATCCATCCGATCATCCGTCTCTGTATCCATGGTCAAATCTATTTCATTATCAATATCCATACTAACGTCCGCCTCCGTATTCACAGCTATGTCTGTATCTACGTCTCTATGCGTACCCCAATCGATATTTGTATCATTCAAATCCATATCAATATCCATGAGCATATCCATAGTATTCTCTTCTTTACAATCGTGAATTCTATATTTCTACTGACCCTATGCAGCAAATTCGTAAAAGCTGTGAATTTTATATTTCTCCTTATTGTATAGGTCGGATTTTTTATTTTACCGTATCGTATTTGATGAATCTTTCTTTAAAGTGATTTTTATATATCTCCTTATCCTAGGCAGCAAATTCGAAAAAACAGTGGATTTTCTATTTCTCCTTATTGTAGAGGTCTGATTTTTAATTTTAAGGTATCGTATTTGATAAGTTTTTCTTAAAAGTGATTTTTATATTTCTCCTTATCTTATGTCGCAAATTCGTCAAAGCAGTCAATTTCATATTTCTCCCTATCATTCATTTCGAATTATTTATTTCAACTTATTGTATATATACAATAAGGAGAAATAGAAAATTCACCGTTTTTTTGAATTTGCTGCCTAGGATAAGGAGAAATTTAAAAATCACTCTCATGAAAGATTTATCAAATACGACTCGTTGAAATAAAAAATCCGAATTAAACGATAGGGAGATCGAAATATAACATTCACTGCTTTGACGAATTTGCTGTATAGGTTAAGGAGAAATATAAAAATAACTTTTATGAATAATTTATTAAATACGATAGGGTGAAATAATAAATTCGACCTATACAATAGGGAGAAATAGAAAATTTACGGCTTTGATGAATTTGCGGCAGGGGATAAGAAGAATTATAAAAATTACTTTTAAGAAAATCTTATCAAATACGATACGTTAAAATTAAACATCAGACCTTTACAATAAGGAGAAATAGAAAATCCACTGTTTTTTCGAATTTGCTGCCTAGGATAAGGAGATATATAAAAATCACTTTAATGAAAGATTCATCAAATACGATACGGTAAAATAAAAAATCCGACCTATACGATAAGGAGAAATATAAAATTCACAGCTTTTACGAATTTGTTGCACAAGGTCAGAAGAAATAGAGAATTCACGATTATAAAAAAGAGAATACTATGGATATTGATATGGATTTGAATGATACAAATATCGATTGGGGTACGCATAGAGACGTAGATACAGACATAGCTGTGAATACGGAGGCGGACGTTAGTATGGATATTGATAATGAAATAGATTTGACCATGGATACAGAGACGGATGATCGGATGGATATTGATAGTGAAATAGATTTGAAAATGGATACGAAGACGGACGATAGGATGGATATCGATGATGAAATAGATTTCAACATGGATATGGAGACAGACGTTAGGATGGATATTGATAATGAAATGAATTTGAAGGTGGATACGAATATAAATAGTGGTAACCAAGGTTATACAATCTTATGCTCATCAACTTGGACGTTCATAAACAACAATGAAGAACATCAGATTTCATTTTTAGCTCCATCGAACTCTGTGGGTCTGTTCGTGTGTATGCAGTTACAACGAATTGAAGGATTCATAAAATTATAAACAATCGGCATTAGTTTTGAATCTTATGAAGAAGAATTCTATCTAATATAACTCTTCTAATATTTAAAATTTAATCATCCTAAACAAACAATTGCTGCCTGAGGATAGTTTTATAAATGAAAATAAATTCTTTTTCCGATCGCAATTGAATGCCAGTGTAGCAACAGTAGAAATTTTATATATTCGATAGCTTTGTTGATAAATCACACCACATGAAGTCAATTATAGTAGTCTCGTTAAGTGAGACACTAGTGACTCCCTATTCTAATTTTTTTGTTTGTTAGGCCATTCACAGACAGTGATTTTCACTCTTTAACAATTTCAATGACTTTCAACTCCCACGTTCGTATCAAAATCTTACGAATCAATTAGAAAAAAATTAAAGCATCAATTCAAAAAATGACAACGTAGTCGTTATTTCGCTGAGATGTAGATTCAAAAAAGATTACTTACACTTGATATCAATTAGAAGTTAAACAAAATTTGTTGAATAAATCTTACTTGAATCTCCACATTAATTTTATAATTCGAATTTTCAAGTTTTGAAGGCTTTAATTTAACGGATTTCGTTTAACTTCTCATTGATAACACCTGTAAGTTATTTTTTTCTAAATTCTGTATCCCAATAAAGTTACAACTACGTTGTCTCTTTCTCAATTAAGGTTTCAATTTTTTTTTTTAATCAATTAATAAAATTTCAATACGTTTATGACAGTCGAAAGTTATTGCATATTTTTAAAAAACCGGTGGTGGGGAGCACCTACTTACCCTTTCTATCAACTCTTAGACGGTAAGGATGATTTTCACATCAGCTACAATAATTATTCTTGCATGTTGATTTATCGACTACAGATTTATCATACACACGCTTACTTACCGATTGCCGAGTTCTGCAGATCACGATATTATCGGGTTGTAGAACTCCCCAAGAATAACTACTTATATACTACAAAAGACTACCACTATTAATTTGTCCCGGAAATTTGATATATATTTTAATGATTGATATTCCAAAAAATTGCTCTTTAAATGCTCTTTTAGAATCCACAATCGCTCCAGCCATAAAATTAATATTTATGTTACGTCCTGGTTGATGTTTTGGCGCTGGTGTAGTCGAGCGGTCGATTTAAATTGGACGTAATGAGAACTTACATATAATTATAAATAGTAATTAAGTATGGGTTGAACAGCCACCATTCGGTGGTTGTTATAAACTGGTTGTTTGAATATATATATTTCTTAATATATATTAATCCGATTTATTCAATAACAAAAGAACAGTTTTGAGTGATTTAAAAATATACAGTTGAATTAATTTATAAAATTGTTAATGTACTCTTAACAATAATTTCAAAAGGGCGAGAACGAAATTGAGTTTTTAATATTGAGCCTGACTGCTCTCGATGATTCTATATTTCAGACTGTCTTCTCTTGATCGAGAAAAACTAGAGTAAGTTTCTTATCAATACGAGGCGCTTTTACATCAGGCCCACGCATCGTTCGATATAGAGGGGTGGATCGAGATAATGAATATTCTCGAATGATCCATGCTCCGTTCTCACGCTTTCTCCGTTTTTGTTACTAACAAATGAGTCACTTTTCTATGAACAAAAGTTATCTTAGAACAATAGGTATTTGTGCAGCTGCACGTCTCGAGAATTTACTCGAGGCGTCAGCGTTTATTTGTACATAACAAATATTAAGAGAAAAATAACTTTATCAATATATTTTAAATATTCTAAATAATATTATATTATTATATTATTATTCTATATTATTATATTATATTATTATTCTATATTATAGAGTAACTTATTAATTATCAACTTGCTAAATTATCAATATACATCTTAACTAATTAGTTAGGTCTCAGATCGGTCTTTTAATAATTAGTAATTGAAAATAGTCAAAGACATCTGACGAGCAGGCTGGGACGTAACATTTAATTAATTACCATCAATTAACAATAAAAAACTAATTTTGAGTATAACTCACTGAATCAATTTTATTTTTAATATTTATCGCTGTCGTTTAATTTCTCTCCTTTATTTCTATCGTGGTCAAAAGACTACGATAATGAATTTTGCATTAGTTTTAAGAAATCAAAAAAACTTTCGATTTTAAAAATGGCGAAAATAAATTTGGTTATGCTTATTTGGCCATTTTTACCTCAAGAATTCGATCTTCTTTCAACGGTACAACCTCAATTTTTTTTTTTTTTTTATTTATAAAATTCTACGTTAAATAACAAAATTTCGAAACTTCCGAAGGTGGACTTTGAATAATTACTAACAATAATTTTAAAACGCTACCTTACGATGAACGGTTTACCTCAATGGATACAAACAAATTGAACGCGGACTATGGCATTTCTTTCAAAGATTAAACTTTAATAGTTTAAAATCAAATGAAAAATCACGAGTGTGAATGTCACAGACATGAGACAAATTTCAAATTATAAATAAAGAGAGAAAATAATTTAAAAAATAATATTTATAAAAAATGCACTTATTAATTTTGAAAATTATTACATGTGCATTTTTTTTACATTTAATTTTATTAATTATATACTCTATTTATTAATAATTTTAAATTTGTCTGATGTCTGCTACATTCACACTCATGAAAAATCGATATTTATATAAAATGAATAAATTCTATTAAATTTCTATGATAATCATCCTCGAAAATCTGAAAAATTTTCATCAGTGTCAAGAGCCATTAATATTTATTTAAAATTTTTTTATGTACTCCATAACTCATAGAATAATTTTTTACACTTTGTTTTTAGTATATTGATATTTTCTATAGGAGTTTTCATACAGAGACGTTCTATTATTGAGTTTTTATTTTATTCACAAGCAAAACTACCCGAACTGAATTATTGTTCATGAATGTATTTTTAAACATCATACCATATTTTTTGTACCGTGCATGATACCATGGTTTATTAATTTTTTCAAGAATTATATGAAAGTAATGATATGTAAATAACAGTTGTAACAAAATTAAAAATCTCTTTACTCTACTAACTATCGCCATTGAAATCATCCACTGAACAATTTAACATTATGGTAGCGTTCTCATAGAAAAAAATGGCATGCGACAATAAAAGGGACCAACCAACATAAACTTGTCTCATCCTCCTTAATGTAAATAGTAACCTTGTCCAAAGTGGGAGAAAGTAAATATACAAGTTCATACTTGTTTTGTTAAATAATTATACGGACACCAATGAATTAGAGAAGTGTAGTTATTACAATGTTTAACTACACATGTAGAATTGTTAATTAATTTTTCATTCAGTTAGAATAATATTAAAAAGAAAGTCATGTAAACTATTGGTTCTCCCACTATAATATAATAACAAAGTATGTGATGTTCATTATTATTAAAAATTTTTTTTTAAATCTTTATTAATGTATAATATATTTCATATGTTGTGAATTCGTTTTAATTACAAATCTAAATGTTTAATTTATTATTACTGTATTATTTATCACTTTTATGATTCTAAGTATTTAGGTTCGCCCCACGTGTGCGCTGTTGAAAACAAAATAACCTAAAAAATTTATCAACACATTTATCAAAGCAATTGATTGTTAATTTTATGTCAAGTTATATAAATATAAATAATAGTATAATGGAAACAATAAAGTTTAATGATATTGGAAATAGCAGACAACCAAATACTTTTTGGTTTTTATAAGCAAAGTACATGTTAGAAAAAATTTTCAAAAATATGTGCACAAAAATGCAAGATGTACATATATATATAGATATGTTTTTGTCAGTAGTAAATTTGTTTATTTAAAAATTCAAAATTATCGGTTGGCTTTCACTATCATTTGAAGAATTATTCCAATTGTTTTTTAATTAAATAACTAATTAGTAACCAAGCAACCGGTGAATTTCCATGACAGTTTTTATTTTATATTATTTATTATTTATTAAAAAACGAGAAATTTTAAGATTATTATATTTTTAGATGGACTAATATAATAAATCATAAAAACTTTTCTAATCTATCGAATTCCCATTAACGACTTTCATTATAATGACATTTCTAAGTGAAAAAAAATACTAGTATTTTAAATTTATGAATTTTAGAATAATTAATGGCAGTAATTTTTTTAATTTCAGGTTTATGTTAAATGCTTATTAAAATTAGACATTGGGTGACAATTCGTGATAATTACAATGACGACCGAGAAACAGCGTCAAAGATTAGAAAAAAAAAAAAAAAAAGCTGCTGCTTTTTTAGAGATCGCAAAACTCAATGATAAGGATAAAGCTAAAGCTCTGGAGCTTAAAAAATCTGTAAGTTCAATTATTTTGATTTATTTAATTAAAAAAAAAAAAAAAAAACCAAATGTAAAAAATATACATATCAACATTCAAAAATTGTTATTATTAATTTTTGTATAAATTTTTTACTTCCATTCTATTGACTTATTTGGAAGTACGCTTTTATGTAACAGGTGCTAATTATATTTATTTTAATTATCAGTTACTCGGGCGACACTTATAGACTTCATTGTAATCACAGGCAATAGCAACAACTAATTAATTATTATCGATGTAATAAAATTTATTTAAGGCCAATCTCAGACAGTGTCCTCCACTTTTTTTAAATTTTCAATGACGAACTGTCATAATTGTGATATAATTTTATTAATTAATTGAAAAATAATTAAATTATTAATTGAAAAACGAACAATTTCGTTGAGAAATAGATTTTAAAAAAATTATAGTTGATATCAATTGGGAGTTAAACGAAATTTGGAAAATTAATTTCAGTAAAATGTTGATGACATTTATCGAATTCGAATTTTCAAAATTTTGTAGGATGAAATTGATTCAAGAAATTTCGTTTGACTTCTAATTGATATCGACCGTGAGTAATTTTTTTAAAAATCTACATCACGCCGAAATTTGAACTTATCCTTTTTTAAAATTACTGCTTTAATTTTTTTTTTAATTTATTAACAAAACTTGAATGCTATCCTTAAAAGCATCATCAGGACAGTGCCCCCACCCCTCATTTCTTTTTAAGTATTCATTGATCTTGAACTGTCACAATTGTATCAAAATGTAATTAATTAATTAAATAGAAGTTAAAATATTAATTTTAAAAAAGGTCAAGTTGCATTTTCGCTGAGGTAACAAATTTTTAAAAAATAATTACAGTTGTTATTAATTAGGAGTCATACAAAATTTGGTAAATAAATTTAAGCTTACAAAATTTTTCATTTAAATAAAGATTTCACTGAAATTTATTTACCAAATTTCGTTTAACTCCTAATTGATATGAACTGTAAGTAATTTTTTTTAAATCTATATCTCGTCGAAATTGTCCTTTCTTTAATTAATACTTTAACTGATTAATAAAATTTTACTATAATTATGACAATTCGTCATTGTATATTTGGAAAATATAGAGAGAGGGACAAAAATCAAAATACGGTCTTAACTTTTATAGACGCATGCATAAAATAATTATTCTCATTAATTGCTGAAGGCAGCATAGGATTATTTTAAATATAATCACATGCATATATACAAACATAACATCCGATATCTAGATATTTTTATTACTATAAAAAATTATCAAATTCTAAACAAAACTTTTTTTTTAGGCCGAGTCGTGTAATTTAAACAATGAAGAAGAAATGTCTGCCCAGAGCCCAAGAAGAAAACGAACTTGCAGTGAATCCCTGGATGAAAAAACTTGCGAAATTACCAGCGAAAAAAATTCCGACGGTCAACAAGATGCAGAAGCTCAAGTTAACAAGAAGCCTCGTTTGATTGGCGAAGAATACCAGAAACTGAAGCAGCAGCTACGAGAGCGAAAAAAACTCTTGACATCAAAACCACGTTTTCGTCTGAAAGGCGCTGGCGAAAACGCAAGTCTGACTGTAAACATCGATCCCAGAGATCGTGTTCCCATTTTCCTCTCAGACATCCAACATCTTCTGATGTATTCTTTGGTCGGCAATGGGTCGCCGTATTTACCATCCAGATGGTGTCATTTAGAAAAATACAACAAACTTTCGCACACTGTCGTGTTTGTCGTCGAGGGTCTCACTATGTATCACTTCAGCTCATACGAGTCGCTGTTTCCCAACATAAAAAATCTTCTAGAGCATCGTCTGGAAGTGGTGACCCCGGCAACAATCGACGGGTCAGTAGTCGAGCAATTAGCAGCCGTTCCATTGACATCTTCAGAGCGCAAAAAGTTGATAGACAAGTACGGATCTCTTCCAGAGGCAGAGAAAAAGGCGGGAGACATTGTCAAGTTACTCAGATATGTCTTTCCCATGCAGCAACACGTAAAGCAAAATGATTCTGTTCCAACTGATCCTTGTCCTGAGTTACCGCCTAGTGATAAATTTCCCCGTACGCAATTACTTTTATCACTGAGCCAACTTATAGATGAAAATTGTCCTGTCCGATGGCCTGGTGCTTTAGCTTCAAAATATAGAAATTATATTTTTACAAAAGATGTTTATCTAGAAGTAACTCCCAAGTCGCCGATGTTTGGACTTGATTGCGAAATGTGTCTGACAACAAATGGATCCGAACTCGCGAGAATTTGCATCGTCAATGAGGACATGGATGTTGTTTATGAAACTCTGGTGAAGCCGGAAAATAAAATAACAAATTATTTAACTGAGTACAGTGGAATAACAGAAAAACTACTGGATAACGTCACGACAAAGCTGTCAGATGTCCAGGAGAAAATCAGAGAATTATTACCACCGGATGCTATTCTCGTAGGGCAAAGTCTGTACGCTGATCTCCATGCTCTGCAGATGTTGCATCCTTATATTATTGACACGTCAGTTATTTATAATATCACGGGTGACAGATACAGAAAATCAAAATTACAAGTTTTAGCGCGGGAATTTTTGGATGAAAGAATTCAAGAACATAAAGGCGGTCATTGTCCGACAGAGGATGCGCGCGCGTCACTGAAATTAGCTAAATTAAAATTAGCTAATAGTCTTAATTTTGGAGACGCTGTTCTGATTGGCCAGCAAAATTTAGAGGAAATATTTATAAAAAGAAAATTGGGAAGCGAGAAATTGCGCGACGATCACAGTTTTGGTGTCACGATTTTCAAACATATTGTTAAGGATAAAAAAACAATATCGATAGTGGGTACCAATGAAGTATTGAATGAGTACTCAAAATACCTGAAGACATCTTCCCTGTCTGTTATGGACGATGCCAATTTTGATAAAGACGACCAGGTCAGACTAGTCGCGGGAAATTCAAATAAACAAGTAGTTACTCGCGCCAGTGAAATAGTAATGGAGCACGCGCTGACAATTTGTCACATTAAATTTAGCGAGGAAAAGGTATCAGATAAAAATATAGAAAAAACTTGTCGGAGTGTAAATAAGTGGGTCCATAAAATATGGCAGCAAATGGCAATCAATGGATTTGCTTGCGTTATTTTCGGGGGAGAGAAAAATGCAAATGGCGCGTGTTTTTTAAATTTGAAAAAAGATGTAACGCCATTACAAATATAATTTATTCTCTACTATTGAAACATCTTGCTCAGGCTGACATGAATCTCGAACGCGAAGAGATATCGAGGTCGACTACCAACTGACGCGCCTCATATTTTTTTATTCATATTTTCCTGCGCTATGTACAAACGAATCGTTTGTTGTCAATAAACATTTTATACTTGACTTATTTTATTTTTCTTGCTGTCAGATACATGTCATTGTTATTGTTTATGTTTTTGCATATTTATACAATTGCATTTAATATTTTATATTATTTATCATATACTTTAATTATCGATTATGAATTATGGATTAAATCGTACGATTTATGATTTTGTTTAAAGAAAACAAATTATTGTTTGTAACTTTTAGTAATTCAAGTTCATGCGGGCTCTGGAGCCTGCAATTGCTCAGTAATTTTTGAATTTGATTTTTTATCCTGAAGTTAGCAGGCAATTAAAAATTGCCGGATTCTTTTTTTAAATTAATTAAAAGAAAAACTAAAAATATGCACGTGTAGAAAATTTAAAAAACTACAAGCGCAATTTTTTTTTTTATAATTTATCGTTGGGAAAAAATTCAAAAATTATTCGACCTCGGCTAACTTCAGGATCGTAATTTTTCCCGCTTTGGAGCGGCGAGTGTGTGAGTGGGGGTAATAAGTAAGCGTTAGAAATTACCTAGTTCAAGGTCATCGATGATGAAAATGTTTATTGTTAAATGAAAATAAATATAATAATTATAAGTAAATTAATGATATGTTTAATTGTAAGAATTATTTAGTATTAAGAGCTCCGAATTATTATAATAATTGTTTTTTTTTTTTAATTTATTTATTTATTTACGCTAATCCACTATCTATGAATGAGTTTTATAAAGGATGAAAGAGAGATAATTATAGAAAATTTACAGTTTAAGCGATAGATTGTAAGATAGATACTTACCCTGCTTAAAAAATCTAATAGATTCTTGTAGCTGTATAAGGTCTATATTTGACTATAGCAGTTGTTATAAAACTCATTCATCCTTATAAAATCTCTATGGGAATTTATGAAAATCTATTGGAGACTATAAGATATTTTGAACAGGGTAATGACAGTAGATTGCAAATAAGGATTTCATGATTGTAATCCAGTACCAGTTTTCTAACAACCGTACAAAAAGATGAGTGGCAGTAAAAAAAATTTGTAAAAATTAACACAAAACTGAGTGTTAAAACAACATTATACAAAAAATTTTGTGTTGTAACATTTTTCATGTGTGTTAAAAAAATATCACAAAAAAATGTTATTCTCTGTTACCGGTTCTGAAATTTTTACACATTAAAATGTTATCTGCAACATACGTAAAGTGTTAATTTAACATTTTTATTTGTGTTATTTCGATACTCATAGAAATTTATGTTGAGCTTAACAAGTGACTACGGTAAATTTAACACATTCGTTGTGTTACTTTAATGAATTAACACACGCTCTATGTTAAAGTTACATTTTAAAAGTGTTAACACTTGTTTGGAAAGTAACACTGAGTAAATGTTACTTTTGTTTCAATTAACATTTTTTTGTGTTAAAAATGAACTGATAAAACAACACAAAAGCAGTGTGAAATTAACACACGAAAATGTTAAATGTTTAACATAAAATTTTTAACACACTTTTTTCTTTACACAAATCTGAAAATTGTTTACAGTGCAATTGTTTAGTTTTAGTTTAATTCATTAACAATTATGCCAAGGCTAATGCCAAATGGCAAAGAGAAAATATACATAAGAATTTTTACATTATTGTGCAGTTTAAACTACATACATTTGAAGTGTTTTGCATAAAAATATTTTAAGGATAGATAAAATTGAATCTATATAAAATTATAAATGAATATAATAATTGAATTTATAAAGAATTAACTGTTAAATTTAAGAGTCATTGAGATAACGGTAAAAAACAAAAAAGGAGGGAATTATAAAGAATCTACATCGTGTAAGTTCGCTAAGAATTTAAAGACTAACAATAAAAATACGAGAATTGACTAATAGTTGAGGATTAAACATCAAGATTTAATAAATAATCAAACATCTTGTTTTTGAAAACTTCCAAGCTAGACGAATTTATAATATCCTTCGGTAATTCTTACAATAGACGTATCGCTGTAACAACGAAGGAAGATTCATATTGAGTTGTACTGGAATTCGGAAATTTAAAGAGGATGTTATTTTTCTTGTTGTATGTTAATTGTATGTTAATCTAACACACAAAATTTTTTACACACTTTCTTTACACAATACGAAAAATTTTTGACTGTGCAGTCTAAGAAGTTTACGCCTGAACAAATCGCACACTGAGAAAATAAAATAATATTGCCCAAACAAGAATTTCTTGGTTCAAGAAACCCGTTCAAAATATTTATTCTATTATTATTAATTATCAATTTCTTGAGAAAAAAGCATCAAATTTATTTTTCTTATTATATGAATTTGATATTATATTATGAGTAAACAAAAGAATAGCTTTACTTGAATTAAATAAAAATTATTTCCATCAATTCTACGAATTCTTGAAACAAAATTACATATTCTCGAAAAATATATGTTCTTGTATCAAGTAAATATTCTTCATAAAAGTATTTTTTTTCTCAGTGCATTGACTAAATTTTTTGGAGTAAAAAATTTTAATTTTTTTGGAGTAAAAGTGTTAATTTCTTGTGCTTATTCATTTTAATGTAAATATTTCGAATATTATTGTTAAAATTAACTTATTTTACATAAATTTGTGGATAAATTCAATGAAAATATTGAATTTTATAGACAGATTTCGGAGTTGTTTATTACGAACACGTGTTGTTGGACACGTGCCTGCCCGGCTAGCTCAGTCGGTAGAGCATGAGACTCTTAATCTCAGGGTCGTGGGTTCGAGCCCCACGTTGGGCGCAATTTTTTTATTTTTTGCACTTACAAATCGTCAATGTTGCATGACATAACCAGCACTTATTAATTTTGATTTATAGCATTGGAAAAAGCCATAAAATGCATTTTTTTGCATTGAAGCTATGCCTTTTTTTCCATTCACAGGCAATATAATTATAATTACATGTAAAACAAGTAAATAATGTAATTCAAAACATGATTAGACATCTGTAAATATAATAGAGACAATATAACTTGAGTTAATCTTTATATTACTGAGTATGACTCAAAAAACTATTATAAATTTATTTCTATTAAAATGTATGAGATATTGGAGCGAAAGGTCTCCAATGCTTTCGCAATGTTCACACGTACTTGTTTTATTTTTTTTTTTTTTTCTATTAAATTTTTTACTCTTGTTCTGTACGCGCGTTGGTCAAAGACACGTTTTTTAGTAAATTCATATAATATGAATCGGTTTTTATTTTATTTAACATACAATATACTAGAATCCATTCGCTTACGACCTCGGAAGATATGAGATTTTATTTGGGTACTGAAGCTCAGTATTGTCCGTTTATTGTCAACGTAGACAGATTATTTATTATCGATTTTCTTTAAGTGTTGAGTATAATTATAAATATATAAATATATAAAGGAATCATAATAAGTACCAGCAGCGATCCTATTACTCGGTAAGTCTGCCAATTATTTAGTAACTCGTTATTTTTAATTATATTTATGACTAAAAAATCATCGGTGTATTTATTTTTCACTATTTCTCAATGTATGGAAAATTTTTGGAGTAAAAATGGTCCCTGAATTTTCACGGGTCCTCGGTGTGAAAGATGCGGTGTATTTTTAACACGTGAATGTTATTTTTCACACCGGTGTTTAACTCAAAACTCATACATTTTCGGATCGTACACAGAAAAACATAATTTCTTGGCGCAAGAAAAATTTTTACTATGAAATGAAAAAAAAAATTTTCTTGGGACGAGAAAATTTTGGTTTTATATTCATGATGCAAAAATTTTCTTGGGTCAAGTAAAAATTTTCTTGGAGCGAGAAAAATTTTTTATGAGATGAAAATATAAATTTTCTTGGGACTAGAAAAAGTTTCTCAGCACGAGAATTTTTTTGTCGCTTTGAAAATTGTTTACTTGGCTCAAGAAAATTTTTGTTTTCAATTCATAATGCAAAAAATTTCTTGGATCAAGTAAAAATTTTCTTGGAGCGAGTAAAATTTTTTTATGAAATGAAAATATAAATTTACTTAGGACTAGAAAAAGTTTCTTAGCGCGAGAATTTTTTTGTCGCCTAGAAAATTGTTTACTTGGCTCAAGGAAATTTTCGTTTTCAATTTATAATGCAAAAGATTTCTTGGGTCAAGTAAAAATTTTCTTGGAGCGAGTAAAATTTTTCTATGAAATGAAAACAAAAATTTTCTTAGGACTAGAAAAAGTTTCTTAGCGCGGAAATTTTTTTGTCGCTTTGAAAATTTTTTTCTTGGCTCAAGAAAATTTTCGTTTTCAATTCATAGTGCAAAAATTTTTCAGGTCAAATAAAAATTTTCTTGGGACAAGTAAAACTTTTTGCGCCAAGAAATATTTTTTTTTCTGTGTATGATCTGCAGTTAAAAATGGCCCAATATTTTATTATTCAAATTAATTAATTAAACTTCAATTTCAAAAATTATCGATTAACTTTCTTTAATTATGATTGTAAAAAAAAACACAATTCATAACTGAATCAGTAAAAAAATATGATCTCAAGTATTTTCAATTGAAAAAATTACTCATTACAAGTAAGGTAAAAGAGACCTAATACCCGATCAGGGAACTAGTACTCGATCACTATATGAAGTATATCTATATTTAGTAAATATAGATATAGAAATACATGAGTGATCGGGTACCAGGTCTCTTATCTTAACATTGTATTGATTTATCGAATGTAAATTAATTACAAACTAAAGGTATATAAACCTCTTTAAAAACGAATTAGTGAAAATCATTATTCGGCACCCTCATTAAAAGAAGCGATTTAAAACGATTCGAAAAAAAAAAATTTTAAATACTTTTTAATGCTTTTGAATACTTTGAATACTTTTGAATCGCCCTTCTTATGGGGATTTAACATTGCAAATCGTCTTAAATCGCTTCTTATAATAAGGGCAGTGAATAGTGACTTATTGTGTGAAAAATATATCACTATTTAAATTACTGACATACTTTTCACTAGTAAACAGTGAATAGTCACTATTTTCACCATTTCAAATTTAAGAGTTTGCCATTGATATTTACAACCTTTATGATATTTTATGGTTCAAAGTTGACACCCTAGTAGCAATATTGATCAATTTTGGAGCAAATCTTGAGCAAGTCAAGGAGAATACAGCGAAATATTATATCTATATATACTGTGATTTCAAGATCTTGACTAAGATAGACTAGGGTAAATTAATGATTCCATTACTGATATTAATTAAAAATTAAGACTTAGAATAGAAATTTTTATAAAACCATTTTTTATTATTTCGCACAAATGAGAACTTATTATTATTATTATTTTTTTTTTCATTGACACCATACGTCATGTAATATGTCAATGCTCTAAAATTTATATATATATACGTATATATTAGGGTCATCCAAAAAATAACAAATTTTTTTTTTTCTCGGAAACAGATTCAAAAATTTCATTCAGATAAAAAAAGACGCCTGTGAAAATTAGAGATCTTAATATTAACATCAACCGGTTCCTCATCGCACTTTTCTATTTTCCATAAGAATAATATGGAGAAAATTTTTTTTACGTCTTCTGATTTTTATACGTAACTAACGATGCCTCATAGGAATAATTATTAATTGTTTTCTAGTTATTTTCATTTTAATGTCATGCTCATAAAAAAAAGTCTTCTGATCAATTTTAAGAGCTTGACATTAAAATAAAAATTACTAAAAAACAATGCAGAATTTGAAAAAACTTTATTGGAAATAACTTCTAGATAATAAAATTTTCTACAAAAAAGGTCCTGTGATATTTTGTAATAGGTCTGATAGTTTCGCCGGAAAAGTAAAAAGATCTCAAAATTTAATGTGAATTTGACTTCAACCTTAAATAATTTATAAACAAATAGATTTATCAAAAAATGATAAGAAATTTTTTTTGTAGAGCATTCAATTACCTACAAAAACGTGCCTGCCAATTATTCCTATGACGCATCGTTAGCTACGTATAAAAATCAGAAGACGTAAAAAAAATTTTTTCCATGTTATTCTTATGGAAAATAGAAGAGTGCGATGAGGAACCTCTTGATGTTAATATTAAGAGCTCTAATTTTCACAGGCGTTTTTTTTTATCTAAATGAAACTTTTGAACCTGTTTCCGAGAAAAAAAAAATTGTTTTTTTTTTGGATCACCCTAGCATATATATTGTTTGTTAAAAATTTGTATTGTATGTCAGCAAAAATCTTAGACTTTACGACTAAATAAATGATAAATGAAAAAATTAAACTTTCACACCGGCGGTGTTTAAAAATTAACACCAAATAATTTGCACCATACCGCGGACTCATAATTTTTTACTGCGTATAAAAAACTAACAATAAAAATGATGAATCATTTTTACCCTCAATGACCCATTTCCGCCCCTCGTGAATTATAAAAGACTGGGAAAGTTAGGCGAGGCCTAGGATTGACCTACTTCTTATATTAAAGAATCGATACACGCACTACAGTTACGCGGGTCCTGGAGTTTACACGAGGGTTGTTTGTTACAATTCCTAGTAATCGAGTACCACACATCCAATTTTACTTAATTATTTACTTATTTATCTTTAATTAATTTTTATTTTGCCACCAACGCGCCATGAATCTTCTTTAAAAATAGTTCTGTTAGTATTTAATTCAAGTTTATTTTAAAAAGTTTTTTATGGTTTGTCAGTTTTAAAAATATAGGTCTGACCTTGACCTTGAGCTCATTTATGACTATTATTATTTTTTACTTAATTTTCTTCATTAACTTTTTTCAGTTTTACTTCTAAGTGTTTTCTGTATATAAAATTAATGTTATATATGTTTTTTAGTACTAAAAACTAAAACTTGGCTAATTAGTATATTTATTAGGCAGCAATTTCCAAACTACTTAAATATTTAACAGGTAAGTTATTTTAAAAATCTTGTAATTTTAAACACATGAGCATATTAATGGACCTAGTCAATTTGTAAATTCATTTTATCTTCAGCAAGAGAAAAAATGACTTTCAGAAACATTTTTTTTTCTGCCTATAAGAAATTACACTAAAAAATTTAAATGAAAAATATTTGTGGTGCAAAAATTTGAAGATTTTATGGAAAATAATTTTTTTTATTGGAGAAATCTCAGTTTTGTTCGAAATAGTTTCACTAAATTTTGATTTTTTTCAGTCAAACTATTCTTCAAGTTGGATATGAAATTTTATTACTTAAGAAAATACTTTTTTTAAACCATTTTTTTTCTCGGGGTAAAATATCACTTGTCATTAAAATTAAAAAATGAATAAAATAAATTAATTTAGAAAAATATATACGCAGAAAAAAATAATTTCTAGACGCAAGAAATATTTTGCATTACGAATTGAGGAAAAAAATTTTCCTAAGGCATAAAAAAATTTTTCTAGCCCTAAAAAAATTTTTGTTGTCATTTCATAGTACAAAATTTTTCTTCCGCCATAAAAGATTTTCTGAAAAATATATACGCAGAAATAAAGGGTTTCTTGATACAAGAAATATTTTGGATTACGAATTGAAGACAAAAATTTTCTTGGGGTGAGAAAAAATTTTCTTCTCCTAAAATATTTTTGTCTTTAATTCGTAGTGAAAAATTTTTCTTGAGTCAAAAATTTTTTTTTTCTGTACAAATACAATATTTTGCTTTTAAAAAAAAGACTTTATTATTTCCCATGATCAAGTATCTCTTCAGACCCTTAACTCAACGTAAATTAACCCCTCCTTTTTCGGAGCAACAATGAATCCCATAGTAATTACAGAGTACATCGACAAACGTGAATCGAATTGTTGGTACACAATTACCGATAGTTTCTCGACCTCAACTCCTATACATTTATTAATATATATTTTCTTCATTATATTTCTAATATTCTTTATTAAGATACAAAGTATTATAATAATAAGAGGGCTGAAAATGCCTAGCGTCTGCGCGCTGTAGCTTCTTACTGGCTATGAATATCACCAATGAAATAGTCCACCGGAATGTATGGTTCCGCACTCGTGCAAATTATATGCTCATTGTAGCCCCAGTCATCGGCCAATACACATTACCGGATAACCATCCGCGCTACTACATTTATTTCAAATATCCGATAACTTGTTATTAAATTCTGTGTTATTTTTAACTATTTTACCCAATCGTGAATAGTTAGTAAATATTACAGTGAAAAAAGCTTTGACTCAAGGAATTTTACGTCACAAAAAAGGTAATTTTTTATTTTATTTTAAAAAATGAATTAAATTTAATAATTTAATATCAACAATAGAGTAAAAATTTATTGTGGTTAATTACTAAATTTATTAATATATTATGGTAGCAATTATTCGAGTACGAGCCAAAATAACGTATTAAGTTATTAAAGTTAAATAAAATTAAAAATTTAAATGCCATACACTATTATCTTAAAATATGACAGGGGACTTGTGAATTATATACTTCTTTTTGTTGTCGTCGCCGACTGTTTGTAATCGCTGATAATTATCCTTCTTCAGTTAGCAGTATTTAATTATCGCTGTGTGTATACACACAATATTTATTCAAGTCGTGCGTGGTCTTTTACATGTTTATATTTTTATTATTGATATTTTATTTTTTTTATATAATAAGTTAAGAGTTATGACTTCTCTGATATTTTCGGATTCAAAGTTTTCACGGAAATAAAATCTTTTAATGCATACTACTGCACATGATGCACCTGTCAAATTTAGTGAAGTGCGTTTTGGTTTTTTTGTAACATCCTTTTTTTTCGAGGAAAACTCGGCCAAAGTTTCTATTTACTGTACTAGTGCAACGAAGATGACGTTTGTCCACTGGGTGTGGGAGAGAAAAAATAAGACGTCTTTGAAAATTGACAATTAGATCCTTCTTTTAGATCCAATGTAATTTAAATTTTTAAATCCCGCCTATTGTCTTCTTTATCTGCTGCTATTTTTCGCATTTTTCATAGCGAGATATTTTTTTATTCTTATAAAATAGAGAGGGTGAATGTATAGTTTAGTGTTTCGCGATATCAAACTGTACTCGCTGAGAGTATTGATTAACCTCCGAGGGGTTGATGTTATGTACGATTTCACTCCTCTTTCCTCTTTTCATTCTACAGCATTTTCTTTTCACACAGTGGGAAGAATTGGGAGTGATTTTATTTCAATACGAATTCACTCCGTTACACAGTAAAAAATTTTTCGTATTTGCGTAAAGAAAAAAGGCTGTGTTAAAAATTTTATGTTAAACATTTAATACTTTGGGTGTTAATTTAACACACTGCTTTTGTATTGTTTGATCAGTTCATTTTTAACACAAAAAATGTTAATTGAAACAAAAATAACATTTACTGTGTTACTTTTCAAACAAGTGTTAACACTTTTAAAATGTAACTTTAACACAAAGCGCGTGTTAATTCATTAAAGTAACACAAAGAATGTGTTAAATTTACCGTAGTCACTTGTTAAGCTTAACATAAATTTTTATCGGTATCAAAATAACACAACTAAAAATGTTAAATTAACACTTTACGTGTGTTGCAGATAACATTTTAATGTGTAAAAGTTTCAGAACTGGTAATAGAGAATAACATTTTTTTGTTGTTTTTTTAACACAAATGAAAAATGTTACAACATAAAATTTTTTGTAAAATGTTGTTTTAACACACAGTTTTGTGTTAATTTTTACAAAATTTTTTTTACTGTGTACTCGAAGTTAAAAATGATGAGTCTGCGTACGGAGTAAATATGGAGTTTGTTTTCCAGCCGAGTGATTTCGGAGTGATCTGGATTTTATTTCAATCTGCATTCTGATTCGGAGTTTTAATATTAAAATAAACTCCCCTTCGGAGTAAATTTCACTCCGAGGAAATTAAATAAACAGTCATTCACTCCACATTAACTCCGCAAATTTTTTACAGTGCATGACACAGTATCTTAATCAAATGATTCATCTACGCAGCTATTGAATTATGATAATAATTTTTTTTTTTTGTAGCAACAATAGCATATTGTCGAGTATAATTAATTGAATAATTAGAGGAAAATATATAATAACTGTAATATAAAAAAAAATGATTCATCTATTAGCACGTGCCGGTAAATAGAGATGAATGAATAATATTAAAAGTACCAGGTGCTTCGCTTTACATTCCCTTTTGTTAAACAAACGTTTACTCTTTTTACATCTCATTGCTAACACTTGGCTATAAATTTTGATAAACTGCTGGAACTCATTGCAAAAGCTGATAATTGGCGATGTATAATTGCTTGAATTCAGCCTATTATATTCCGTACTGAAACATCAATGTCGAATTTTTATAAAATATTGTATTTTACAGTATGAGATAAGAATTTAAAAACTTTTTTTTTTTTTTTCGAATACCAAAGTGATTTAAAAATAATTGTGTGTACAATTTTTTGAAAGTTAGCAAAAGTTTTTAGAATAAATATAAAACAAATAATAATTTTATTGCACAGAAAAAAGGATTTCTTGACGCAAGAAAAATTTTGCATTGCGAAATTTTTTGAAAACAAAAATTTTCTTGTGGAGAAAAAATTTCTTGGCTCAAGAAAATTTTTTTTTCACAAGAAAATTTATGAGTGTGAATGTAGCAGACAAATTTAAAATTATTAATTAATAGAGTAATTAATTAATAAAACAAAATTTTAAAAAAATGCGCATGTAAGAAATTTAAAAATTAATAAGTGCATTTTTTATAAATATTTTTTAAAAATTATTTACTCTATTTATTTATAACTTTAAATTTGTCTGTCTACGAAATTCACACTGAAAATTTCTGTTTCAATTTGTAATGCAAAAAATTTCTCAGGTCAAGCAAAAATTTTTTTCGGGTGAGTAAAAATTTTTTATACCAAAAAATCCCTTTTTTCTGCATAAAAATTTAATAAACAAAAATTTGAAAATAGAGCATTGAAAATAAAAAATAGTTATTGGGTTAAAATGAAGTATTTTTATACAATTGTTTGTTGAATTGGTCAGGACTATCATCCATGTCCTCATTCGACATCTATTATAGATAAAAAGTCGCACTTGTTAATAATTATGTGGACACCAACTCATCAACGTGATGATAAGCCAACAAGTTTATTTTTTCATAACAATAACAAATTTAAAAAATATATCATTGCAGTATATAGTACATATATAGACATCAATGATGAGTCAGAGTAGGATTCCATCTATAAAATATTCTGTCATAAAATTACAATGAAAAAATCGCTCCAATCTTCAAATGCCCTGAGGCAACTCCGGATTTTCCTTCACACATGATACATTTCCAGAGTTTCCGTCGTTTGATTGTGCAGTTTCCCTACTTCTACTCTGGTTTTCTTCCATCAGTACTGTTCCGATAGTAACCGCGGATTAACCGGATGTTTCGGTTCATTCGATCTAAAGAAACGCGTACGTTTATTTTACCGCATACCGCCACAGTGCACGTGTCATATTTTCTATTGTCACTTACTCAAGACACTGCGCTACATAGTAAAATGAGTGTTATCAAATTGTGGATGTACTCTGATAAATTTAAATCTCGTAAGTGATTTTAATATCTATAATTTGTCTATTCAAATCTTAAACCTTGGAACAAGTCATCAAATGCTCAATAATTTTATTAGCGAGCATGCGTTTTTTTTTCACACATCATCGCAATTGTTCAGATAATAATTATATGGATATTGAATATTTTCGCACATTTGTCTTATTGTTAAATCGTCCTTACAATTTTCTCCTTGGATAATTTTTCCACATATTTTTGCTTACATCAAATAATCTACTGCGCAAGGTTTTTTCAATCTGACAATTTATTGTATCATTCACATCAATTTTTATTTTGTTAAAAATTCGGTTTCCGTAATTTATTTAAAAATATCAATTATTTGCAATAAAATTTAAAAAATCTAAGATCTATGTGGGTAAAAAAAAATTATATCTAATTATATATGATTATGTATATAATTATATGTCATTTCTATCTAATTATATACATGTATATATATACATACAATACATATATCATAATTAGATATAATATGTAATTATATATAATTGTATACAGAGAATAGCTCCCATGTAATTATATAAAATATATACAATGGTTTTTTTAAAATATATGATTATATATTAAAAACTATTAGATATATTTATATATAATTTTATATAACTACATTGGGCCATTTTCTATACATAATTACATATTATTATATCTGATTATATATGGACTACATTAGACTGGGCCAAAAAAATCGACTATTTTTTTTTTTTTCGTTACTGTGAATATATTTTTCCTGATGACCGAAAAAAATTATTGTGCAAGTTTGAGCCCTTAATATTGATATTAAGAGGTGTATCATTACGACTATTAGTTTTTTGGCAGAAATTTCATTTTTGACCCAAAACTCATTAATCATCTATCTGAAAAATTTGAGCAATGTATATTCTTAAAGAAAATTGAATTCCCTACAAAAAATCTCTCTTAGTAAATTGACGTAAAACGAGCCATTTCCTTGTAACCGTGCCTTAAACATTGAT